>NW_020799116.1:2980194-2984141 GCF_003259725.1 Athene cunicularia
CCCCCCCTTAATTAAAATTACGTGGAGTTTTTTGGCAGTACTTATTTAGTTTAGTACATATTTAATTTTAACTCTTTGCCATTTACACCTGAACTTAGGGGTATGTTAATGGCTTTCTTTCAAAAGATTAACTCCTTTACTCTGTCACTCCCCAGCTAGCTTCTGGTTTGGAGCTACTACAAGTTCAATGATATCTGTAGAAACAGTATGAAATGGCAGGCCCTCTGCTGCTAAATAGCAAACAGGTTTAGGAAATTTGTTACCTACTTCATCTCCTGCCTTTAGGAAGTGCAGAATATTATCTAGTGAACAGTGGTGGAGAGTAATTCACATGGTTGTAATGGCTATTGCATTCCTGAGGTCTGCACATAACTCAGAATTCTGGGAAGCAATTTAGAGTGGAGGAAAGCATTGGAGAAATCAAGAAATGATGGTTAGACTAATAAACATTTCACTAAAGTAAATGTCTTGACACCTGAAATTACTGCCTTTCTGGTTTAGAAAATGCTCTTGTAATTCTACAAGTGAATTTTTCTTGCATCATCTGTTATGTTTATGGCTTTATTTTATTCAGAACTTTTTTCCAAAAACTGTGATATAGCAGTCATTATATATAAAAGCAGAGCAACCTCTACCAAAGAAGCTTTTATTCTTGAATCTTAGTAAATGAGAATAATACTTATTTACCATGTAGAACATTTTTCTTTCTGAAGTTACGCCCATTTGTATTTTAAAAACTCTTTAAGGATAAGACCTAGAAAAGAAGGTTGGAATGGGCAGTCTCACAGATAGTCTAAAATGACAGTGATACTGTCAAAGTAGTGAACATCTGAACCAAACAGTGAAGTGGCCAAAGAGACAATGTGCTACTCGTGTGCTTCAGTCAGATTTCAGGCTGCTTTCAAAGCTGGCAAAGAGCAATGTGTTCAAGGTCACTGAGCAAACTCTGCAGCATGCAGAACACATTTCACTGTCCCCACACTATTTTAACCCCACCTAGTAAACATACTTCCATCTCCTCCTTCCTCTCTCCCTGGCTTTTGCACAGGAATTTGCAGAGCAGGAATAACACCCCACAACAGCACCAGTGGTACCATTTTAAAGGCACAAAATACCCCAGTCTTTTATCCTTACCACATGGTTAAAAGACTGGAGCTTTATGATAACCGGGTTTCTGTTTCAACAGACCTAGAACTTGAGGATACTATGACACCATTAATGGCCACACCCACCTGAAATGCAGAGAAAGCTTAGCAGCAGCTCATTGTTTTTACTGCTGCTGACACTGACCTGAACTCAGCTGCTGCAGGTGGCGTTAGGGTGTATATTTCTTCTTTTCCTTGCATCTCTTCAGTATGAATAAAGAACCTGAAAATGAATAATGATCATTTACTGATAACAAAAGTAAGATGTTACAAACTCATCTGGTTTTACCAAATGCGACAGTACCAATGCAGGGCTTTTTTCCTCATAAATTTGGTACAATCTCAGGTTAGTCAATATCCATGAGATGGCAGTCTAGTCTTACTGATTTTTCTATAAGACATTTTGCCAGTATATACCTATTTTCTGCTATTTATTTCATAGTAACATTGAAGTAGTGTCAGATGACCCTGATCTGAGTAGAATTTTTTCAAATGTTGTGTCACCTCACATTTGAGTTTAAAACAGCTGGATTTCAGCAGCTTGCTTCCACAAAGAGAAGTGGTCAAAACACAAATTTCAAATTTGACTAGTTAGGAAAACAGTCTTCTTGCAGTGCCAACAGTTGTTGAACTTGTACATAGAAACTGATGTTAAATGTTGTAATGTTTCATCAAGAAGTGTTTGGTTGCCCACGGAGTAAACAAGGCACAAGCTAATTGTTAAGCCAGAGTTATGTGCAAAGATTCTGCTACTACCTTAGAGTACAAAACTACTTGGGGTAAACTTCCTAGGTATCCACTACCAGATTTCACTGCTGTGCCTTGCCAGGGGGGATCACCACCTTTGTCCTGATGCTTAAGTGGTATTGGAACATGTCTGACATGTTGACAGATGTGACTTAATAGTGACTGTCTTGTTTAATCTATTTAATTAGGGCAGCTTGGTTCTTACAGCACTAGCACAGGAAATAAAGGCCCTCATTCAGAATCCTGCCATCAGTCTGGGAAAGCTTTGTTCAAATCATGTAACTTTTGTGTATGTGAGTAAATGGTAAACTTGGACTCAAAGCAGCTTAGCTGTATGTTGGAATAAACATCTAAGATTTTACTTGTAAGGGGCAATTTCAGTGTGAGGCAGGGTAGAACTGGTTTCCAGCTTAGAAACACTGCTCTTTTTAAAGCAAGTCATGCATTTCGAAGGATTTTATGAAGCCTATTGGGAAAAACAGTCCCTTTTGACCAGATGCTTTAACCAATCCATATTTAAATTTCATAGCAAGAAATAATTTAGTACTATAGTTTCTTGGTTCTTACAAATACAATCAGACTGAATAAGCGATTCTGCTGTTTAAAAGAAATTGAAAAAACAAATTTTAAAACTGATGTGTATTTTATGTCTTTGAAAGGCCATGACTTAGAAATCACTATAGTGTCCTTGGAAGATGGGGGTCCAAATGGTACCATTACAGCTTGGAGAAAAGTGAAATGGAGAATGGAGATTGGCAGGGCTGCTGAATGCTGCAAAAGAATCACTAGTCAGGCAGAGTTAGACCCAGAACCTCTGTGCTCAAATTGCCATTGTATCTCTGTGTTATATTGTGTACCTCTTTCTAATTTTTTGTTTAAGGCAGCTGTGGGAGGAAGGATTGACTAGAACATAAAAGCATGAGAAACTCCCCAGAGTGTTTTGAAGCTCGCTGGGCAGCACAGTGACGCATTTTAGGATGGTTTGGGTTGTGTACTTCATGCTTTCTTAGCCACTCTCAGTCTAGAATCGCAGTACATTACAATTATTTATTAATCAAGCCTCAGAATATTATTCTGAAATAAGATAACACCCCTATCTCCATTTTGGAAAAAGAAGAAAACTGAAATGCAAAATATGGAATGTCAACAAATGCTCAACAAAAAGTGGCAGAGCAGAAGTTCAAACCCAGTCTGCAGGCTGGCTGACTTCTGCTAGAGAAGTTTCCTATTTCCTATACTGACCTCACAGGAATCAGTATGTGGAAGTCCTTCAGAGTAGGGTATGGTTTCCCTGGAGCTGAACTAATTCTAAAGAGTGGGCAAAGTGCTTTAAAACATTAGAGCTGGACTTGAATTCATTATGGCAATCATATCCTTCGATGGATTTCCCTATAAATAATATTTGCATCTATTCTGCTACTATTCTAATCATTGATGTTCATTTCCTAGTGCCTTCTGAGCTGTGTGTTTTCTGTGCCCTTCAGACTGTGGCTAATTTTATGTATGTATGTGATCTAGGAGCTATATTGTCTTTGCATTAGTTTAACACTGAGCTGGAGCTGCACTGAGGAATGAAATGGCATTTATTACATAGCTTTATGTAAAAACATATGATCAAAGTGTTCCTTTGTTCAGCTTCATTTCCATAGCCTAATACTAAACACAGGAGGACTCTTGGCCAGGAAAGCAGTTCAGTGTCTACATTAAACTAAAGCCCATTGAGAACAGCTCTCCCACAGCAGCAATCTGTCACTTTGCCATTTGGTCTCCTTCCCTCTTGTCTTGATTTTTGGCTGAAAAGCTTTTGCATATTCTCTCATGCTGTGGAGCACACATTTCTATTCAATCTATTTCATTCTTATTTCACTCAGACTGCCTCAAGTTAGCTTCACTGTGACTGACAACCTCATTCATTTCATTTAGTAATTCCTGGGGCAAACAATTGCTTATTGATACACTGCCAAGGTTGGTTTTCTCATATTCTGGCCAGATCTAGAGGATGTGTCACCCATTTGCTCTTCCTCCTCATTTTAACACCACCACCCCCCCCCCCCC
>NW_020799116.1:2984191-2986544 GCF_003259725.1 Athene cunicularia
TTTTAACCCCCCCCCCCCCCCCCCCCCAAGCTACCTACTTGTGCTTGGGCTATTCTGGTAAGGGTCTGCCACCATCAGGATAGGGCTGACTTAAAGCAAAGCAAGCTTGTGTTTTCACTCTTGTCTGAGCATTCAAAACTGTGGGCACGGTGTATCTGTGGTTGCATTTCATGTGTTGGAACCGAGTTCTGCCCCAAGAGGTACCAGTGGTGGCTCGTGTTGCCTTCGGTGTTCTGCACAGACCCAGGGGCCAACCCTGACTTGGGCACCATCCCAAGGCAGCTTTGTCCCACATCTTTCCTTGAATAGTTTTCTGATATATAAGTTATCTTTGTCCAAAATGCAAAAAGCATTCAAGAATCCTTGAATTTCAACCTTCACCTGCTCTGGCTGGCTGGCAGGACTCCATTTGATCTCCAGAGAAGTACTTTTAAAGAAAACAATTTTCTGTGTGACACCAAAGGTTGATTTTCACCCCCTTGGAGGGGAGCAGGGATCTGGATCAATTCTGTAATGTCAGAGGCAGATACTGTATCAATCGCATTGTCCTTGTTAACTGTTTTTAATACAACTGGTTCTCCAAGTCCTTCAGTGTCCAGGAGGCCTGGTCCTGATACGAGTTCTATCAGTAGATCTAGAGTTGTTAAAATATAGTCCTGGTAGAATCTAATGTCTCCCACCTTGTAGTAAATTTGGACCAAGATCTTTCCTCTCCTTTTTTTTTGGTCTGTTGAAATTTAATCTAAAATTTATGTCCAGCCTTGACCCATAAGACCCAAGATACTGACTTTGCATCTTAGAGCAGTTAAAGAGGTTAAAGAGAGGCAAGAATGTACCAAGAGTGGGTTAGCATACACAACTGGATTAATTTACCCCTCTGTTAAAGATGTGGCCTTGAGCACGCCATCGAAACTTGAACTTTCACCAAAAATTCAATTGAAATATAACAGTTTTAGCTGGAAGTTCACTTTATAATTAAGAAAGTGCTTTGCTTGCTTTCTCTAATTAAATCAAAATTCTGTTTTCACAGAGAAATAAATACTATTTTTAGGAAGTATCTAAGGAAGAAAAATAATCCCTATATTTCTTCTGGAAAGTTTAAAATTAGTTTAGCCTCATTTATAGAGAGAGATCCAAAGGAGAGGCAAAATGTTGCTCTGGTGTCATGCTGCCAGCCCAGCCACTAACTCATGTCATGATTTACACTGAGACGCAGAGATGCCTGCCACCACCACACTCGATTAACGTTCTTTGACCTTTAAGTGCAAAGTGACTGAAACTTTATATGTATTTATGGTAACATGGGCTTTTGCTGACAGAAGTGTTGTATGACTATAACTGAAGCAGCTACCCAGCCTCCCAGCTCAGATTGCAGCTGTGACCAGAACTCGAAGAGAATGATCCTTCTGCTTGTATCACTGAGAGGCTTCCAGCCTTTACCCAGAGGTGCCAACACCATCCAGTGCTTATCTTGTATTGCTCTAGGGGCTCTTTTCACTTGGACCAGTGTAAATCACCTAAATTTGTTCACAGAGGTTGTGAAATATCTTAGTGGTCAGGTAGGAAATCCAGAGTAGCTTCATCAGAGGCACCAAGGAGTCAATCCACCATAGGTGTGTAACAACTAAACAGTTTCCGCTTTTGTCTTAACAGTATCTCCCTCCTTTTGTTTACCCTCAAACCTCCCTTGATGTTTACAAGGGCATTTTTCCCTTACTCTCCCTTAGCTGCACCCCTAAGATGGCTTCACCCCCAAGACTGCAGCATTCAGGAACAGCAGCAATCCTCTCCCTCATAGCATTCAGGGCTACCCCTCTCCTCAAAACCACCAAAAAAGCACCAAAGCTGATTCTCCTACAGCTTTAAAGAATATATAGGTGTGGTTTTAGACCAAAATGGGGCTATCACACTGTGCTGTCTTCTAGAAGATCCAGCTCCCCCCACAATGGAGGCCTAACTTCTGCACAGAGTGCATTCAGAAAACTATTACCACATTAACATTGCACCATTAGAGCTGGTGGGATGCTGCGCCACAGAAATAGGACTGTGGCCCTTACATAATTCCATGACAAAACGTGTCCAATGCCTGCTTGTCTACTAACCTCCAAGCCCTTGTCTGCAGCTGCAGAACGCACCTCTCTCACACATAGTGCCAGAAGCAAATACAGCCCACAGGAGGGAAAAGTCTGGGAAGTTTTTCTCTTTGGAGAGGCTCAGCTTCTTGATGTTAAGGAGTAGGCAGGCTGGGATTACAAGCTGAGGCCCTACAGAGCACGCTAGAGATGTTCTGACCGTTGGGGAGAGGGTGCCGGGTGGCTCCGGGGTGTCGGTGCCCCCGGCCGCGGTCTGAGGT
>NW_020799116.1:2986594-2993108 GCF_003259725.1 Athene cunicularia
GTCCTTAGACTGACCATTAACTCCCCACAGATGCAGCTCAAGTGCCTTGTTTACAGATCCCCTGCTCGCAGCACACTTTTCCTGACCGAGGGAGCAGTCCGTCTCCCACCATTACCACTCACTCAGGTAAGAAGTACTCTACATTAATTCTTTAATTTATACCTCGGGAACATCATATTCCTTCCTTGAAGCTTCCATACCCAGCGTACTGTCACTGTTATTTCAAAAATTTACAGTCCCATAAGCACTGTTCCCCTCCCCTCTCCCCCCAGAGGCCTTGCTGTGAGTGTAAAGGAGCTGTGGTGATGTCAGTACCTTGAAGTTCAAGGCAAACAAGGTGTTAGGTGACTATCTTAGGACAAAGGCATGTTCAGCAGCCACTAGGACTACAGTGCATAGCACCACAGTGCACTTAAGTAGTCATATGAAAAGGAGTATTGTTCTGGACGATGGTTGACCCTAAGGTAACCACTTCACTGGCAATGAATGTATAACCCAACCAAGAGAAAACTTCCAGCTCTTACTAGAGCATGCGCTGATATAGCCACATCTTGGACAACTGCAGCTAAACTTAAACCTCCAGATTAAAACTGCAGATTTTAACATTCAAGCCCTGATTACCATTGTCAAAAGACAGTAGAAGTTGAAATTTATTCTCACAAATGACTACCAAACCAGCAGATGCACTCAGGCTGCATAAAGTCACAAGTGGTCTTCGGTAAAAGTGTCGTTTCCAGTATAAAACAGTAATGCCATTTTTAACACAAAACTTACAGGTAAAGAGAAAATATCACATCTTAACAAAAAAGATTTATTCTGACTAAACAAAATGTACAATGTTTCCCAAATGACAGTGAGTTTTCATGACTCTGAAGTCTGCAGATCCACTGAGTAACTTGATCACTTCTTACCCTGCAGTTTGATCAAACTACTTTTTGCCAGACTTCTTTATTCCACCACTGGCTGCCAAAAGAAACAACACAACTGGTTAGACAACTGCTACAGAGCTTAGCTACAAATTTAGTTCCTCATAAATTCAAATCCCCACTAGACTGCCTGTACAACTCAGATCCCCACTCGTGAATTGGTTTTGCACATGTTACTTTTCTGTGTTTGTGATCTCACACACTTTACTCTCAATAACTTACTTAACAGTAGAAACCAAGTTTCTCCTGGAACCAAATATGCCCCATAAATCTACAGCAGAACTAAATATTTCAACAATTTCTTTGTTCTTCCATGGGACACCCTCCATTGTTTATTTCTTATACAGCAGGAGTATAGTCTGGTCAAATCAAATTCAAGGCTAAGGGAATGTAAAAGCATTGGTATCCTTACAGCAACCAGAGTCCCCGGTTGGGATCGAAGCATAACAGAAGCAGGTACTGGAATTACGAGAATTCCAGTTCTCTGGAATTACCTGTTCCCTGCAGTCCCTATTTTTGAAGAGACTAAAGCAGGGTGAAAGAACATAACATATCGGCACAACACCAAGTGCAGCATTTTTTTGAAAATGTTGGTTTTTACCACCTGTGTCATGTATGACCAGTGGAAAAAAAAAAAACCCAAAACACTAATAGCAAGGCTACAGCAAGATAAGCTGTAAGGGCTGATGGTCAACAACAAACTCTGCACTGCAATATGATTCTAACAGCGCTGCCTTGCTGAGGCTCTTGGGAATAGTCTAGCCCTCCCACAATAACTTAATAATCACTATCTGCTTTGGCAAGCATTGGACAAGGACCAGATAACTGAAATTCAGCCTAGGAAAAGGCACAGTAATAAAGGCAGGAAAGAACTATTAAGAAATTTGTAAGCTGAAGCGCCCTGTGCAGAACAAGTTTAGAATGTCAAGGACACAGAAGAGAGGCTCAGTGAATTGTTTTGCATCAGTTTGTAATGCCAAAGATATTCTGAGTCCCACACATGGCATGTTTTTTGTACACTGATAAATCAGAGGAGCTCAATCAATTTGAAATAAATAATCAAGAAATATTCCAAGTTAGTGGGACTGGATGGCACTCCCTCCAAGAGCGCTGACAAGCTCTAATGTGAAAATGCAGAACAGCTGGCTAAGATTTGAAACTTATTGTTACAGCCACTATGTCTGAGGACTCCGGCTGCCAGCAGAGATCCCAGGTACAGAAAGGATTCTCTAAAGAACTGGGGAACTACAGACCAGCAAGTCTGACCTTGATCTCTGAGAAGAGTCTGTAACAAAGAAAATGGATAAACTTGTGAAAGTCAACAGGACTTCTATAAATGTTAAATCCTTCCTCACTGACCTGCTGGAACTCTGAGGTTATCATTAAGTGTATGGATAAACTGAATCCAGGGAACTTCCCATTTTCAAATCGCTCCTGGCAAGATTCCATAGCAAAGGTTGTTAGTGAGACTCAGTTGCCATGGGATTGCTGGAAAGGTCTTTCTGGGACCTTTCAAGACTGAAAGCTTGCTAAAGAATAGGAAGCAAAATGTAAAGTTTAACGGTATTAACACAATGGAATATTGATTAGTCATATTAATGGACCACAGGTCAAAAACACCTAGAGGGAATAGGCAGGGTGCACCCTTTAACATTGCTAATCCAATCACTGCAGACACAGAGGAGTACAAGGAGTGCACAGACTCACACTGACACTAATTCCTGCTATCACTGAGACAAAGACCATCAACGGTCTCAGTGCACCACCACAATGCACCCTACAAACTTTCTGCTGTGACACAGTGTGCTTTACACTCACTTAGGCAAAAGGGTTGAAGCCAGACTAATTTCCAGCCACTTTTTTTTTTCCTGCCAGGAATCTACTGCTCTTGAAAAAATTCATCCTCTAAGAGGATTTATTGAACTTTGTAAAGCCTACACGTAACATATCTGGGAAGAAAAGGACAGTATGCTAAAATAAGAGTAGAAATATCTGTGTGCCATCCGACTGGAATAGCTTAGCATGCCAGGCACACTGTTTTACCTGCTAAGCCAAAACCTCCTTGAATAATTAGGGAATGAAATTGCATAGTGAATTTAAAAAAAAACCAAAACAAAACCAAACCCTCTTATTTGTTACTTATCATCTGCACCTGCCATTCAACTTACCAGTGTAGGTTAAATAACCTAGAGGTACATGCCTTTTTATGTTTGTCAAGCAAAAACATTAAATTTTTGAGGCCAGCAAGCCCTCCATTTTTGCTAGCCGTTTGGCACCTCACTTACTGAGGGGCCCTTTTCCAGCAGCCTTTGCTTTCATCTCCTCAAGTTTCTTTTGGTCCTCCTTCTGCTTTTGTTTAAATGCCAGATCTGTCTAAAGAGAAGAACAACAACAAGTTTTTGTTAACATCTCCTCCCCCCAAAAAATTCAAGAACAACTGACAAGCAACAAGAAATAAATGTAATTTTCTAACAGCAGTAAAAACCTGATGGAACTGATGCAAAATGGCTGAATACTACTAAATATGCAAAACCTTTTTTTGCTGTACCAGAACGCATTGACTGAAATTTAACTTTGTACATTTGATCTTTCTGAAATTAAACAAGTATCATTTCCTATGGCATAATCTCATTCTGCCCTCTGAATGATAGATGTTTGCACTCAAACCATTCATTAATATACCACTAGTGATACTGGGAGCCTCGTGCACAAGCACTTTCTAACAATAAAACTTGGATTATATAGGATGTAAGAAAAAAAGGTTGCTTTTACCTAAAAACAGGCATTCATTTCAAAGAAAACTTTCCACATACATGTGACTATTTCTTCAAAGTTTAATACATTTGTATTAGTTCCAGGAAATCTAACGAAACCACCGTCAAATTGTACAAGCAAGCCAGCTGTCGGGCATCCCTGCTAGAACAGCCTCCAGAATTCAAGAAAGCTCAGACTTATTCTGTCCCTTAGATACATATTCTTCACAGACATCAAGGCTGAAAGGGACCACAGGCATCTTCCCTGGCACTCAGGATTTTGGAGTAACTAAACTGAGGATGTAGACAATTGAGGTTATATAGATTCTTCACAAATCCAGTCCATGGCTCAACTACCCTTATAACTGCAAAGTTTTCCTCTTAAGTTAAAGCTTTCCTTGCTGCAGTGTAAGCCTATGACTTCCCCTACCTATCCCACACAGAATAGAATATTCTGTTTCTCTCTCCAGGTTTTCCACTGGGTGGTTTTTTTCCCTGTAGACTAATGTGTCTTTGTTGGTAAATCAATCCCTCCCATTTATGCACTTCTGTGGGTTTTTTTTCTCACAAAGTGTTGCCCCCAAGCACTTTCAGTATTGTAGTGCTGAGAGGATGCCCTGGTTTTAGCTGGAATAAAGTTAATCTTCCTCCCAGTACCTGGTAGAGTGCTGCGTTTTGGATTTAGGATGAGAATAACGTTGATAACAGGCTGATGTTTTAGTTGTTGCTAAGCAGTGTTTATACTAAGTCAAGGACTTTTCAGCTTTTCATGCTGCCCTGCCAGCAGAGGCTGAGGGGAGCACAAGAAGCTGGGAGGGGACACAGCCAGGACAGACAACCCAAATGAGCCAAATGGGTGTTCCAGACCAGATGTGACATCATGCCCAGTATATATACTGGGGCAAATTGGCCGGGAGGGCACCACAGCTCAGGGATCGGCTGGGCATTGGTCAGCAGGTGGTGAGCAATTGTATTGTGCATCACTTCTGCATATTCTATCTTTTTTCTCCTCCCCTCCCCTTCCTTTTCTGACCTTTTAAACTGCCTTTATCTCAACCCACAAGTTTTACTTTTTTTTTTTCCCCAAATTTTCTGCCCTATCCCACTGGGGGCGAGGGGAGTGAGCAAGCAGCTATGTGGTGCTTAATTACTGGCTGGGGTTGAACCACAACAGAGGAAAAGAAATATTATTACATCATGTTTGAGACACAGGATTCTGTATATACATCTTGTATGATTTACTTTTGCAACACCTGATTTTGCAGGTTCATGTTCAGTGTATGATCTAAGTCTCAAATCCTTTCAGGTGGACCTGGAGTTTAGCAGTTTAGCCAGTCATTCTCCTTGTATTTTTATAAGTTAGTCTTACCAAAGAAAGTGACTTAAGAGTACATGCTTAATTAATCAATTTTTTCAAACTTTCTCCAACTTGTTAAGATTACTTTGACTACTGGTCTTGTCCTCTGACAGTCTGTGGCCCTTCCAAACTTCTGTTTTCCACCAGAAGAATAAACCATACTGTCAGTCAACCAGCCAAATGAGGCACTAATCAAAATATCAAATACAAAATTTTGCAAAACCCCACTCCATATGTCATTGCAGTCACAGACTGAACTGTTAGTAACTGCTTTTAGAACGTGGCATTCCAGCAGGCTGTACGTTCACCTCCCATCACCTTATGGGTCCTGTTCCTGCCCTGCCCTGAGGACACCACCAGAGCCAGCATCGAGAACCTCACGTCTGCTGGTTTTCTCCTCACTGCCTGCTACAGACAGAACTGCTTTTGTTTGCCACAGCTGTACTAAAATCCATACTGGCTATTAATTTTTACATTATTATCACTTGGATCCTGTAGCACTTAATTGGTTCTACCATTTCTCTAAAAGACATTTATCTTATTCTAAAGCTTGTTTAGAAAACTCTGATTTTTTTTCCTCCTTTTTCAAAGAGACATGGTATTTATCTATATTATATATATATATTTATATGACTAGATGATCTTCAAGGTCTTTTCCAACCTAGATGATTCTGTTTTCAATCATTGGTGTCTCATCCATCCTCCACTATCCTCAGAAATAACAGCTTACGCCCATACTCTGAGCTTTTATGTTTAAGTATCTCTAAGACGATTCACTAGTACCTCGTTTGAGCTGTGTATTAATCCCCGCGTTTTGTGTCCTGTCCTAGGCTCCTGTGACCGCGTTAATTTGTTAGACCTCCCATCACAGCCTGCTGCCGTGGCGAGGACATTGCAGCCTTCTCCGTGGCATTGGACTCCTCCGTTAGCCAGCACTGCTGCGTTTACCCTGAACGCAGGCGGGATGTCAGCAGAAAAAAATAAACAAACCACCGGAAAACCGGGGCCGCGGAAAGCAGCGCGTCACCTCTTGGTCCGTGAGTTTTAACGTCAGAACGCTTGGCAAAACGTGACGTTTCACAAAATGTGTATTGCTATGGAAAGCTGAGCTGAGGGGGGGTAACGCGAAAGCGGAAAGCAGCCTTCCCCTCCCGCAGAGGCCGTGGCCCAGCCCGGTGCCGCGGGACCCCGGGGCTCGCCCGCCGCCCTACCTCATCCAGGTCCTTCGACTGTTTCTTCGGCTGCTTCAGCGGCTTCTTCTTGCCGCCTGTAAAGACAGAGGAGACAGTGAAGCCCAGGGAGGGAGGGAGGAGGGGCGGCGGGGGCCCCGGGCCCGGCCTTACCCTCTCGGCCCGACATGGTGCCCGCTCCGCTCCGCCGCGCCTCAGCCCCCGCGCGCGCACGCGGGCTCGCGCCGCCGGGCAGCCGCTTCCGCTTGTCCCCGCGCGGCCGCCGGTACCGCGGGGCCGCGCCGGGAG
>NW_020799116.1:2993158-3007193 GCF_003259725.1 Athene cunicularia
CGGCGGGCCGCTTCCTCCCGCCGGTCACCTGCTGTGCCTGAGGTGAGACCGGTGCTGCTGCCCGGGCCTGTGCGTGGCTACGGGGGGCAGTAGCGGTTCTGCCGGGCGGGTCTGCAGGGTGCCGGGAGCGTAGTCTCGTAGCTCTGCGTCCGGTGAAAGGGCCCCGTCCGGCAGGGAAGGGGTCGGTCACGTGGAGAAAACTGACTTTTCACCCCTCTCAAGGGTGAGAAGTAGAGCTGTGAGTGTGTGGAGGCGTATCGGAAATTCCGGTTTTACATTTTGGCTGTGACAAAAGAGGCTGCTGCAAAATAAGATATGACCCGTGAAAGTCAGGCTTACCCGCCACCAGTGTCCAGTGCGTGTAGCAGCTGGGGTGTAAACCATTGAAAAGAGTTTTTATGTCACTGACTGCAGGCAGAGGAAACTTGTCTTCTTACAAGAAGAAGCAAGAGAGGGGCAAAGCATGTTATATCAGATGAAGCTTTGATGACTTTAGGTCCTGTTAGCTCAGGCTAAGATTACTTTGCAGTTTGTTGCAATTGTTTACTTAGAAATTCTTCTAAAAATCACAACTTTCTTTCTCTTTTTGATATACTGCCTCAGTAGCCTGAATATTTTGTAAAACTTCATGTAGTAGTGCAGTTAAAGAGGGAAATCTTGCAATCTAGAGAGGACAAATATGAGCTGAGGTTTTAGTACATGGCCTGCAACATAGAGTCAGTGTTGTAAGGGTAAGATGCATGAGTGATGCTGGAAGGAAAAAACTTACTTCATTTCCACGGTTTTGTGGTTTTGATCCACTATATTATTGTGCATATAAAACAACTGACAAGGTTTTCACAATGCTGCTTGCTGTTATTGCTGTTTGTTAGAAATACTTAACAGGGAATTAACCTGTAGCATTCAGATTCAGTAGCCAGCTAAAAGTGGATCAAAATGGAAGAATCCTTTCCTGTGGAGATGCCTGTATTTGCACATATACGATGTCATTAGACACCTAAAATTAACATGGAAAGCTGTTTTAAAACAGTTAAAAAAAACTGTCAAAGTTTTGATATCAAGCTTTCTCAATAATCTATGTTTTTATAATGTATTATTCAAAATCTGATATAGTCAGATTTCATATAAAACCTTATTTGGAAGTTTTCCTGTTTACAATTTTTAGAGAAATGCGCTCAGTAGAAGATTAACATCTTATTTACAAATCAGTAAACAACAAACTGTAACTAGCAGTCTGCTTTTGCAGTATAAACAAGAATTTTAAGCTCATTTTTAAATGCAGCCCTAGCTGTGTGTTCACTACCTGATATATTTCTGATCTTGTGGCTATTCCTTATGTTTTACTTTTGTAGGCAGTCTCATGAGAATACTTGTTGTGTTCAGTTCAGCACTCCCGTGTTTTCTCTCTGTCCTTTATATTTTTGTCTTTGCATTCTTTAACACTGTGTATCCGTGGATTATAAGATAAAGGGAATTATCAAGACCCACTTCTTATCAAGATTTTTTTTCCTTCTCTTGTCTTTTTTCCTTTTCTATTCTTTTGCAGAACTGTTAGTACCTGTGTCATGGCACACCATACTAAAGTCTGAAAGCACAAAGCAAAATTTCATATGGCAATCACTTCTGTGCTGAAGCATTAAATTACTCTACTCTGAGGCTACTCCTGCTGGTACTGGATCTGCATATAATCACTGTTCATGCAGAGAGTGAATTAACAATGAGGCAGCATGGTGGGAGTACTTACAACAGAAAAGCAGGAATCTGTGGCAGAACTGCCCTTTGTTGAAAATTGTGGAAAATTCTCTAGGTAAGTAATGCTTAAGACTAGTGATGGTTTAGCCATTCTTGAATTTAATTGGTTTTGGTACATGTGTAGTTTTAAGAGGTATTAATGAGCCATACTTCAATAACTTTTTCTTCTTCATCCTTGTCGCTCTTTTATTCAGTGATTAAATTCAAGACGCGGGGCCAATGAAATATAAGTCAAGTGTGTCGTCGGTGTCCTGTGGCCTGCAGTATCCCCATTTGTGGATAAAGTGGAGTCCAAAAATGAATTTATACATAGTGCGGACTTACTGCTCATCAGCACCGAGGAGGCCTGAAGCCAAGTCTGCGATAGAAATGGCCATGAGCCGTCTTAATCGGCTGACAGAAGCTGGGACTGTTATGGGAAAAAACTCCCTTCAGAAGATGTCTGCAACATGCAAGAGTTGGTGGGACAGATATGAAGAGTTTGTTGGAATTAATGAAGTTCGAGAGGCTCAGGGAAAAGTGACAGAGGTAAACATGGAGATAATGTGGAAATTTAAGAACTATGAGTTAAGCTACACGAAGTATAAACACTGGCTGTGAGGCAAAGAAGATCTCCTGAGGAGAATCATGTCCTGTCTTCTGCTTTGTCTGTGGAGATACTGCAAATGTGTTCTAGTCTATGCATGTTAGTGAATACAGCTTATCCCTTAAATTAAAACGGAGCATGGTTTGTTTTGTTGGGATTTTTTTCCCAAAAAAGTTCATACAATTAGTGATTTAGATCTGTCTGGTAATAAGTTTCTAAAATAAATACCCTTTCTTCTTAGGCTGAAAATGTCTTTATGATAGCTCGAGGGATAGTACGAGAGGCTCGTGAAAACGTGGAAGCCCAGCAGATCAAACTGAAGGAAATTCGGGACCGCTTGGACAGGGTCTCTCGGGATGACACCCAGTATTTAGAACTGGCTACTCTGGAACACAGGTTGCTGCAGGTAATTTGTTGGTACTTGAGCACTGGCAAATACGATGAAAAGTTGTGTGCTTTGCTTCTGTCACTAGGGACTGTTTTTGTAGATGCAGTTCAGTTCTGAAGTACAGTGATCTGAGTTAATTTCTTATTTTTTAGTCAATTATTATCGATGGTTTGATCTGCTGTGCAAATGATATATGTTAATGCTAAAACAGGATAGTAAATTTGGACAAGAAAACTGAAGATAGTGAGCCTAGAAAATGTATTGTTGTAGTGGTGACTTGTGAGTAGTCAAGAAAAAGCTGGGATTCAATAATTAACCTTCCATATGATGAGAGAAGCTTCTTTCTGGTTGTTAATCTGTGAAAATACTCTCAACTGCCTTCTGTACAGCTACAAAACCCAGGCAACTCGTTAAAGCTTTTGTCAGAGAGCATCAAGAAGGCGGCTGCTCTATGAGGGAGGGCAAGCAGGAAGATGAGGTTGGCCACGGCGCAGGCTGGGGCAGTATCCTCACCACCATGGCACGGTCCTACAGCACCTCAGCGGGATGAGCCAAGCAGGGCTGGTGACAAGAACATGTTATTAAACAGTCCATCAATCAGAGATAAAGGCAAGGTGTCAGCCCACGTCAGTCCAGGAAATCCAGATGAAACTGCAGCAACAGTAGAGAATAGGCCTGGAAGCAGGTACACCTATGGCAAAGCTCAGGGAAGGAATGGGTGCCAATGCCTGAGCTTAAACTGAGCCCCGGGATCAGTGGGTGCAACATCAGAAGAGAATAGAGAACTCTAGTTGTCTAAATAAGGGATCAGGTGTGGATGAGACTTAAAGAAGAATAGGGCTCTGCAGGACTGTAAAGAAAGGTAGAACTCAAGTCCCCACTGTCTTTAAGGTGTTGGTACCACCTCACAAAAGAAATAAAGGCTTAGAAGAAAGAGAATAATTCTGGGAGACACAGGGAGAAAGGGAAGGACATTTTTCTGTGAGCAGGATAAGAAAGAGAATGCGGAGGAATAAGAAGCATGTATGTTCATGAGATGAACGTATCCAAGACACCCTGTCCAGTCCTTTTTTCAGTTCTTGCTGAAGGGATTTAGAACTGAAAGGGAGAAGTGTGGTAAAGGTAGTGTTTGGAGAAGTAAGCTGGGCTGAAAAAGCGTGCATTATAGGGAAAGAATGACCTTGCCCACTTGCAGCCCTTTTCTGTCATCAGCATGTGACGGATTCTTGTGTAGGGGATATTCAGCTGTAATTCCTGATGACCTTTTCCACTGCTCAGTTTTGATTTAAAATAGTGTCTCATTGACTTAAGTAGGATTAATAAAGAAAATCCCACATTAAAAGGAAAATTTCTGAAACAGAACTACTGGATGTTCTTCATTTCCATTCCTTCATCTGCACTGGGGGTTTGTTTTGGGGTTTTTCTTGCATAGCCTTCACATATACCTTCTTCAAATCACTGTATTTCTTGCAGGAAGAGAAGAGGTACCGAGCTGCATATTTAAATGCAGAAGAATCTGAGAGAGAAAAATTCTCTCTCTTTTCTGCAGCTGTAAGGGAAAGCCATGAGAAAGAACGAACAAGAGCTGAAAAAACGAAGAACTGGTCTATTATTGGTTCTATACTGGGAGCCATCATAGGTGTTCTTGGTTCCACCTATGTTAATCGAGTAAGGCTGCAAGAATTGAAAGTCTTGGTGCTTGAAGCACAGAAGGGGCCAATAAATTTGCAAGAAGCTATCAAAGAACAGGCCTCCAGCCATCACTTACAGCAGAAGGATCTCAGTGACGTCATAGCAGAGCTGAAAAATGTGCTGCAAACCAGGATATCACAGGAAATAAAAGAAGGTGCTTTGTTAACCAGAGAAGACAGGAATGACTCCATAAAACTTGATTCTCTTTTAATTCCTTTAAATGAACAGCTAAACTACACTAAACAAGTCAGTTCATGTCTAGGGAGTTTACAACAGCAGTTTAACAGTCTCCAGGAAAGTATAGCACAAATGATTTCTGAGATGCAGAGCATTAAACTGGCGGTCCACATGAGACCTACTGAACGAGTGACCCCAAGGGCTTCAGTGGAGGGTAAGGGCCAGGCTTCTGCCGTGAGAGATGTGATTTTAGAATTGTGTGATACCGAGCGGAGACTCGAAACTCAAATCAAGAGAAATTCTCTTTACAGCACTGCGTTGACATGTGCTATGTTTGCAATTACGGTGCCAGTACTCTATATTATACTTAAAGGGAACTGATCTCTAATTAATTGCCACAATTTACTAGATTAATAAAACTTGCGCTCTAAGTACTTAGAGTACAAGTCCAAATAAAGTTGTGTTAACATTTCTCGTTACGCTTTCTCCTGTATATTTGGAAAACTTGTAAAGAGTTGGTCCATCTACTGCTGCAGGCTCTGTGTTTAACAGTCTGTTGTGTGTTATGGTTTTTAACTCCGAGCAAAGGGAAGTCCACAGTTTCATCCGTTGGTTTCTTTCACTGTTTCACTCTTACTGTCTAGTCTCCTATATCATGCCAATCAGTGACTTTCACTCTGGAGTTATATTTGTGATTTTCTGTTCAAATGATTCTTTCAGTATATCATTGATCTAAGTGCTTTGTGTGTAATCCTGTATAATTTTCCTCCTGATTGCTTTATAGTTCTTCAGTTTGTCCATACACAAAACATTAGGAGTCATTTTACTAAACAGGTAGAAGTATTTTCCCTGAAGTTTATGGTTGGTTTGTTGTTTTGTTTGGGTTTTTTTTTTGTCTCTTCTAGATACAAGGGCGTGACTTGCAGTGTGACAGACAGCAGGGCCATGTAAATAAGGAGGGTTGAAGTTACCACGATACACTGTAGCTGTGCAGCCAGATGATGTGTTTAAAACACGTTTAAGTTACATATGCTAACTTTTACTTAGGGCACTTTAACACAAAGTATCCAAAGCATTTCTGGAGTGTCATCTATGTGTTACTGACAGCTCCATGTCCTTAAAAGCTTGAAGGCTGGGAGAGAGAAAAAGGGCTCAAATACAAAAATATCTTAAGTATGATGATGTTTATTCTGCCAATACAAGCCAATTATCTGTTCTCTACAGACTCCATAACCCATCAGTCGCTAGGCATTTTCTGGATTTAGTAATCATCTATGGAGCAATCACTTTCTTATCCTTACTAGTATCTCATGGGAACTTTCTGTGGGTTTTATTCTTTTTTCAGTTTTGTCCTATCTGGAAATTGAAATGCTACTCTACAGCAGGTGCTTTTAAGCTGGTATGTTAATAGTAATAGCGTTACGCAAAGTATTTCAAAATACTATCTGGAAAAAAATGAAAGGTCCGGCTACTTGGTTTTCCTGGGAGGATGAAGAATGGCTGATTGAGAGAAAAATGCTTGTCTGAAGAGCTAAGCATCAGTATCTGTGTGTGGCCTCACAGAAAGTTGTTGGTATCGCTGTGATAAGAAATAGTTTTCTCGCTGAGGTGGTAATGGATAAGCAAATCAGATGTCGAACTCCTGCTCTACAAGAACTTCTGTGGAGCCTTTGCAAACAAATCACTTCATGCTGTAACACCTTTGTGAAAGCATTTCAGAATGACTTAAGTTGTTTTTAGTATACAGTCTGCTATGGCTTTATTTTTTTTTTTTAATAAGCTCTTTCTAGTTTCTTCTGCCCGGTAACCATATTAAAAGAGTTTCAGGGTTTGACTATAAGCTCCCAAGACTGAGACCTTTGGGACAGGGACATTTGCTGTATGAGGCACCAACTTCATTAGGTGCTATTATAACAAGACCAAATAAACAATGTTAGGAAACATCTGTGATGATTCACTACCTATAAGAGAGATGAAGTATGCAAAAGATGGTTTGGGGAAGGACCACTGCTGATTTATATGCTGATTGTCTGGAGTGTAAAATGAATAACAAGCATTTGTCAGGGAAGGTGTATCTGATGGCTTGAGAACTGAGATAAAAATTTCCATACACTTAGCTACATCAAGAAGTGTACATACAGATCAATACAATTTTTCAAATTGATAATATTTCATTTTCTCATTTCACAAATATTTTTACAAGTTATACTTCTTGGAGGAGCTTGATGAAAATCAGACAAGTGTGTAATTAAAGGGAAAGGCATAATATGATGGTTCTGTCTGTAATTTGCCAGCACTAGTCAGAGAATTTTGTTCTCTTTTGTTGTTGGTTTTTTTTTAATTCAGTTTAACGATGTAGAGTTAGGTCCCCCCCTCGTTATAGAAATGACTGAATTTTAGATACTCAGCACCACGGAAAAGCTGAATTATATATATATGTGTGTGGTTTTTAAATGCTGAATGTTAGGCAGCTAAACTTGAAAGTCAAGGCAGCATCAGAAAGGAGTGCGTCTGCAACTATACTTGTATATAATAAATCAGAGAATACGCATCCAAGGGTTGTTTATTGCTCTGAAGAGATCTGCTTTTCACCCATTTAAAGAAGGTATGATAGGTGGCTTTAACATTACATAGTTACGGGAAGAAAATGTCAGTCAATGAGAACAGTAGCAAATAAATCTGTGATAAATGATTGTTTGAAATACACAGCCTGAAATTTGAGAAGAGCTGGAAGGTGCGATGTGTATCGAGATGAAAATAATTGGATCTCATCCTTCGTAGGGAGTTTGGAAGTTTCAGGAACAGATTCTGTGTGCAGCGTTGTGCAGCTGGCAGAACTCATTGTTACAAGTGATTACTGTGGTTCTCTTATGTCTGCGCTTCCTTGCTAAATCCTTGTATGTGAAGTGACAGCAGAATCATTTCAATTAGGGAAAAAAACCTTGTAATTAACTGTGTCTAATAATTAGGCTGGCAGATTTGTATATTCCCTCAATCCTGGATTAATCATCCCTCCATTGTGGCAATGATCTAAACGTGTAGTTTGAATTCTGCGCCTTATGTATACCCCAAAGCCAGAAGGTGTGGCTGCAACAGTAACAGCTGTACCTGAGCTAGCTGAAGGCAATATCCAGGAAAATACATAATCTGTTCAGTATTTTATGCTAAACCTTTGTCATGGTAACGAAGCAGCAGCAAATAGACAAGTTAGAACAAATCAGCACAGCTGTGTAGAGGTGTGGGCGCTCACGTTACTTCAGGTCCATTTGCACTACCAGCAGTGATTTACACAATGCACAGTGACATCTCAGTGCATGTTTCCTGATGATTCAGCTATGGCTAAATGAATAGTTTGTTGCCTGTGCTGTTCTGGGATGTTTTATTTAAAACAAAACAAAAGTTTTCTGTTGCATACCTGTGGATTTTTAACAAAGTTTGTAAGAGATAGTTAAGTTTCATTTTTGAGGTGAGGTCTCTCAGCAGAAGCTTTCCTCAACAAGCAAGTTTGCTTCCAAAGGCATTTAGAGACTTAAATTCTTGCTCTCTCTGTGAGCAGAATCCTCTCTGGGCAGGACAGCTTAGCCAGCCCTGTGTCCCAAGGGAGGGACAGTGATTGCAATAGCTTGTACAAGTCTAGTGAGGCCAGGACTGACCTATGCATTTTGTATAGGTCAGAGAAAGCCAGTGCTGATTCAGGTTAATTCCACTGTCAATCAAGACACAGAAGATCAATTAAAGAGAGAATCTAGTAAGAGCAACAGGAAGCCCTTTGATAGACATTAACTGTAAAGAAATGGGTGGCAGTGGCCTGAGCTTGGCCCATGCTAAACTATTTTGAGTTCTTCCTGCTCTATGAGAAACCACTAGTAACTCAAAAGCAAACAGCCTGGTGGCTATGGAAATAACTTTTAATGAGGTCACTGCAGACTTCTGACAGTAGGTGCATTCTGAAGAGAAAAGTTGCCATTTCTTCCACTCATGAAAGGAATAGCACATGTTGCTTATGAATACAGGACAAAAGCAATTATATATAGTGTCACAATCAGGAAATATTTATTTATTTGTTAACACTGGAGTTTTGAATGTTCCAACATTCTAAAATCCTGGTTGGAAGTTGCAGGTGCTCCTGTTGATTTCATTGTAACTTTGTTCGGAAAAAACAGTTTCTTTCACAGAATACCTTGTAAAAACAAATGCTTCCCCCTTTATGAAGTTTAGGAGTGGTAGAAATGTCCTGTTTAGAAACAGGGTTGAGATTTGCAATAGGATTGAGGTTCATGAGCAAGGAAAAGGGAGACAATGCTGGGTTTGTCTGCAGTATATTTAGAACTGTATTTTATTGCCAGGTTTTTGCTAGCAAGTTATATTTGTGACCTTCCTCGTAAAGCACTGAGAAGTACGATTTCTGGTGTTTGACAGTTGGTGGACAATCTAAGAAGGTGTGTATTGAAATACAGCAAAAAATGGCTGGGTCACAATTTTTATTTTTAAGGAGAATTAAACCTTCGGTAATTATAGTTGTGGCAAGGTTTTGGAGTTTCCACCATGGGAAGTTTTTAGGAACAGTCTAGATAAATATCACTGGGTTTGATACAGATATGGACAGATCCTGTCCTGGGACAGGATGGATTCAGACAACAGTTTTCAAACTTTTTTGTTCTGACAACAGTTGGTTTTTTTGGTTGGGTTTTTTTTTTTTTTTTTTAATAAAGTGGGAGAGTCTATGGACAATTTGATGTCCTAGTCATCCTAGTGCAGGTTATTGTATAGTGCAGGTTATAGAAGAATGATAAAGTGTTGTGCTGAGAAAATAATAGCTCAGTTTACTATGAGCCACATGGTGTTAGGCACCAGGAGAGAGGGAAAGTGCACAGCTGCAATAAAGTATGACCCTAAAAGTATAGCCTTTTGTAATTATTTTTCAGAATCAAATTTGTGAGGTGACTTCTCAGGCAATTTTGAAATAGTATGCAGAGAGGTTTTTTAAAGGCTGTTTTTAATAGAACTTTGCACATTTCTGTTGTAAGCCTTCAAATGGCTGCAGCCTACACTGGGCTTTCTGTAAGTTTGCCTGACACCAGCTAGCCCATTAAAGATTATTCTATTTAAATTTTGATGTATCATACACTCTCAGGAACTTCCCTGTGCTTCAAGACTTGTTTTTAAAAAACAAACAAACAAACAACACATCATCTGTGTTGATTCAGTGAGCTGATCACCCAAGGCCTCTGTATTAGTTTGGTGCATGTAATCTACTTCATGAAATACATCTAATTCCTGCTCTTCATGGAGCTGGTTGTGACAATCTCTGTGGCTGGAGCCCTCACCTGTGAGGCTGGAAAACTTGTTCATGGTGACATTGGACACGCGTAATGCTTAGACCACAGAGCTTCAAGATAAAGGGATTGTCACAAGCTTCCCAAGCTTGTTTTGCTGTGTTCTGCAGAGAGAAAAGTAAACCTGTGCAATTAGATCTGTGCTGAGAGAGTCTCTTACTCTGCTGCCGCAGGTTCTGGGACACTGGGCGCTGTTCAGGCCACGTGGTCTGTGAGGCATGTTCAAAAGCAGATCCTCAGACATCCACAGACTGCTGCTAGCAGAACTGTAGGTGCCCAAATGAGGGTAATGAAGACTTTAATGCTGTTTCTAAATGTTCTGACAAACTGGAAACTTGAACAGTCAGATTTAAAGTAGAGTAGAGGTAGTCAACCTTCTGTTGGTCCCTGGATTCCTGCTCTAAATGCAGTTTATTCCTAGAAGCCATAGACAGTATTCAGTTATCCCTTGTGACTTTCTTAACACATCTCATCTACTGCATGAAGAGGAGGAAGAGTAAGAAGAAAATCAAAAGAAGCATAAGCAGCTGCTAGCCTTGTGATTATCATAATAGTTACGTAAGAAACTTAGCTAACCTGCTTAGAACCAGACATGAACAAGGGCTTTTATAGAGGAGGATCCTTTATGGATTTACATATGTTAAAAAAAGCTTCTGAACAAATGGAAAAACTGTTTAAATTTGTTCCTCAATATGTTTGTTTTGTGTGACGCTGTTTTCAGCTGCGTAATGCTTGAGAACTAGTTTTTTCTCTAATTTATTTTTAAGAACTGCAAAATATTTTTGTGTGGACCAGTCAAAACTCCTCCCTGAAGAGGAGATGTATAACCCCATGGTGATTTTTACAATGTCCTTGTCAGTCTGGAGGGCTGCAAGTACAGTAAGAGGGGTAGGAGGGGGACACTATAGCATCCTTCAGGTGCACAGAAGCTCTTCCTGCCCTGTTCCCAAGGCAGACCCTCTGCAGCCAGCTCCCTGCACCAGCCCTGCCGTGGGACAGAAGAAAAAGCTGTTCTTTTCCAATGTGCTCTTATGGGGCTTAAGTGAAGCCTGCAGATGTTTTTTACCAGACAGAAGGGGCTGCAGGTTGGGACTGGCTCTGGAGGAAAGGCACAAAGGGGATTAGTGTTTTGAGTCAGGAATGGGTTGGAGCAAAGAAAAATTGGGTGGTTTTTTTTTAATGCTCTTAGTCACCAAAACTGGATTTTGGTGGAAGCAATTTGAGTGCACTTAAAAAGTCTCTGATTAGTGAGATAGTCTGTTCAGTGAGCTCTAACCTGAAGAGCGATTCAGTGGGTAGGGTGTGGTAATAGGATGGGTTTGTCTGTGTGGGGAGAGGAGCAAGTAAGGGATCATCTCCTTGTGAGAGTCCTCATGGGCTCTGCCTACAGTGTGCCCCAAGGACTCCTCAGCATAGTGAAGCACCAAGGAGCAAAGGTCCAGAGAGGCAGCCAGCAGCTGCCTCTGAAAGAATCCTTCCTGTGGGGGACTCTGATTGTGCTGCCAGATCCTGGGGACTGTTTGGCATGTCTAAATTTTCAGATGTATTTTTTTCCTTCATAAAATAGTCAATTTTTGGGCTGGGGGTGGGAGTGTGAGAGGCTGATGGATTGTAACAAAGAAAGTAGATGTGCAATAACACTTCTGGACATAGGATTTGTACAAACTATACTCCTCTGAAATGTCAGAAATGCACGTGGGAGGGAAGCCTGATTCAGACTTTCAGAGCAGCTTTGTGTCTTGTGCGGAGCTCCGTCTAGCCAAAAAAGAAAAGTGATGGGCACCCCTGTCATACAGTGGATTCTGTAATTTGCACTACCCAGGCCAGTGCCTGTTTCCTCTTCCTCAGAGTCTGCTTTAACCTACAGCTACTGTATCGCTTCTACATGTCCTCAGATACATCCTTTTTCCACGTGGATTTTGTGGCTGGATGGTAAAGGCATAACTTCATCTTTTGTCTGGGATTTCCAAACATCTGGCAGTCAGCTCAGCAGGCAAATGGCCACTGGGCTGTGTAATTGTATTCAGTACATACAGTCAGTCATGTATAGCAAGTCAGTTGTTAGACTGACTGTACGACGGCACAACAGAATCCAGCACGTCTGGGGAACACAGAGGTTACAGTGTGAGTGAGAAAAATGGGAGCATTAATTCTGTCCCTCTGCAGAGCTGTTACTGACAGAACTTACCCCTAATTCAGAGAGAGGATTTTATGCAGTCAGTTCTCAGGGGCAAGAAGTGCCTCTTACACAGAGCACCAGCCTCTGCTCTTCTCGTGAACGGAGCTTCCAGTTTCACAGGAATAAAAGTCACTTAACCAGCAGTCAGTTTGTTAAACGTCACGTCATCCACCTGGACTTGTGCAAGGCATTTGATACTGTCCTGCACAACATCCTTGTCTCTACATTGGAGAGACGTAGATTTGACAGATGGACCACTCGGTAGATAAGGAATTGGCTGGATGGTCATACTCAGAGAGTTGCGGTCAACAGCTCCGTGCCCAAGTGGAGAGCAGTGACGAATGTAATTCCTCAGGGGTGGCTGTTGGGACTGGCGCTGTTTAACATCGTTGTTGGAGACACAGACAGTGGGATCGAGGCACCCTCAGCAAGTTCAGCGACACCACCGAGCTGTGTGGTGCCGTCACACGCTGGAGGGAAGGGATGTGCCATCCAGAGGGACCTGGAGAGCTGGGACTGTGTGAGCCTTATGGAGTGCAGCAAGGCCAAGGGCAAGGTCCTGCCCTTGGGCTGGGGCAATCCCAGGCATAAACACAGTCTGGGCGAGGAGTGGATGGAGAGCAGCCCCAAGGAGAAGGACTTGGGAGTATTAGTGGGTGGAAAACTGACTATGAGCCACCCGTGTGCTGGGCTGCACCCAGAGCAGGGTGGGCAGCAGGGCGAGGGGGGGATTCTCCCCCTCTGCTTCACTCTCAGGAGACCCCCCTGCAGGGCTGGGTCCAGCTCTGGGGGCACCAACAGCAGAAGGACACGGACCTGCTCAAGCGGGGCCAGAGAAGGTCACAACAATGCTCGGGGGGCTGGAGCATCCCCCTGTGAGGACAGGCTGAGAGAGTTGGGGGGTTCAGCTGGAGAAGAGAAGGCTCCGGGGAGACCTTAGAGCGGCCCCCCGGGGCTGAAAGGGGCTGCAGGAAAGGGGGGAGGGACTCCTGATCAGGGGTGAAGGGAGAGGACGAGGGGGAACGGTTTTAAACTGTAAGAGGGTAAATTTAGGTTAGATATAAGGAGGATATTCCTTACTGTGAGGGGGGTGAGGCCCTGGCACAGGTTGCCCAGAGCAGCTGTGGCTGCCCCCTCCCTGGCAGGGTTCAAGGCCAGGTTGGACGGGGCTTTGGGCAACCTGGGCTGGTGGAAGGTGGCCCTGCCCATGGCAGGGGGTTGGAACTGGATGATCTGTAAGGTCCCTTCCAGCTCAAACTGTTCTGTGATTCTGTGATATCACTTCAGGCACTTCTGCTTTATGATGCTTTTGTCTCCACGGACTTTTAGGGGGAATGGTTTGTTGCTGTTTTGTAACCAGAGGTAATTATGCTTTTGTCACATTCTTGAATCTTGCTGATGTCCTGGTTCCCACATACTCTGCAAATGGGAACTGTGCTGTATCTTAGCCACATTAGCCCGGTGCCGTCTGTGTGCAGGATGGTTCCTAAGTAAATAGAAACTGGTTTTGCTATCAGATTTTGCTCCCTGTGCACCGTCCGTACTGCATCACTCTCGGTTCCCACTCGCTCGTACCTCTTGGCTGAAGACAGCCAAGCACAATAAAGCAGAAGCAAAATTATGTTGCTGTGAAATACAGAGAGAAGAGAAATGCTGTGATTTCTTCCATAACATATAGTTTTAAGTCCAGCTCCCAACATAGCGGCTGCAAACACCTCTGGAGCAGCAGCCATGACTGGTTTTGGTGGGAACACCCAGAACATCCGCCACAGCCGGGTCCTTCTCGAGACCTTGCCCAGCAGCGGCTTCGGGGTGACTCGAGGAGGGCCGCGGCTCGTTGTCTCGGGGCGGCAGAAGCCCCTTCCCCGTCCGAGGCCGCTTCCAGCCGGGCCGGCCGAGCCCGGGCCCGGTGTTGGCGGGACGCT
>NW_020799116.1:3007243-3026715 GCF_003259725.1 Athene cunicularia
AGAGCGGATTGGTGCGACCGGGAGCGTCCACCGCGACCGTGGCAGCGCTTGGAGCGGAGCGGCGGGGGGGGGCACCGGGGCTGGTGGCTGGGCGAGGACCGGGCCCCGGGAGGACACTGGCGGAGCTCTGCCCCCGGGAAAAGGCAAGAGTGGGGGAATAGTCTTCTGGTAAAGAGCCGCAGCAGCGCTGGGAAAGCTTTTTTGGAAGTCGCCGCGAGCAGACACATTGGGATAAACAGCGCGAAACGTGGAGAAAATTATACGTGAGTTTTCCGTAATGCTCGAACTGGGGCTTGTGAAAGAGTTTTCACCTGTGTCGTGTGGTTGTGGGGGCCGGTGCGGGAGTGCGGTGTCCGTGTTTGATGTGGATGCTGTCTTCAGAGGATGCTGAGAACTTTCTAATCAGGGAAGAGCTAGATGTTACTCGGGGGGTATGCCATTTGAGGAGCTTCAAGATGACTTTCTAATCGGCAAAAGGATTGACGAGTGACTTAAGTGTCGTCTTCTAAACCTTGTACCAGGGTTTTGAGGGTTGGTAGTAAATGGTGTGGCAGTAGACAATGGCTGAAGCCAGGCAGTGTCTTAAAAAATAGTATTACTAGTCAGTATTATCATATTCCTGAAACTTCAACCTCAGAGGTAGTAATAACTGCCTTCTACCAAAAGCAAACTTGCTTAATAATTACATCTGTTTTGCTAACTTACAAATACATTTAAATCATTAACTGGAGGGAGGCTAACTTGTTTGCCTTCTTCAGACTGTTCAACACTTTTTCCAGCAACGGTAAAAAAATGTTAGAAGGTGCCTGTCTGATAATTACAGTAACTTTAACTTCAGGAGGACCATGTGTTCACCTCTTTCCCCTCAGCATTGATTTTTACTGTCTGTACTGAGACTGAGTGGTTAAGTCCTGTTCTGGAGATCTCATTTTCCACCTTGAATGCATTCCTTTTGAACAGTTTGTAGCAAGTGTTTGGGCCCCCTAAGCAGGTGTGTTTTCTGTTACATCAGTGCAATTTGAGATCTTTCTTTTCTCAAATCTAAACTTTCTGTGACTGCTGCTTTATCTCAGGGCAGCAGTCTGGAACAGGAGGAGTCTTGAGAGAGTATCTGGGCTGTTGCTGTAGTTACAAAGGAAGGGGCTACAATCCTGAGTGTTGTAAAGCACTGGGGTTGGTATTTTACTAAACAAGTGCTTTATTCTGCGTAAGGTGGAGTGCTGGGTCTGCTCATATCTGGTCTCACTTTTTATTTTTGAGTGGAGGCCACCGGTCTCCTGCGTTATGCATTGCGTACAAAATGCAAAAATCGATGAGTGTTACGTTAATGATGTGTCTGTGTGAAGTTGGGAGCCAAGCCAGTGGTGGAGGCATTTGCCCTGATTCGGGAGGCAGCTGATGCACTGAGCTGTTGTGCTATGTGAGTTTGCATTCTAATGGGGAAATTGGTGTTTCCCCTTATAAATCAGACATGGAATTGCATAGGAATTGGAATGGGTTTAATAGGGTCACTTTGAGAGACCAGGAATGTCTAGCAGAATCCCAGGAGAAGAAAACAAGCAGGTTATGGGAAGAGAAGAATCCGGCAGGGAAGGTGATGTGTAGGTAATCTGGTGCTGAGCAGACTATTTCCATGCTCATCCACACCTGTGTGTAGCAGAGCTGGAATCTGCAAGCCAGGGACTTGCCCCGAATTGAGATTTGGCTAGAAAGCATTTAACATAGTGCGGTTCATATATGGAATTTTCTCTTTAAATTTCTTCCAACATGTGAAAAGAGTTAGGTTAGTAATACGATTACCAATATTTAATAAGATTAAAATTACCGGCATAACTCTCTTGAGGAAGGTGGGTGCAGACTGTCAGCAGTTGACACTCTAATCTCTTGCTTTCTCCCACGTAAGTGCTTTAAAGAGTTTGGGCTCCTAGACTCTGCTTTTCGGAAAAGAAAAATTCTGTCCTCGCGTGCTGACAGCTCAGGTATTGCCTTACCTTTCACATCCACCAACAGCATCATATTCCCAGCGGGGCCACGGGATGTTCCCATATAAGGGCAGAGGGAATAGCTGACAGAGGGTTGTAAGGAGCCCACAGAGCCATTCCCTTCGCTTCGGTGCCAGTCTTTGTGCAAAGCAGGGTTGTTTCTTGAGTGTTGCTGCCGCTGGCACGCTTGGGCTTTCCTGGCAGCATCAGCAGAGACTGCGAGGGCTGAACAAGTCTGGAAAGTATCTGGTGCTGCTGGAGGTGGCCCCGTGTGCCTTAAGAGAGGCTGCCTGCCAAAGAAGCGATGCCAGTTGTATATTGGGTGTGCTCTAAAGGAAAGCACCCACCCAGGTTGTCTGTGTGTGGGGTGTGTGCTATCCAGTACTGTCCAACAGGAAAACAAAAGTCATTGCACTTGCTGCCTTCCATTATTTGCTTTCTGGAGTGGTCCATTTAGCCAGCAGTGTCGGGTACAGGGAGGCATGGTACCTATTTCAGTAGAAGAAATGCTTTATGCTTTAGTGTCACCTGGGGAGGGAGAACAACAGATGAGGGGAAGTTTGGCAGAAGATGAAGCAGCCGCTTCCCACAAAGGCTTGGTATTTTATGTGGTAAAAGCTTTGTTTCTGAATTGGTCAGATTCACGTTATTTCTCTTCTCTCATCTTCCTCTGTCTCAGTTGTTCCTGCTGCCCGTCAAAGCAAACTCACAAGGACTTCAGCTTCTCCTCCTCCCTAGCAGCTTCTCCATCTGTTCTGGTTTTGTTTGTTTGTAGCTGTCGGGCTTTTTCCCCTGAAACTTCAAATTGGTTGTTGTAGCCAAGTTCTGAGTTGAACCCTCCCCATCTTGCATAAGGACATCCTGGAGGAGATGATAGGACTTTTATTCATCCCAGCTTGCAGGGTGGTAGCAGTCAGAGGAGGCATGAGCCTGCCTGCTTTCTTTTAAGAATTAGCCCTCTAGATACAAGCTAGTTTCAGGAAGCAGCAGTTGGACTGGTGCCCTTTTTGCTCACCTGGATCTTCAGTGAAACGTCTTTGTGCTCCAAGTGCTGGAAAGCTGGTGCATTCTACTGGTTCTCCTTTGCATTCCCCATAATCTGTTAAAGCCCTGGATTTGATTTGCATTTATTTTCACTTCTTGTGAGTATCTGATTGCAGGATTACTGTATCTGAAAAGATTCATCTTCCGCTGTTCATCAAAGCCACAGGAGGGCTGCTTTTGCCTTTATGGGAATGTGCCAGCTGGTCTTTCATTGTGCTGGTATCGTTTTTCTTGTCCTATTAACGGAGGCATCTTTGATGACCTGATGGTTGGGATGATGTCTTTAGAGAAGATTCATATTGACTATTTATTTGAGCGTTGTCTGGTTTGGTCTCCGTGCCAGAAGACAATTCTTAGAAAATCCCTGTGTGTGTTTTTCATGGACAAGCATTTGAGACATTAGGAGCATGTGCACGGTCTTGTGACATGATACCGTTGTTCCAGGAGACAAAGTAGATGCTTAATTCAATTGAGAAACAGTAATCTCACGTGTTGCGCACGGTCTTACCCCAGCACAGTGGTGAGAGCCAACAGACCTTCCCCCTCGGCATGCTGAGTCTACGGACTCTCTAAAATCCACTTGGAGGGGATTTTTGCTAACTGTGCAGCTCTCTAGAACCATGCAGGATCAGCCTTCATGCTGTGGTTTGCTCTAGTGATACCTGAGGTGTGCCCCTGCTTAATAAACTGGCCTGGATTGTAGTCGCTGGAGCTCAGACTTGCTAAGCTGCGAAGGTGCGAAAACATGAAGCGGGATGTTTCGACCTGTACCGACATGCTGCCTTGACTAATGGAAGAACCACAGTGTTTTGGTATGATCTCTTTAAGGCTCTGCTTTTTCTCCCCAACTGCTTAAGTAATAAATGTGGAGGACTTGTTTTTGCTGCTATTTTTTTTTTTTTTTTTAAGCCAAGTAGTAACTAAGACTTCTGAGCTATTTTGAGGTTGCAGAAGCAATTTTGGTCTTCTTTTCATTAACTAGAAGTAAGCACTGCCTCCTGATGCTTCTCTGGGGGCAGCGGGGGAAGAAGAAACAAATGGTGTCAGTTTAGATGGATTTGATTTTTTTTCAGTTTTAAAATTATTTCTAATATCCTGAATTTAATGTTAGAATTTCACTTTTAAATTCTGCCTGCCTCTCCCAAAAAAAGAAAAGGGGGATGGGGTGGGTGTGAAGTAGAAAAGAACTTTGTGTTAGCATGATCTGATAGGAGGATTTTAGATGTTGATCAGAATGTAAGGTGAATCTTCAAATTATATAGATCCTAAGGAAATTCCCAGATGCCAAACTTTAATCTCATGTGAACTTCGGATATTTGCTTGCAGTATCAATGCTGCAAGTACTGTGAGGAACACTTCTGTGCCTGGCAGATGTGTGAGATTTCACATGGCTTTTGGCTTTGAAGTTTAACTATGGAACAGTGTGGAACTGGTGTGTTGAGTTTCCCCAGACTCTGCTCTGCACCAGTGCTGCTGCTCTCAAAATTCCTGCAACTTCATAGCGACTCTCTTTTAGGAAGTGATAGTTCGTTTCCCTTCTTGAGGTATCTGAACATTGTATTTTTATCTTGCTATTTGTATCTGTTACCATTCTATCTCACCAGAAAAGTCTTTTGTCCCTATGTCACAGGGGCAGAGGTGGATTGATCTTTGTTCCCGGCAGTGGTTTGGCCAGGCCGGTTCTGTACTGGGGGCTGGAGTTTAGCAATTGGTGTGACTGCTTGCTCCAAATACCTGCCTAGAATTTGTGGTGAGCCATCAGGATACACAGCTGTAATGTATTAGCTAAACGGATTGCTGTTGCTAACAAGCAGGTGCAGAGAATTTCAATCCATCACCATTCTAATTCTCTTTTGGGCTTTTCCTTAATTCTGAATTTAAAGGCAGTGCTGCCTTTGCAGCTTTTGCATTTCAGTGGGAAAACGTGTCAGCTTATCTCAGCATAATGTCAAATGAGTTGCAATGATGGGATTGGTACTGCTGCTGAAGTTATCATGAGGAGAATGCGGTCTTTCTTGCGTCCTACCCTTCCCTGCAGCTCTGCTGTGGCAGGCGAGTAGTGCCTGGGACTGTGCAGGTGGGGGAAGTTGATTGTATTCAAGCATTTGTCTATGCTGATGAAACTAGTTTTCTGACTGAATTGCATGTCGTTCTATAGATAGAATGGGGGTATTTTGACATCTTAACACTATTATAATAATTCTGCAAATTGCTACATAGGAAGTAGTGTGTTTTCAGCTTAAGGTTTCTGCCCATGTATGCCTATTTCAAAATTATTTTTGTTTCAGTCTCTGTTCCTTTAGCTCTCCTATACTGCGGCATTTCACATTCTGGTTAGGTCACCTCCCTGTTCTTTGTGTGGAGTTACCTTAAGAACTGGAGCGCAGTCTTTTCAACACCTCTCTGGTGCTGACTCCTGGAGACTCTACACTCTTCAAATCCCTCTGTTGCTTACAAATGGCCATGCCCCCATCCTCCCGTGTGAGACAGGAGTTTCTGGGTACTCCAGTCTCCATAAAGAAATCCCAACTTCTGTGAACGGCTGGCTGAACAAATGCTCCAGAATATGCTCTTGACAATGCCCTGCAAGTGCTCTGTGCTCAGCTGGAAGTCTTTCATGCAACAACAATCTAAAGCACAGGAACCAGGGCTTCAGAGATGCTCCTGCCAGATGAGACTTTGTCAGAAATAATGTTATGACGGAAGTTGGTGTAGGGTTTTGGACAGCTTGGAGTTAATGCCCCTGAAGCAATTCTCTCTTCAGCACTTTTAGCTTTGATCCCAAGATTTTTTTGCATCAGACTAACCTTCTTAAAATGCTGGAGAGAGCAATTCTTTTAGTGAATTACCTAATAGTAAATTATCGTATGTGAGAACATTTTGGTAACTCTTCTGGGATCATCTATCTGCTCTCTTCCACACACCAGGGTCATGGAGCTCTTCTCACCTGTCCTATGCTGTCTCCTACCTTTAGTGTAGCCAAAAAATGTACATGTTGGAGATCTCTAGTGCAAAAGCAGTTCAGGACTTCTGAATCCCATTGCAACCAATGTCTTTATTTGCTTACTGCTTGACTTCTTGCATACAGATTGCAGTCCTTTACTGAATGATTCTGCCCAAGAGAATGGTGAAACGGGTGCGCAGCTGTATGAATTGTATGGGAGCGATGCGTGCCACTGTGGGAAACGGGGAAGTAGCAACTGGGGGATCTGTTTATTTGCCAACTCTTTTTAGCTAGTTTAGCATTTTGAGAGAAATTGCTGAAATGAGACTGTGGAAATGTTGAAGAGCCTAGGGAGACCGAGGCATTTGTGAATTTATATTCTGATCCTTGGCTTAGCTGAAACAGATTTTTGGATTGCATTTCATGTCAACCTGCGACTGTTGAGAGAGATTTAAGGCAAAGATTTTTTTTTTGCTGCTTGGCCTGCATGTCAGTGCAGCTTTCTCATGGCTACGATGAAGAGGTGTGGTTCCCTTGCATGCCTATGCCTTCTGGGGGACTGCTAGTGCTGTAATGGGTAGCATTGGCTCTTTTACTGTTTCTTTGTTTACTTGGTCTAGTTTTTTCCTGTTGTCTTGGGATTTGTAACCAGAAAATGTTCTCCAGGTGTGTGACAGCCTACAGAGGTGCATGTGCAATTACAAAATGTCCCTGGGTGCCTGCTACCAGCTTGTCATCTTGGCAGCACAGGCAAAATTTGAATTGGCAAGAAGGCAGAGCAGTCCCTGCGGCACTGCCATCTCCGAGTGACTCAGTATTCCGAGCTCCTTGGCCACAGTAACAGGCAGTTGGAGTCTCAGTGCTGGAGTGTCTGGTTGTGCTCTGTGCCCAGCACTGCTGAGGTGATGTAGAGCTAAAGAAAAAGGAGCAGCGGGGTAGAGCAGCTGCCCTGCAAATGCTGTTCTTGTTCTCTGTGCTACTGAAAGGGCAGCTACCTGCAAGGTTGCTCTCTGCAGGGGCAGTAGATGGGGAGTAAGGGCTGTATGTGCTGGCAGTGCGGCCATATGAGCAGCTGCACAGGAACAGATGAAAGAGCCATTTAGCTTGTTTTGCTTTTTCTGGGCTTGGGACAGTCAAGTCTCTGTCCTCATAGTGCCCAAGACACCGTGGCCCCTTCCTTCTCAACACTGAACTGATCTGCAGGGGAAGTGAAAGCCTGTGTCAGTAGGCTCAGTAACGAGCTCAGCGGAGTGCCACAAATCTAAAGGCTTCTGGGGTACTTGTGACAATCACGCTTTCTTGCTTATTGTATTTTAAAACTGTTCCTGTGTGTGTTGTAGTAACAGGACTGTGTTCTGGATACATGAACCTTGTAAATTAATTTTCTGCCCACAAAACACAGAAGGCCTGCTTGCCATCAACACTCTCACACAGAATTGTGCTGTTTCAGGTACCGAAGCCTGTACGCGCAGTGTGGTGGCATTGTGAAGCTTTCCTTAACGAGCAATATTGATACTGGCCACTGTTCCATCGTGCATAACTAGGCTTCGCAACACTGTGGAGAGCTGTCTCTGTAGAAGTCTGTGAATGAAGGCTGTAAAGAGTAGAAAGAGTAGGCAAGCTGATGTTGGTATTGCAGACTCATGTTATTTTGGAGCCAAGCGTCCAGATACATGTACAGCATCCCACCACCACAGTGCATCTGTGAATGCCAGACTCACTAGCTATGGACAAATAACATCTACACAGTGTTCACCTTCCAGGTGATGACAGCGATGGGGGTCCTGCTGGGAGCAGCGTGCGTGCTGGCATTCTGCTCATGCAGCCCCAAGAAACGTCAGTGTTTCTGGTGAAGTAGTTTTGCAGTTTGATGTTCTGTTGCTGATCGGAGGTGTGTGGCTGTACCTGCTGCAGGTGGTCAGCAGCAGCAGGCGAGTCCTGGGATGCTGCTGCACTGAGCAAAACTCTTACAGGAGAATGACCCCTGAGGTTTCATCCTTTCCTTTTGCCTGGATTGCCTCCCGAATGTTTGAAAGCCACTGGGCTATGGGTCTGTTTACCTTCCTCCCAGTGCCGCCAGCACAGGGTGATCCTAATGGGTGCTGCAGTGACAGTTACAGGCTCCGTGTTCTCTGCAGGCTGCCAGAGCCTGTTGGATCATCAAAACACAAATGACACCTGACTGCTCAGCTCTAGGATTGTAATCTGCAACCCCCAGTGCACTGTGTAGGCAGGACCAGAAGGCACAAGGTCCTAATAATGGAACCTTGCCCAAAACACAACATGTTTATTTTAAGCAGGTCTAAATCATATACGTGCAGTGATTCACAAGGAAAATGGTTTCAACCAATATAAACACATGTTATTCCACTTTGTAATAAATACTTCTCAAAATTCTTTTTTGTATAGAGGAAGCATTAAACTTTTTGTGCTTACGAAACTGTTAGTGCTACTGGGAACTGTCCTCTGTGATGCTGCTTTACTTGACTGAATTAGAACTGTTATTCTACGAACTGCTGCTAGTTTCTTTACCACTCAGTGACCTATAGGAAGATCTGTATTGTGTTTGTCTTCAGGCTGCTCTTCTGTATATGCTCTGAGAAGTCTTGTCCCTTTGGCCTGTTTTGAACAGAAGGGTGAAAAGCTCAAGTGAAGGAAGGAGAATTGATCTTTTGAGAGCTGCAGGAAAAATAAAGAATTACAGGACTTCCCTTCTAAGGGAGTAAAACACTTCCTTTAAAATGAAGGCTCTGTTTACATGTGTTAATTCCCTTTGTTTTTTGTGGGATGGAAAGGTCACTTTGTCTTTATCTAAGCTATGAAAAAATCAATGGTCTAATCAATTTATAAAGTAGTTTTAGTTAAAATTACTACTGTGGTGTGGCTTGGGCTTTGTGTAAAGGTGTCCCAAAAAGCTGCTAGAAAAGTCAGTGCAGAGCATCACTGCAAATAAACTTAAATAATTTGTAGGGGAATTTTCTGTCCCTTTCACTGTGTCCATAGGGTGGGTTTTTTTCCCTTGCGCAGTCCCAGCGTGGCTTCCTCCTGGTGTTCTTACTGAAAGAATAGATTGTTAAGATCAACAAAAGCAGTCACGCAGTTCACTTGAGCGGTCATGCATAAATATGAGCAGACTTTCTGCTGTTAAAACTGAGGGGTAGCCTTCCCTGCCACCGGTTTTCCAGAGGCTGCGTGCTCCTGCTACTTAGAGCTATGCTGAGGATGCCATCCAAGAGGATGGTGTCCCTGATCGACAGCCAGGTATTGGTGTTCCCCAGTAGCTGGTCGGGGGGGGGTTCACAATGGCAAGTAAGTTTTGTGCTTTGAAAATACCAAGGTGAAGATTGATAAAAGCCACATGTCTCATTCTACGTTATTGCCTTGGAATTATTTTCTTCTGAGTTCTATAACAGGCCCTTCCTGCCATCACACTGACCCACACCCACACTTTGCCCTGGGCTCCTGCCTGAATGCAGGGCATAAGTTCTCTGCCTTGTGCTCTTTGTGAACTTAGATGTACGTTTGACATATAACACAGTGAGAACTGTTGCTAAATGGAAATACTGGTTGGAGGTGGAAGTTCAATGGGCCTCCTGCTAGAACAGAAATAGTAGGAGGTACTAGTCCTTGTGATATGGAGAGTCTGGTTAACATCTACAAGGAACTAATGCTTTTCATGCAGTCATCTTGAATAACTCGGGTCTTCAGGGAGATTTGAGATGGGTATTTATTGGTTTTGATGTATAATTCAGAGGATATATAACTCTGAAGGGTTCGGTTGTGTTAATAAAAAGACCAGCTGGAAAGAAACACGTGAGTTACACGGCAGCAGGTGACTGTTCATCTAATGTATTTCTTAGGATGTTTGACTTGGAGTTGTACAATGGTATGAATAATTGAACTGTGCCAACATCAACAGCGTACCTCATAATTATTTAATTAAAAAAAAAAAAAGCTGATGTATTTGAAATCATGGGTTACTGGGGACATGTTGGAAAGTGTCTTCAGCGAGCATCAGTACTGTGTGCTGTTCAGTAGATCATCAGTATTCTGGAAATAAATCTAAAGCCACTGCTAATGTTGATTCAGCAGAGGGGCAGGCAACGCTGAGGGCAAATTCAAGACCGTGGCTGGAAAAGACAGGTCTGTTGGGACTTTCTTCCTTGAAGATCTTGAATAGTACGTAAATCTTTGGCAGGATGGGGATCAAGTAGCAAAGTTTTCCTTAGAGCTTTTGGAGAAATGATTAAATGGTGACTAAGAAAGATGTGAGCTCCCTACACTCGGTAGAGTCAGTTAATTGACTGTTAGCTCGCTGATAGAATCTTTGCAGTCTATGATTTCTGTAACTCCTCCGTTATGCTGTAAAATGGGTCTAGTGAAATAACATCCATCTGATACAGGCAAGTATAGACTTCTGTGTGCCAGGGATGCTGACTGTTTACCGATTGTGTGCTTCACAAAAGCAGTGACCCTGGAGAAGGGGGAGGAGGTGGGGGGGGGGATGACAATCAAATTGCTATTTATAAAAAAAAAAAAAAGTTATAAGTTGTTCCAAGCACTCAAGAAGGTGACTTGTAATGAGAGACTGACAGGACCGATCTGTTGATTGCTAAAAAAGCTATCGAAATGTGACTTGGTTAAAGCATGTGCATAATTGACTGAGGAGCTACTCTTTAATCCAGCAGAGAAGGAATTAATGGCTCAAGGCAGAAAAGCAAACAAATAAGAAATTAGACTGGCCTTGCTGCCAGAAAGAATGATGGAGCCATTGGAGCAAACTACTAGGAGAGTAGTGAACTTATGTTTTGACCTCCGAAGGCCTCTAGTCTAGATGCCATAAACCACTACATTTCACAGAACCGCTTAATGGGTTTTGTGGAGGTGTGAGTGGATAAAATGGAACGGTGTCTGTGTGTTAGGCAGGAAGTCAGAGTGGTCTTACCTTAAATTATGTGACTCTGACTAGTCCTGCTGTAATTGATTTCTGGTTTTCTGTGCTTTAGAAATAACCCCAAGACTAATGCAGTTGTATTCCTCAACGCTGTTTTTTTTTTTCCTTCCTAAACTTTGTTTATGTCTAAATATTTAATGCAATGTAAGTGGTACATCCTGGTTATAATCTTGTTCGTTATGGGAATGTTAACTTGAGGTTTGTACTTAAGGTGTCTCCTGAGAATGAAATCTTTGTTTCTCACAATATTTCTTCCACCATTGTGCTGATCTTTCTATCTGACCTGTCTTGTGGCACTTATTTTACTGATGAAACTTTTTTAGAAGAGTTTTATTAAGCAGTTGCCGTGTAAACCCATGTACACTGAGGAACAGTGTTTAATTCCCATTGCATTTAATTTCAGCTACTTTCATTAATCTTCTCTTGCATTCAGTGTGAAAATCCTATACAAGAAGTAAATCTGATGAATGTTGTAGTTTAGCCTGTGATTGTTTCAGAATAACGTGATTGTTTACAGGCTGAAAACTAACTTAGTTTTTTAAGGCCAGACAAATCGCTGAGCTCCCTCAGTCTGATGTTGTGTAAAGCAAGGCGGTGGGCTTTCCTGAATTTAAGCTAAACATCTAAGTTGAGACTGAATGTTAATAAAGAGTTACGCCTGATGGAGAACTTGCCGTATCAAGTACATTTTAAGATATCGCTGAGAGAAGAGGTTTGGAAAACAGACCTTGTTCTGCTCACTCCAGAAACCTGCAATTAGCAAATCATTACCTTTGTTCTGAATGGGTTAACTAACATGGTGCTTGTTCTGTTTGGCTCTTGATTGACTATGTAATAGCCAACATCAGCAATCTCTCTCCTGTGCTGGATTGTGAAGTCTGCTAATTAACACATTAGTTTCATATTGCTGCTGCCAATGTTTGCATTGAAAACTTGGCTTTTTTTGGCCATATGGATGGGTGGGAATATCAAGATTGTATTATGGCTCTGTGCTCATTCATGTGTGATGCTTTGTGCTCTGTTTTTCCCAAGACATCTAATCAGGCTTGGGGCTGAACGGTGCCTTTTCGAAGAATCTTTAACTGAAAGGTCAAAATAAGCACAAGGCCTAGAGACAAGTCTCCCTGTCTCTCTCCCCACCCCCCCGCCCTGCCCTCCTTTGTGTCTGTGTCTCTCCACGTATACATATGTACGAGTCCTTCACCCAACACATTCATCTGTGATTCCTTTCTTGAGACCCAGGGCTTCCAAGTGCCCTGCTGCCACTCAGGGTCTTCCCGAACAGCACACAGCTCTGCAGGCTGAATCTCACGCAGCAATCTGTGAGTTATTTTGTTGGGGGCTGGAGGGGAGGATTTGTGGTGGGGAGCTCCTGGCACTCACCTACTGATGGGTCTGCTAGCTCTCCATCACTGCTGTGCACTGTTAGCTGCCTGGCATGTGTGTGTCTCAATTAACCACGTGTAGGTAAACCAGGATTTCCCTTAAAGGCAATACTATTTGCTTATAGACTGGGATCTGGTGGCTCTTCAAGGGAGCGGGAAGGGAAATATGCCTGACAGTGGTCTCAAAGTGAGGATTCCAAATAGTGCTGTGGAAGGTGAAGACTTGGGTTTGTGGTACAGATCAGGTCTGATGTAAGTGGGGGTTATTCAGGCTTATCCTGCGCTGCCTCCCAACCATCAGCAGTGGGAGGTGTTGAAATCTGGGAGTTTACTCCAGCTCTTGGTGTGTGTCTGAGGAAGATGCCTTTGTTTTAGTAAATGAGATTTATTTTTAAGGTCTTGATGGGTTTGTGCCTGTTGTAAGAACATTTGAGGCAATCAACTCTTTTGCTTTCCTTTTACTGTCACTGTTTCAGCCCTGCCTTGACTACTCCCTTCCCTTACTCGCCAAGTGCAACTGAAAATGAGGCATTGAAGCAGCCCATCTATTTTTTTGTATGCAGTCTAGCAAATGTTAGTGCTGGAAGTTGGGCTCTCACTGCTGTTTGTCTGGTAACATTAGCCTCTGTTGTTTCCTTGTGCTGCTTTTGAAAAATACTGGTGTGGTTTCTGTGTGAGAGGTGGTTGGCCCGTAAATGTATGCCAACCCACGTAATAATTCTTCTCTAAAATCTTTCATCAGGTCTTTTCTGTTATATAGTTTTAAAAGAAAAAAAAGAAACACACAACAAACATCTCCCTTTACTCCTGGAAACAGCAGTCATCTTGTTCTGCTGAGCTGACTGCTGCTCATACTGACCTGTGCTGTTTCCTTTGTCTTTATTTTAGAGTTAAGCTATAAGCTGTTTAAGACTGGGCTATTTTTGTTCTGTATTTTTGCATGATCTTTTACATGAGTGTCCTAAATGCCAAGATAAATGCTCTTAAAGACAAAACTACCGTCCTTGTCAGGGGCAAGATGGTCATTGCTCTAAAAATTAAGTTTTGTGGTTTTGCTCTGATAAAACGCTTTGGCAAGCACATGCCTCCACAGAGGAATGCCTAGGTCAGGGCCAGACTCATGGCCATCTTCTGCCTTTAAAGTTGGATTGCCTTTTGTCAGCCAGATGCCTTATGATCCCCACCTTCTCCCTCCACCCCTCTTCTGACAGTAGCTGTGGGTGCTCAGCGGGGGCTCCCTGCCTGTGTTTGTTTTAGCTGGGGAGGTGTTTGCCTTCACTGCAGAATTCCAACTTCCAGCTGCCGGGGAAACCTGGAGCGCTTGTGTTGATTTATTAGGGCACAGCTCGCCTCAGGAATGCCTTTGCTAAGGAGCTGGGAGTGATGGAAGGGATCCTGCCTGATGCGGCGTGAAGCCTTCTTGTTTCTCTTTACAGAGATGCTAAGCAGGAATTCCCCAAAGCAAGGTAAGAAAAATAGCTCGCTCGGCTGACTGCTGTGGAGAGCGTCAAAGCGAGACTTGGGTTAGGCTTCCCTGGCGTAGAATCAAGGAGGTGGACGATAGCTGCGATTTTAGGAGTGCAGTTTTAAGTGAGTTTTTGGTGGGAGATGGTACTGTGAATTGCCTGACCAGAGGGTTTGTATGCTTTTGGTTTGTGTTAAGAGCTGGCATTCCTGAGCCTACTGACTAGAGCTTTTTTCTGGGACTTGGCTTTGGGCCATCTGAATGTTTTGCACTTGAAAGAAGCAAGTTTCAACCTCTTTGGATTTGCAGACTTCTAAACATTTTCCTTTAGAGATACGGCAATAGATTTGCTTTTTTAATTACCTTTGCAGACAACAGAAGTCTGTGGACTACAAACTTAAACACTGACACAAGTGTGTCTTATCTCTAGTGACTTCACTAGAATACCTTCACATCTCCGTAATTTGTCCTAACTATGTGACATGCACGCCTTATTTTCCTTTCTTGTCTGGCATGCACACATAAATACATGTTTCTGGACGTTTTCTTTCTTCTGAGATTTTGGTGGCTATTGCCCCAGTTGATCTGAAACCAACACGTAGGAAAATATTGGGTGTTTGTACAAGGTAGGGTGGACAGCCAGTCACTTCGAGTTGATCAAGTATTTGGTAGTTGCAGAGTGGGTTGTGTTTATGGGGCATCAGTGCTGAGAAGGAATTTCCTTTCCTGGCTGAGGTAGAAAGACTGTCCACGTACAGCTTTCTTCCTTTGCTTTAGCATTCCTTGAGGTTGTTTCCTATTTTACAAATGCATCTTTTGAGAACTGCCAGGAAAATGTCTCTCTCAAATGGAAATGGAAATTTCTGAGCTCAGAGGGATGAAAACCTTTGAGTCTGTGCTCGCTGAGTGAAAAGAGGATTACCAACCAGCCATTCTTCAGCGTGCAAAGCAGTGGAGAAAAGTCTGCAGAGGCTCTCTGAAAGTTATTGGCTTTCCTCAGGAAGGGTGCTTGTGAATGGAATTGAATGATGAAGTTGGTCCCATCCTCCTTAGCTTCTCTGCTGCAGAGAGAGCAGTGTAACTTTGAACTTGGTAGACACTTGAATAAAATGGGAAACGTGTTTTTGAAGTAGATGTTTTGCGAACAGGCCTAGAGGCAGTGTTTCTGTATTACTGTAAGAGAATTAATGGGTTTGTGTCTGCATTTGGGCCTGATAAAATGCAGGGAGGCAACGCTGAGTTTTCCAGAACTGTTTGAAGGGTTCAGAAATGAGGATGGTCTGCTGGAGTAGATGCAGATGGCTTATTTTCACTGGGGACTGTTAAACCTGCCAAAGTGTAAACTGCATCTTAACAGAAAGATGGGAGACAAGGCCTGCACATCTCTCCCTCCTAATTACCACAGCTCAGCTGCTGCTGTCTCTTATGCTTACAGATCTGAAAGGTGACAATGACAATGTCTTGAATGGCGAAGCAATAGCAGGAAGGCTTTCTTTGGGGTGCTTTTTTTTTTTTTTTTTTCAGTAGTATGGAACAAAGAAGTTTTTCAGCCAATAGTCAAGAATATCCTCATGGAAAAATCTTCCTTCTAGAAACTGCTCTTCATAAGACCACTGGAATTTCTGTAGGTCTCAGTGACTTGTCTCCTGAGTGACTACATGTAAAGCAGCAGCCAGCTTCATCCTCTTTTCCACACCAACAGCCTTGGGAATGCCCACCACAGCGGTGGGATTTCTGTTTTTGCTGTCCATGCGGTTCAGCACCAGATTGCCTTTGTATGCACTCCCTACCTTTTCAAGAAGTTGGAAAGCTCTTCTCACCTGTTGTAGTAAAAATCTCCAGCAGTGTTTTCACAGCTGTTACTTTAGCTGCCGAAACCCAGAGTTTCACATCCTCATCGCTCGTGGCACACAAAAAAGGGAAAAGATAGTTCTGAGTTGGGAAGGTTAGTACTGTAGTTGTGATGGCGTTGCAGTGGTACAGAAGGAGCGGAGGCAGCGGCAGCTCCCAGTTGGTCTGCAGGTGACAGTTTGGGATTTGGTGTTTCCCTGTGAAAATCTGTTGTAGGCTGCAGTCTCTCGTGGCAGTCTTGCTGGTTAGCTATTAACTTGTTCAGTCTCCCCTCACCCATGACAACTACTCTGTTTCACCTCTGTAAATCAGGTTTAAGAAACAGCTTTGTGAAAATTTCTCTTCCTGCCTCCTCACTTGTTGTGTTCAGCTCAGGAAGAATGTGCTGGCACCTAAGCCTTGGTAGGCATGTTTTTAGTGCTCCTTTTGTTTTTTAGTGTCCCTTACCCTTCAAGCAGTCCCTGGGCAGCCCCGTGCCAGGGACAGCAGGCAGGATGGGCTCTGATCAGACACTGTGTGATGTGCCGATGGGATTCCTCTCAGCTGGGAAACAACGCAGCAGAGGAAAGGCAAAACAGTGCTGAAACCACAGCTTTTTTTTTAGCTGAGAGGAGAATGTCCTCCTTCACACACAGCCTCCTCCTGCTTGTGACCATACATAGCCCCTTCCTGCTCCCCATCCTATAGCGTTTTCTCTCACTGCATCAGGGCATTCAGGCTAGTACAGATCTGAAGGAGCAACCTATATTTAGAGATTATTCTGCAATGGTATTTGCCTTGTTTCTGTGGAGGGCTCAAAGTACTCAGCTGCCTACTTCTGTTTCCTTTTGTAACATGCTCCTTCGAGTACACTGCTTGCAACTGTGTTGGACCCTACAGCTCTTCCTTTCCCCCTTGTAACGGCCAGCTCCCTCCGTCTTTTCACATATAGGGAATAAAAATTGAAGCGAGGGGATGTCTGTCCATTTGTATCAGCCTGGGAAATGGTGGACTTTTCTCTTGAGGCCTTTGCCTCGGGCATCTTGCCAAAAGGCATCTAGGCTTTATTCACTTCAAACACATACAGTTCCGAAGCCAGAAATGTGCAGAAAGCTTGTGAACTGTGATAACTGAGGGCCAGACAGCGTGACCTGGTGCTTCTTAAGAATCATGAATTGAAGAGCTGTGACTTGTGGATGCTTGGGAAGCGTGACCAGGCTGCGGCACCCGCGGTGCAACATGGACCTGAAGAGGATCCACAGGATGATCAGCTCAAACATGGATCTAACCTGTATTTATGGTAGGGAAATATCCTGAAATCTGAGCCAAAAGAATTCCAATTTGCGTAAATGAAGTGTTTTGGCAAACACATGTGATTACCTTGTTTGTAGATCCTGTGTACAAGCTTCCTTTCTTCAGAGCATGATGAATTTAAGGCAAATTTTACTTTGGAGCTAAAAGGCATGTTTTTAGCAAAGGCGGTGCAAGTAGCACTGGGAAGGAGTCCAGGCCTTTGGTGTTCCTGAAGAAATGCAAACAACTGCAGAGAAGGGTATAGCTCAGATCCTTTTGCCAGCGTGCTTAGCAGGCAGCCCAGTACCAGATCTGGTTCAGTCTTTGACAAGTGACCTCTGTCACTGAATGGGAACATAAAGAGCCTCAGTGAGCTTTGGCTGAACTGGGCTTTTGCCTGTCTGCTCTGGAGAGAGAGTAACCTCAGTGTTCCCCTCCCTCCCTCCCCCCAGTGTGTCTGTGAAAATACCAACTTGATTTAGCTGCCAAAAAAAGACATTTGAAAAGTATACATTGCTCTCCTGTGTCCTAACTTCTGTAAAATATGGGTTACGGTTGGTTCCTGTGTCTGGTGCTCAGTAATTTTACAGAAGAGAAAACAGCACCACTACAACTATCTACACAGCACTTAATACAGTGAGGTCTTAGTCTGTACAAGGACTCCAGAGTGCTATTCTGAGCATTATGAACCTGATTATGTTACAGAGCTCAGATGGCTCAGAGCCACACTCGGGATATTAACTGTTCCTATTAAACTTTGCATTTAGAGATCCTTCTGGCAGAGGAGGGTGACGGTGAATGAGCAAGCGTTCCCACAGCGAAACTGTGTCTGTACAGTTAGGGGGTGGTTTGTATTTGATTTGCACAAGGGGTAACCTGAGTTCCAGCACTTGCTAATTTATGGATGCTCATTGTAATGATCTTTTTAATATACTAGTTTTGTAGCTGCAGGTGTTGTGGAGGAGGCATTTATTGATGTAGATGTATAGAAGTGGAAGAGAAACCTTAGAGTGTTATAAATGTATCATAAGGGATAAATCCATATGTAGTGTGTCATTTGACACAGAAGGTGATAAAATGGCATTCAGTGTGGTTACTTGTGATTCTTGACAGCTTGTGTCCCTGAAAGAGCACTTCTAAGACTTGGTTTAGTTTGTGATTAAATTAGCTTTAGGAATAGTGAAGGTCCTTCCCACTTTGTTGGGTTTTTTTTTAAAAAAAAAAAGTGAGTTTCTTTTCATGATACATATTTTGTTTGGTGCTATTCCAGATTTTGTAAAAACAACCCCCCTAAAAACCCAAACAACAACAATAAAAGAAATCCTCTACAGATTACTTGGGTGACCCAAACAAAGTTGATGAGTTTCTGACTGTTTTAATAAGCATTGACTGCCAGGTGGGAACTGTGCAACCCTCCCTTCATCAGCCCACAAGTGCGGGAAGAGATAAATGTATATAATCCTGCCCTGGCAGTGCCTGAATTGGAAGCATGTTACCAGCGGGACAGGTATGCTGAACTGGGAGCCTAAATGGCTGCCTTAGGGGGTTTAGACACGGTTGTATGGCTGTTGTGGGTATGAGGCACTGGGGTAGGGAAGGTTACAGATTGGCTAGTGGGCGAAGGGGGGTGCTGGAGGGGCAGTGTGTGCTGGAGGGAAGGCAACCTCTCATCTCTCCTTGGAGGCAGTGAGATTTTACCTTTGCACAGCTTGGGGTTAAACTCCTCTCTCCCAGTACAAAGAAAATCTTACTGGAAGAAATGTGACTGTTCAGGCAGAGACTAAATACAGTGCAGTGAACAGTTTCTCTGCAGGAGACAGAAATGAGTGGATGGAAGATTCCCATGTGCCTGGTAAACCCATGTGCCATGGCTTAGGCTGACAGCGAGGGGCTGAGTTTGTATGTGTTTTATCAATGAATATTCCCTTCCTCGGAAAACCAAGAGCTGACGTTTTTACCTTGTAAAGGCTTTGCTCTCCAAACTTGGGCCTGTAGCACAAGGAAGGCACACGATGACCTTGGTGTTCCTGTGCCTTCTCAGCTGCATTTTTTTGTCTCAGACTCCGCTGACCCTGAGATGTGGATGCATTCCCCTCTGCTGCTTTGTGTTGAAAATGGAGAATGAACTGTAATGTGGGGAAGCAGTGTGTGTGATGGAACACATCAAAATAAACACGAGGAGATGATGGTGGTGGTTAGAAGGGCCTGGATTAGACGTGGTGGTTAGGCTGGATGGTGTAGTGAGGGGGAGAAAAGAAGCTGGGAAGGGACTGCAATGGGGATCAGTCCCTGAAATTAACACCACACAAGCAAGGCATGAAGGGGGTAAGCAGTCTCCTTGAAATCAGATTCTGTGCCTGAGCCTTCCTCCAGAATTTCCTGCAATTTAGACAAATGACCAGCATCAGATTTTTAAGTGGCGTTTGTGCTGAACACTTGCAGGAGTGTGTTCCCATCCAGCTGCTGAGCAGAAATCCTCGCTCTTCAGTCTTGCTGGGAGCCGCTTTGCGCTTTTCTGTGGCAGCAGCTTTTGCAATAGGAGTGCCCCCCCCCCCCCTCGCAGCCCCCGAAAAGG
>NW_020799116.1:3026765-3102154 GCF_003259725.1 Athene cunicularia
GCGGAGGGCTGCCCGCCGGCGCGGAGGGGGTTAAGCGCTCCTTCTTGGCTGGGGGTGAGCCTACCTCGGGGTGTTGAGCTCCATTCCCACGGCTTTTCCTTTCTGACCAGGGCTGGGGGGAGGGATCTTGCCTGGAACAAGTAAAATGCCCAGAGAAGCTGGAAAACATCACCCCGGCCCCTTCAGCCTTGTGGCGGGCTGGGAGAGATTTGAGCTTCACCGAAGGCTGGACAGGAGCTGCTGGCCAAGGCCAGGGTCTGTCGCCGCTCAGCTGGCCACTGGGCAACATCATCGGGTTATTTCCCTCCTTCAGGCAGACCGAGATGGCTTTGCAGGCAATCAAGTTCCTGCCTCAGGGATTGAAATAAATTATTTTTCAGATGGAAGGATTTAAAGTAGAAATCGAGTCCCAGCAGTTCCATGAGCAGATCGCAGCACAGGTTAGCATATGGGTTTTGTGGCTGAGCGAGAGCAGCAGCGGTTGAGAGAGCATCATTCCCTACAGGACATGCAAGTTTCTCAAAGGCATAAGATAGCAGGGCCCTTCTTCTCTGATGCTGACTCCACCCTGCACCATTTTGAGCTGCTGAGTTGAGCTGTTTGAAACCCTGAGGAGAGGGAAGAGGGGGAAGAGCAGGTGAAAGTGTGAGGGGCCAGGGAAGGGAGTTAGTGGGTGCTGGGAGCACACCCTGTGGCTGCCTCGGAGCCTGAATCCCACCACTTCATCAGCAGTGCAGGGGACTGGGAGAGCGAGAGGGCTCTGCAGCATCCCAGTTTGCTTTGGAGCTGAGTATACCCCTGTGTGGGGCACCAATCCTGGCTAGCATGAATTTCCCAGCAGAGGGAGAAGGGAGTTAAAGTACCTGTTCAGCCCCTAGAAATATGCTCTGAAGTCCTCCCTGAGAACCAAGGTGTGCAGTCCCTGTTCTGAACAGCTTCTGAAATCAGGGCAAGGTGAACTGGTGTGAGTGAATGGGACCCGGTAGTAGCATAAAGGAGAGATGAACCATGGGCTCAGAGTGCAATTCCACAGTTTAATTCTGCTGAGCTGTGTCTGCACTGTGCAAACCAGCTTATGCCAAAAAGCATGGCTAATGTGTGGTTAGAGACTGGGTTTTTTGTTTGTGCATGGGGTGTCTGGCCTTGCTTCTGCCCCAGATCTTTGCATAGGGTGAAGAAGTACTGTGATCCTCCCACTTGCTGTGCTGGCTGCTGTGGTGGGAGGATTTGGAGGGGAGAGGGTTTGGAAAGCGGTATCGCCTGTGTGGGGCAGAGGCTTTATTTCTTGCAAGGCCAAGAGAGTAGCCTGGGTCAGCACGCAGATAATGAAATGAGTGATGAAACAGCAGCATCTGCACAAATATTCTGTAAACGCCAAAATGATTATTGCTAGTGGATCTGGGTGATTGTTAGGTGCCAAAATCCTAATAAAGACTGGTAGGCAGCAGCTGTTGTTCGATTTTTTTTCTGCATCCAGGCACTTGACGGTTGCTTCTGAGCACATCGCAGCTCTTTGCTCTGTCCATTTACTCACCCAGTCATGGGAAATGTGGCTGGAGTGGGAGCTGGAGTCACGGGCTGATCTGAGCCCTGTGCGAGGCGGAGCTGCGGTGGATGCACAAAGAGAAACTCTCCTGCTGTGGCGGTAGCTTGGGACCCAGGTGCAGCGAATGCACCGGCGAGAGCTGGCTTTTCTGCCCTGCTCCTGCAGGGACAGGGGGTGTGTTCCCATTGTGCCTGTTCTGGTTTGCTCCTGTCAAGCCTCTTCTCATTATTCTTGCCGTGAGCTGTCTCAGGCCCGAAGGCAGAGTGCTACAGAAGGCTCTGTAGGCTTGCCCTTGAGAGACGTGCGTTCCTTGGAGAGTGGCTGTTCAAGGGAAGCACTGCAGTGGGCTGAATGGAGGCTGTTTCAGGCTGTACAGCTCTGAGCTAATCTCCCAGAGGCAGAGACATTACTCACCAATCAGGAATGTGTCTGTATTTTTCCTAATGAGAACAAAACATTTTATCCCTGTTCATTAGCAGAGAGTTAGGGTGTACTGTTGCTATGCCAACAGACTCCTCTCCTCTGCAGACACACTGGGGGTGTCCTCCGTGCCATGGTTAGAAGGGTGAACTGGAAGGCTCGTTCTGGCAAGAAAAAGATCCCATTGTTTTCCCAAGGCTGCCTGGACTTTGTGCAGCTGGCCAGACCTTGCCTTCTCAGGGGGAAGGGAACCACAGTGGGAGTCAAGTGCAACAGGGATTTAATTTATTGGAAAAATAGTCTTTGCATTTCACGTTATGTTGTTTTTTCCAGCTTGAGGCACACTCTTCAATAAGAGAAATGAAGGTGTCTCAACGTTCCCAAGAGTCCAGATGGTAAGCAAAATGCGCCGGGAGTCAGCACTGGGATGCTTGGGGACCGCTGCAGCCCGCTGGGCTCCTCCCTGTTCCTGTGGCCAGCGTATTGCTGGGCAGCCTCTTGATGCTGCTGCGTAGTGAACCCACCTGATGAACTGTGCCACCTGTGATTAGTTGGATGAGTGGGTTCACCAGGCACATGGTCTACTGGAAAGTGTGTGGCTGGATGTGAGGCTATGCTTGTTCCCTTTGCAAAGGGAGCATTCCTTTTACGTAGGAAAATCCTATGAAAGACAGAGGGCATCTCTTCAACTGAAGCTTTCATCTGTAGATTTCTGCTGTAAGTGGGTGTATTTACTCCAGAGGTTGCCTGTATATGCTTGTCATTTTTCTTTTGGTCTTCCTCCCCAACTGTACCCCCCTTTCTCAAGGGAATGCTTGGGCTCTGTGGGTTGCAGTGGTACCTAAGTCAGGCCACTGTACACCTTTTGCAAGAATCTTCTCGGCACCTTTGGTGCTGCACTTCCATCTCTGTCGCAATGTAAAAAATACCTTTTCAACTTTGAATTTTCTGTACAAAGGAATGAGTTTAACCTATAGAAAGAAACAAAAAAAAGCTACTTTCTGATGGTGATCTATGGACAGAAAGGGGCCAGTGAGTGTTGCCAAATCTGAAGACAGTCTCCTGGAGCAGGGGTGATGTTCCTATCTGGCTGTCAGTCACCACGCAGTGTGGTGAGCTGCTTTGTGCTGGCTGAGCTCTGCCGTGTTGACAGCTCTAGACCCTTGAAGAAATGTCTGCCCGAAAATGATGTCTCCTTTCAGGCTGCTTCCTGTTAAACAGGATAGTTACAACTCCTATTTCAGTTTGCCTGGCGAAGCACTCTGAGAGTGTGCAATTTGAATATGGGAATTTGAATGTCAAATATAGGGTGGTACAGCAGAGATTCCAGACTGAATGAGCTGCTGGAGATCTGCATGAACTTCTGGTTGGGGAGTGAAACCCTGGCACCTGGATGCTAGATGCTGATTTAGATGAGTCAGTGACTCTTGCACTGGAGAGATGAGTATCATGTTAGAGCACTGGGAGTGCAGGAGCCCTAGAAGGATGTCTGCTTGTTGGACTTGCAGCTATAGCAGCAGGAGGGCTCAGCAGAAATAAAAACAATGAATAAAGCCAGACTGCAACCCCTAGCCCGGACTTCCCCGTGTGTTCAGCCTGTGTGGTTTCAGTTTGATAGTAGACCTGGATTGAACTCTTGAATGGTAAAAAGCAAGTTTTTGGAAAACCTGTTTCAACGTGGAGCCTCCAAGAATAAATCCTGAGTACATATAACACATGTACAAAGATTGGCGAGTCTGGTTTTCTCAGCTTTGCGTTGCTCTGGGTGTTCCAAGTAAAACCACTAAATCAAAGCTGTTTGAAATAAGGAATGAGTAAGTACTTGAGATGACTTGAATTAAGGCCAGTCTCTTCTGGATCCATGCTTTCAGGATACATAAAAAATAAAAGACCATAGGGAGGACAGAAATCTGTATGTGGTATTCTTTGAGATATCAAACTACTTCTGTCCAGATCCTATTGAAAAAGTGCTCCAGCAGAAGGGCTCTAGAGGACATGCTTTTTAGTACCTTTAAGTGCAAAAGATCCTGGCTGAACAAACTAACTTCTGAGATGTGAATTACAGTTATCTGAGTTGCGCTCTACTTAATTCTTGTGCAGCCAAAGTAGCATTTGGTTTCCTAGGAGAGTGTTACTTCTTCCCTCCTTTTCTCTCCCTTTTTAAACATTGTAGGGGCTGATTTTTCTGCCCTATTTTCTGTGGGCCACCACCTTTTCCTTCTGAGAATAATGATAAACATAAAACTGCTGTGCAGTGTGCAAGGCAAGAAATTTTTCAGGAGAAACCCTTATTGGGGGGTGGAGGGCACATTTTTGTAAACTGTGATGATGTGTTTTGGCTGTAGATGTTTCTTTCTCATTGTTCCCTATGCCTGGCAAGCGGTTCTGTATAGTGTGCTCTCTGCAAAGTGGTCAGAATAGTTGGGGGGTTTGGGTATTTCTAGGCCTGGGCCACGTATCTTCTTTATATGTGATATAAAACCTCTGCATAGCTACCTCAAACTCCTCAGTGGAAGACTAGTCCAGTTGCTCTCCGGTCTTGCATCTTGTCTTGCAATTCTGTTCCGAGATGTCTCCTGCTGCATTCTGAGCAGCTCTTTGCTAGGAATATATGCTCCATTTGCCTAAGTATTTAACCTTGTAACAACCAGGTTCTTGTTTTGGTAGTATCTGAGCTTCTTACAGTGGAAAAACAACGCAGATCTACACATATTCACAGTGGAGGAAAAAAAAAAAAAATTCCAAAGCTGTTTCTACATTTTTGCCTCTAAAAGCAGTGCAGATGTAATACCTGGAGCCAGGTGAATGCCCTGTGTGAAAATAAGCCTTTGTGTGATGTTCCATGTACAGGTTTTATGTAACTCCCAGGGTTGGCATAGGTTGATGTCACCGAAGATGTGGTCAGCTCTCCTGTACTGCATTCTAGAAGCTCAGCTTCTGGGAAGAGTTAAGTGCTTTGCCCATCTGATCTAGCAGAGGAGATGGAACTAGCTGGGCTCAACTTAGATGAACTTTTGAGTCCTGTGTGCTGTTTGATATCCACCACCTTGAGAAGAGGGTTCTCCTCTTTGATCAGGACCAGTTATGGGCTCTTTGTGGGGTGAGGTGTTCCTTCTTAACCCTTAAAGAATGGTTCAAAGCCCTAAATTGTGAGGTAGGTTTATATTTTTTGAAATGCTGTTAGCACTGACTATTGTAACTTTAGGTAATATGTTTGTCCTCTTGAATTCTGTTGGGTTTTAATGGCCTCACTTCTTTTTTCTTTTTTTTTTTTTTTTAAATAATTCAGTTAGACTTCTAGATCTCTGCATCATAAAAATGCTTGTTTAACTTTTAATGGTGAAACTGGCAAAGGACAGAAAAGCCAGATATTTCAGCCTGACAGGAAAGTTTAGGTTGCTTAGTGAGCTAAGTGTGTATAAATAACAAAGTCCTATATCTGATAATGAAAAATGTAGAAAACAGTTAGGATCACTGCACTTCTGGAAGCAATCACTCAGGATTTGGAGAGTCATGATAAAAAGAGTGACTAAAACCAAGTATTCGTGTATGAATATGAACTAATGGGGAGAGTAAGTTTTTGAAAGATACACTTTCTTCTGGAGGAAGAAAGTGTAGCTGGATGTTGTGGCTTGAAAGAAACTTGCTTTTGAGCAAACTCAGTTTAAGAAGTTATTTTAACAGAGAACTACCTGACTCAATTTACTACAGCACCTGAGAATCCTTGCTGTGTTTATCACACTTATTTCTCCAGTGTATGGAAGTTGAATTTTCTGCAGCTTTAGGAAAACCAATGCATTTTAAGAAGGGTGTCTTCAGTTGTTAGAAATGGAACAGCAGCAACAGTAACCAGAGGTGTGGAGTACCTTCCATACAAAGAGCAACTGAATAAATTAGGATTCTTCCACCTGAAAAGCGGTGAGTGATAGTTATCTTCAAATCCTGAACGTCATGGAAAGGTTAGAGGGGGAGCAACCTTTTTTTGCCTTTTCCGTGACAAGCATGAATAGGTATTGAACGGAGCCAGCATGTAGTAAGCTTAAAAACAAATAATGACTTAGTCCTTGATGTGTGCAGTTAACCTGGGGAAGCTTCTTGCCACAGGATGTTGTGAATGCCAAACATCTGTGTGCATTTGAGGACACGGGGCAGCTCCATGGAAGAAGGAGCTATTGAAGGTTACTAAATGCATAGAAACTACCTCTCTCCCAAGACATCCCTGAGCTACACGTTGTTGAAGCCTGGGAGAGTATTCAGAGATGTAAGGTGCTACTATGTGCTTACTTCATACTTATGTTTCAGGCCAATGCTAGCGCCAACCAACTGCAACCTGGTTTGTCAGCATGGAGCGGGAGTGGGGATAAAAATAAAACTTGTAAAAACAGACTGGCACAACTTGTGTTCTAGGCTGGTTCTGTGCTGCTTGTCATGTGCTGCGTGCACATCTTACTTGCTAAAGGCATTGCCTGTGGGCTGTTGGGAGTCTGCAGACTGTTGACTTGAATTTGAAGAGAGGTGGAGAGTGTATTTCTGGAAACTACATGGCTAGGAAGGGTGGTGTGAAGACAAATATTCTAAGCAGAGGAGCTGACTTTCTCCCTTTCTCAGTGGTATGTACTGTTCCTGCTGCTCTGAGATGGTATGTGTTTTACTGAGTTAGAGACAGTCTTACTGCTGAGAGCCTAAATCTTATTTGTGTTAATTTCCCCCCTTTAAAAGAGTGTTTCTTGCCTGGTAATGGACTGTAACTTAATTTGAGCTAAAATGGGCGATAAGCAGATGTATAAACAGTACAATCCCTGTTCCAAAGCGTTTTCAAACTAAATATGTCATGGCCTCCATGAGGTTCATACTCTTCAGAAGTACTCAAAACACTGGTCTTATTTTAGGTCCTGTCTAAACATTTAAAAATAACTTGAAAATAGGGCTCACTTCTAGATGGTTCACCCTTAAAAGTCTGGTCTTGCGCTTGGTTTTAGATGCTCACCCAAATCTGCAGAGGGAACCGTACAGAACAGCTCTAGTCGTTTCTTTGAACTTTTTCAGAAAGAAGAATGTTGGTCTATCTGTCTTTTTGTCCCTAGAGACATACTCTCTGCTGTTAGGTACTGTCCTTTTTTTTTTAATTTACTTTTTGTTGAGTAACTTTGCTGCTGTGGTCCTTGGGGAACAGCTATGGAAAGCTGACTGCTAGCAGAACTCAGATGATGTATGTTCCTGGAGGCATGCTGTTATGACTGAAAACAAGGGAGCTGATGTATTTTGGGAAACTGTAGCCCCTTTACAAGGATACAGGAACTGACTTTTCTGCATCTTGTATTCTATAGTGAAAGTCACTCTATGGACTGGCTGAGAAGTCGTGGGCTCAGATTACAGCTCTGAGGAGTACGGGCAGGCCTGGGGCTGAGCCAAGGAGCCAGGTGGATTATACACAGGATTAGGACAAGGGTCATTTTGGGGATGACTGGGACTAAGTGGAGCGAGTTTACGTTCCCTTCCTGTTGATTGTTCCTCTATCATCTTGATGTGTTGCACCTATTTATTCAGCTGTTTGCTGGAAGAAGCCTCTATCCCAAACCAGAAGTCTCATCACTGCAGAGTAGCAGTGGGCTCAGCTGTTACACCATTTAGAAAGCATCCTTTCTGTTTCACTCTCAATTTCTCAATTACTGTTTTCATCAGTAGTTTTGTTCCAGCAGTGATTCTCTCTCAGCCTGTTCCTGCGAGTGCTGAACCTGTCTGCCATTCTCCAAACAGTCTGTCCAGAATAGATTTAGTTTGAACCCATCTTTAGCCTGTATGATCTTTTCTATTCCTAGCTGATTTGTGATTTCAACTAGTGTATTTCCCACTGAGCCCTGAGAAGGTTTAATTTAAAACATTTTTATGATGCTAAACTTGTATCAGCCCCACTGTGGCCTCCTGGATTGACCTTAGGTGGCTGATTGTTCCATTTGGTCCCCATATATGTCTGAAGAGTGCTGTCTGAGCCATATTTTTGTGCAATTTTGATTAGTTACCTATGTTGTGGCAGAGCTGAACAGGTTTTTCTCCCAGAGGAAGGTACAGTCCTTGCCGTGTGGAATATATAGCTTAAAATGGCAGAGGAAAGGTGACTGGAACTGGGACAGTCTGCAAACAGAACTGTGCTGACCACAGGCTATGCTTTGTCCTTTCAAACACAGATGTGCAACCTTTTTCCTTGTTCCCCTCACCAGCCTCTCTGTTCTGTCTAGCTGTTCCTTCCAGCAGAAGAGCAGCCACTCAGATGTAAAACTCTCAGTGCTATTCCTCACAAACCATTGTATATCTGGTTTTCCTGTCTCCTGGGCACTTTCGCCCAGGGGTGACCCTCGTGAGGTAGCATTTTCTTGACATGCCAACAGTCAGCCAGTTATACTGGCTGAAATTCCTGCTCATAGCAGTTTGTGTTTCAGACTAGCGCTGCAGTTTATGCAGCAGACCTGTTAGTGCATCTCTGTGGCCCTAGGGTGAAGGTCTGGGCTTCCCTGAAAGGTGAAGGGAAGAGCCAGTCAGTCCTGCCCAGCCAGTGGCTGTCAGACTGTGAAGGTGGAAGGGTAGCAAACCAGATGGAGAACAGTCTCAACCGAAAATTCAATTCAATTTAAAATCCATGGCTGCTGTGATCAGGTACCCAGTGCTGAATCTTGGTGCCTTTAGAACAGCACCAAGGAAGCTCTCTCAGCCGTGAACAGGGCCAGGAGCTCAAATTTTGCCAAAAAAAGTTAGGATCTCATCAGTCTGTACAGATAAAACCAGAAACTCATGTTGCAAAGCCACTTGATGGTGTTAAAATTTCTTATGCTGAATTTTGTCTTGTAATAAAATTCCTTGTTCTGGATAAGGTGTGACTAGATGTCTGCTTGTTAACCAAGTGGCTGGAGAACTCTTACTCCAGATGGTTTATGTCTCCATGTACCAAACCTTGCAGTATCCTAGCTTCTGCTTCCTTTACTGCTTAATTTTCATGTTGCTTGTTTTCACTCCTCCACACTGTGGCCCTACAGCGGTCTGAATGAAGAGCATTGTCTGATGGCCCATGCATAGTGGTTAGTCCTCCCACCCCTACCCTTACACAGTCTGGTACTCTGAATTTTATCCTCGAAACAAGAACTTCCAAGTGTGGACAATATCTGGGCTGGAGGGCTGTGATGAAGAGTGGAAGAGCACACTGCATGGGTGCTGCCAGCCTGTGGCTACCCGACCACGTGCACCTTGACAGCCCTTTGTGGGTGGTTCCTGTGCCACCACTCCGTGTTGGACTACATTTGGAAGCACTGGATAATGAAGGTCCCAGCTGGCATGGGAGGGTCATTGCTCAGGGCTGTTGAGACTGGTGTGAAGTTGATCCTGGCTCTCAAGTCTGCAGCAGACCTCTTCAACCTTCTGCAGTAGTGCAGTGGGAGCTATTGTGTTTTATACATGTTACGAGCAACTTGGGAAGGTCCCCTGGCTCTTTGAGCAACGTGGTGCGTTGCTATCTATTCTTAGCCTTATGGAAGCCTTGGTATAGGCTTGCAGAGGTGGAAGAAAATGTCTGGCCACCTCAACCTGGATCATTATCTAGCAGACCTGTGTAACCTAATTACCAGAATATTGAGCCTAATAGCTTGTAGGCTGACTACTAACAACCTTCCAGGCTTAGGCACTAATTTATGGAAGATTAATTGATCAAAGCTTCATTTCTGGTAATGCTTTAAAATGAGTTGAGTAATACAAGATATAATATACCCCAACTTGGTTTGAAGGCAAACCACAAGCAGATTGTGGTAGTGATGTGGAATTCTGTTGATTTTGCTGTCTCTTCTGGGTGGGAGGGGATAGGTGCTACTCATGTGGTTGCATTGCATTAAATTTATTTGCATGTCACTGCCTGTATTCATGGCTGTAGCCAGGACTGCTGATACTGTTGGAGTGATAGGGGAAGACTGTCAAACTGCTGTCAGGCTGTATGGTTCTCCAGAAGATTACTGGGGAGGGCAGAAAAGTGAATTTTATTTGAAATGAAGGAGAATTCCAAGGAGAAGAATTCCTTCCTGTCCACACCCAGGGTGTGTTAATTCTTTATAGAGCTTTTGTGGTACTAAAATTGAAGACTTCTGGGGTGTTGAGGAAATGCTGTTCTCTAACAGGCCAGAGCACCCTGCACTGCTCAGTGTCTGCAGGCTCTGGTGCATAATGGCTCCGATTTGCATCTTGACAGCTGGATGGTGGAGCTTGGGATGTGGTCCTTGTGTGTCTGCTTGTGGTCTGTAACACTGCTAGTGTGAATTCCTTTTGCGGTAGGTCTCTGTTCTCCTTTCCACTGTGCAGTCCTGCAGGGCTGATGCTGGCATGGAGACCATGGTTTCCTCTCAGGGTGCAAGTGCAGGACTGGCTTCCTTTCACGGGAGTTTCACGGGATGATGGAAGCTCCATTCCTTTCTTGCTAGGTTATTCCAGACTAGATGCAAAAGGACTTGCCTTGGGAGCTTGGCCTTTGCTTTTGGGGTGTGAGAGCTTGGTTAGGGGTCACGGTGCTGTCCGCTGGGAAGCACATGCTGGTTGCTGGAGGTCTCCTCCCTCCCTTCTGGAGGGCACCCTGCCATGGAAAATAGACTCTAAGGCAGAAGTGATTACAGCGGGAAGGTCGTGTGCTGTACTGGCTGTTTCTGGAGGAAACATTTGGGCATTGCTACTTTATAGAAATCAACACAGAGTAGCTAAGGCAGCTAGCGCAGGGAGAATTCTGGCTTTTGTATCCTGTGGAGCTAAAGCTGCGAACAGGAGGATCCTGGCTGAGGCTGGGGAAAGGTGCCCCTAATGACAGGGAGGGCAGCGCGGTTGGGAAGGCGTGCCCTGCTTGAGGTGGAGGCCGGTAAAATATGAATCATGTCTGTTTGAAGTAGTGATGAAATCCCAGATGAAGGTTTTCTATAATACCTGGCCAAATAGTCTGGCATGCTTTTAGCTTTCTTTTCTCCCCGGTTAGAGCGGATGATCCTGACCTACTTTTAGCAACAGCAGTTCTGTTGAACTCAGCCCAGTGCTTAGCTGTAGGTTCGGCAAACACATTATCTCTTTTGTTCAGTCCGTGTCTGAGCGAGACGTTTCCATCAAACATTTAGCAGACAGTGAAGAGCTGTTCTTGGAAGACGGGCTGTTGGTGCCTCAAACTCAATCCTGCCACTTCCTGTGCAGCACAGCTCTGGCCTTCGCTTTGGTTTCTCTTGCTTCGCTGCTGTGTTGTGCATTAACTTCTGCGCTGGCAGGATTCAGTTAGATGGTATCTAAATATTAATAGGATAGATAATGCCTTTAGAAACAGTCAGTGAGGTTAGGTTTCTGGCTCCCTAAATAGGCAATTAGGCAAGGCTAAAGTTACGTTCTTAATATTTAAAAATAAATAAGATCTACAAGTGTACTATAAAATAAGAAGTTTAAATGGAAGTGTCATCCTGGGGCAAATTGCAAAGCTCTGTGTAGCTCAGCATCCTGTCTTTGACAAGATCCACAAGCAGACAATGAGGGCTGTAAGAAACAGGGCATGTATAATGTGGTGGGTTTGTTTTGTTTGTTTGGTTTTTTTTTTCTTTCTCCCCACCTCATTTGACTCCCAGTGCATGACCATCATCAGTTTAGGGCCCTCCTTGGTCAGGACTTGTATTTAATCATCTGATCTCAGCTGTATCTATTCTCCATTAATTTATATAATCTGTCTTCTAACATTTATGGTTCTAGTCTCTGTGACCTCTTACAGCAGTGAGTTCTACATTTTAATTATGTATTTTAAATGTTATTTAAAATATTCTATGTCCAGTGATAGTATTCTTGGACTGGCTTAGAAAAGTTGTCGGTAACTCTGGTGGGTGCTCTCTTGTTTCTGCACTGGAAGACATGGTACTCATTTATTCCATGTTTTTCATCTTGACACTATGTCATGTTTCAGATCTCTTAAATTTTCCATATCTTCCCCCTCGTCATTTCTTTGTCCATCCAGAGTCCTACTCTGCTCAGTCTCTCCTTATATGGAAGCTGCTCCATGCTTTTGATCATCTTTTGTTGTCCTTTTTGTCATTCTGTCTCCTTTTTCAGATGTGGGAATCAGAACTGCCTGCAGCATTCAACAGCGTAATGGTGATGCCTGTTTTCTTTCCTAATCGCTCTGAAGGTTGTATTTGCCTTTTTGCTTGATAATAAATGCTGAACTGTCCTACCAAGTTGCCAAAGTTTTCCTGAGTGGCAACAGCTAATTTGGATGTTGTTGTATTTATGTAATTAGAATATTTTGTGTTGATTGTGGTATTTATTGACATCTAAGATGTTGTGTAGTTACTTAGGAGTGCGTGAGTTCTGTTACTTTTTGCAGTCTTTTCTGAATTCGACTGTGATGAATTTTTTTTTTTTATAATTTGCCACTTCTAGACATATTCTTCTTCATAGATCTTATGTGAACATATTGAACAGCACAGGTTGCAGAACAAATTCTTGGCAGATCTCACTGACAGCCTTCCTCTGCGGAAACTCTTTTTGTTTCCTGTCTAACTACTTATTAAATCGTGATAGGGATTCCACAATAGCTTAACTTTTTTTTTTTTTTCAAGAGCCTTAGCTGACAGTTCTTTTAAAATCAGTTTAGTTCATATTAAACAGATTAAAAACTGGCTTTTGGATCTCAGTTAATTGGAAATGGGAAATCTGCTATTGGAATTTCCTGGGTACTGCAGGGATTTCTTTCTGCTCCAATATTAGTCTGCGTTTTGATCAACAGTTGGGTTCTTGAACTTCTGCACACAAATTTGTTTCTGTGGGCAGTGATGGGCTTAGATTTATGTAGATTTTGTGTAGAAACAGTGGATTTGCTCAGCAGACTGAATTGAATGGGTAACTTCAGTGAGTTCAGCTTTCCCAGGAGGGTTCTGTTGCAGCTGGATTGAACCTATCTCGGTTCTCTGGATGTACTTTACACATTAAAGGCTAGAGAATGGTTTCTATTGACTAATCAAGTCACTGATGGTATTCAACTGGATACAAACTTGACATATGATGTGGCAGCTAGAAGAGCAAAAGGTTCTTGGGCAGGTAAATGGAGGGCTGGTGGGTTAGACTGAGGAAAATAACATTTGTTCTGTGTGCAGCATTAGAAAGACAAAGGGACAGCCTGTCCGGGCCAGGTGCTCTGAAAAGGGGATGCTCATTCGGGTCATGTACCTTTAAAAAAAAAAAAAAAAGCTGACAAACTAGAAGAGGTTCAGAGAGCTACAAGAAAAATTAATTCTTTTTGACAGAACGAGCGTAGGCCACTAATCTATCCATCTGAAATATTACACATGGCTGCAGTCTGTGATTGAGGAAGGCCCAGAGCTGGCAGGATGTATTAGGGAAGGATTGCTCTATATGCTTGTCTGCCCTTATACTACTTCTTAGGGCATCTATTATTGTCTGTTGCTGGAGCCAGGGTTTCTGTATAGGTGGACCTCTGTCTGAGTTAGAGTAGCTGTTGTTATCTTCTTGCCCAAGGAGGATTGAGGAGGAGGATTAGTTTTCAAACTGTTCATGCAAAAAGTGATGAGAAGCTGCTTTGACTTGGGGGAGATCCTGTGACAAGCAAAGTTAGACAAAATGACAAGGCATTTTACTTGGGGTGAATAACCCTCAGGGATCAGCTTGCTGGGTTAAGGTGGTAGGTTCAGTAATTTAGGAGCCCTAAGAAAAAAAATCTGCTTTCACGGAGAGACTTTAGCCAAGGAGCTCATGGGCTAGAAAGAGATTGCTTCGAGGTGTTCTGTGGTTCGGTTACGCAGAAAGTTGAAGCAGATCCTGATGGACTCTGATCTTCAAATGTGTAACACTGGCAGAAAGTTGTCCTTGGGTTGTGTTAAGATATTGATGACTAACGGATGACTTGATTTCCCCTTTTAAAAACGTATATACAACATGGTACTTGAGTTCATAATTTTTTTAGTGTTTAAGGGGCTGGTAAAGCAAAAAGTCAAATCTCAACTTACAATCACAAAGAAGAAAGCTTCTTTGAACAGCAAGCAGCTTGTGATTTCTTTATGTTCATTATAAATGTCTGTGTAGTTTGTCTTGATTTATAAACGGTTCACTATTTAACACTGTATTAATCATTAACTCTTAATTGGCCATTTGTACTGGAAGCTTAAACTAGTGTTTATAATGCTTTTTCATGTGTGCGAGAGAAAAGATCAGTCATGCTAGAGCTGTTCAAGGGAAATACCTGGCCATCAGTTAATTCCACTATGGCTAAAATTAACATTTTGGTAGGCCTAAGGGTGTAAAAGCACTTTTTACAGTTTTGTTCCAAAGAACTGTGACAATGCGTAAGCATCATTAAAATGTCAATAGTATCACAAAGCTGACAAAATATTTTCTGCAGCATTGTTTTAGTATAACTTCATTCAGAAAAGCACATTGTAATGGTCAGCAGTAACTATAAAAGGTTTAGAAAACATATTTTTCCCAAGTGTTTATCTAATAATGCTGTTAATTCTGTAGCCTGAAAGTACAGGTTTTCTGCCACCTTCCCTGACTGTTTCAGATTTGGTATTTTTGTCTTTAGAGGGTTTTTTAAAGTTATTTTGATCGCTGCTTTGATGTTACTCACCTCTGGTATAACAGAGCTCCCTTGTCTGTGCCAGTCCTGCTCCAACAGGATGGCTTGGACTTGGGATTCTCCTTGGGGTCAACTTTACTTGGAAAACAGAGGTTTGTGTTCATCTCCGCCGGAGCTGCTTGCTGCAAGTGTTCTTAAACAGCAAAGCAGGGAACTGGCCTGGTAGTAGTAAATAAGACTTAAAAAAAAAAAAAAAATTATTTAATGGGAATGTCATCTTTCACAGCAGAAAACAGCAAGTCTCTGCTGAACATATGAAACTTAGAAGGGCCTGTAATTCAGGGCTTTTGTGCAGAAAACACGGAGGTGGTCGTCTTCCTACTGCTGGGTGATTTGAATGTGCTGGAGCACAAGGGTCATCGTGCAGCTGAAAGAATTATGCTTTTAATTTTTAAAACTTTTAATGCTCTCGCTGTGGGTTGGCTCTGCAGACGGTACAGTGAAAACTGCAGGTGCAAATTTCAGGGACCGACTTTTTTCCAAGGATAATTCTGCTGGGATTGGTGCTGAGTATGAAATCTAGCCTGGAAGTTGGAACATTATATGACCTCTCCGTGTTCCGGGGATAGGATGTGGTGTTAGGGAAATAATCTGTGAGAACTGAAATAATCTTTACGTGTTGATACGCTGTTAAAATGTGTCCAAATGAGTCCTCTGTGTGTGTGTTTAATATAGGAGTAAAGTCTCCGAGAGGGATATGTGAGGTCAGAGAGGTAAAAATAGTGCTGCAGAAAACACAGTCTCATTTTCATATTCCAAGTAACAAAATAGTGCCGTTGCTTCCACGTTATTGGTTGTTGTTTTGTGGATGTGATATAAATATTCTGTGGCTGACTAATCCTCTAGCCCTTCTGTTGTGATCCAGATTAAATAAATGAAACTCAGAAGTATCATTTGGATATTAATATTTTACAGTGCGTTAGAGGCAATGTTCAGAGTATTGTCTGGAGCATTTTCCTATTTAACAAGAATTTTTTTAAAATTGAATATTTAAAAAGAATCCTTAAGCCTTGGCAATTGCCTTCAGAATTAATTAAAGGCTACGTACTTTTAGTGCAATCTGTCTGTAACAGCTGTGTTGTACACTAGCAGTGAGCACAGGAAGCAGAACGGTTCAGCAAATCCATGAAGAGCTCAGTAGTATAGCCTGTCATGAAACCATCAGATTTAAATGTAGGTTATCCTCCTCCTTCCTGTCCTCCCAGAGAGGTTGTGATGGGCTTAACTGCTGAAGAACACGAATGAAAAAGGCAGTGATGCCCACGCTTGGGAAACAACTTGAGAAATTGAATCAAAAGACACTGCTGGCTTTTTTCCTCTCAGTTTTCACATAGGATGTGAATGCTTCTAGCTACTGATAGCCACAGAGTTGTGCTCATTTCCAATGTATGTTTGCTTACATAGCAATAAATACTAGTTCATTTGTTAATGGCTCTTCAGAAAAGAGCAACAAAGAGCACTATATTCAGTGTTTACTCATTGCGCAGAGCGATTAGATCTAGCTTGCAGAACATGCTGTACTACCCGTTGCTTGGTTTGGTTTTTTTTTTGGTCTTCTCAGATGCCCTCTGTTCTCCCAGAGTCATGAGGACTAGATAGTAGTTTCTTACCTGGAACACCTTTGAGGACTAGCTCTTAACAAAGTGACTTTTAGGAGGATATTGGTGAGTGAAAGAATAACAACTTCAGGACTGAGCTTTGACCACAGCAAGATCTGCTTTTGATTATGGTCTGCTGGAACAAAGGGTGAGTTGCTCTTCCATCTCCTTCCAGTATAGGTGCTCCAATAGGTAAAGTGCTTTCAGTCAAACATTAGGGAGAGATTCAACTACAGATCAAAGCGCTTGTAAAAAGATCTGTCTTGCTAGAGCGGTGTCATGCACTGGGCTTTGACTTCGAGTACTGGTGGCATGTGTAAGTGTTAGCTCTGCCCCAGCAGTCGTCAGGGATGGTATGTGGTGGACAGAGCACCTTGCACTTGTAGGCATGACCACTAGCCAGAGAGCCAGTATTTCAGAATTCATGAATTCTGAAGACACATGCTGATTTTACCGTGTAAGTGCTGGCATAGGAAGGTTGCATTAGCTAGAAAGAAGATTAGAGATTCCTGTAAGTGGTGTAGTGTAATAATGTCTTGTGATCCTCAGCTGCTTCCAGATCAAAGGCTCCCTTCTCCGTGTCAGTGTGGCACTGTCACGATGTAGTCAAGCTCCCACTGTTGGATGGTCATCAGCCTGTTGTTTTGTTTGCAGGCTTTTTAAGCTTTGAAACTGAGGAGACTCCAGACAGAGTTGCACCACAAGCCATCGTGATGTCTGCATGATGGCAGTGCAGAGGTGCCAAGACAGTTGTGTGGTTAAGGAGTTCCTTGAATAAAGTTTTCTCCAATAAAAATGGTGAGAATGGATAAAAATAACTCCGCATGTTAGAGCTGGGGCAGGATATGCTCTGCTGATGTAAACCCATGGTGGTAGAGTTAAGTTAGACCTCCATCCTTCAGTCTGCATGTATCTACTTGTTGACTTTATAAATATCCCTCATCATGCTTCACAGATAACATCTCCTGCATAATGAGGACCTCTGTCATCACCCTGGAAGAGACTCCAAGGCTAGTTCCGTGCTGTTTGCAAATCTGGGTGAAGCAGAGTGTGTTGGTAGCAGCAAAAGCAGAAAAAAATGAAGTGTCCATTATCAGGGCAAACAAAAGCCCTAGTGTGCACGTAACCTAAACACAGTGCTGGTCCGGTGTGAATTGGTGGCTGTGTGCTCTGGGGGAAAGCTGCCAGCCTAGAGCCAGCATTCCTGCGTCCGGGTATATCCTGACAGTACTACCTTCTTACCTACAATAACCATGTGAAATGGAGCTTTTCCAGAGCTTCACAAAGCCTATATTTAATAATGTGTTGTATTTTATAATACCTTCCATCCGCTGGATTTCACAAATAGACTAATCCTCTCAACTGGTCTTTTGGTAGAGCAAAGATGCCAGTTTTACTGACAAAGGAGCTGGAAAGCAGACTTTTGTGGGGGTTCTGTTGCGATAGCAGTGAAATAAAAGATGGATCTAGAGTCTTACAGTTATTGCTGTCACCACTGCTGCTGTGTTGTCTGCACACCTGGATGTTGTACAGAACGAGCGTAAGATGCAGTTTGTGTGGTAAGAAGTGTGTGACCTAAATTGGTTCAGTCCTGCTCTAAATGCTGGGGTAGTCTTCTTTTGAAATGCTGCAGATCTTTTTTCACCTCTGTGCATGAAGCACTTCTGGGCTAATAGCACTTTACCAAGAAGATCCAAGAGGGATGATGCTGTGAGGGAAGTGATGATAGTTTTCTTAGCTTTAACTATAAAATTAACATCACCCCTGAGGAGCTGAGTTGCCAGAATGAGCGCAGTAGATTACAGGCCAGCTCTGGAAGAGGTACTGTACCCATCAGCTCTGAGCCTCTGGCTCAGCTTGGCAACTGTATGGCTGCATGTAGCTTTGATACTTTTTCTACAAGAGGGAGGGAGGGAAGGGAATATATTCACAGCTGCATCACCACCTACTTCTCAATTCAAATAAGTGGTACTCATAGTAAATTATGAGTATTTGCAGCTGCTGCCCTTTCTCCATGGGGAAAGCATTAATCTAAATGTTGCAGGTACTTATTACCACATTTCCACCGTGCTGTGGGATTCTCCTTGCTGCTCGGGATGATCGTTCCCATCTGTGGCGTGGCTTGGGTGGGTCGTGGTAGATTTCAAGAGAGATTGATCCTCATGATCCTCTAAAGTTCCTCTGGAGAGGAGCAGAACAGGTCTGGTGGTTCCCTGAGTCTAACACCCACCCCATCTGGCCGTGCCTGCACTGTGGGGCATGGGGCAGGGAAGGAGTGGAGCATCGCCCACAGAGCAGGCGTGTTTCGATCGCCTTTTACAGTACTGGTAGAGGGGCTGTGGAGGGAAGAGCGCCGGCAAGAGAGCTCTTCCCCAGAGAGCACAGCAATGGGTCAGCAGGATAAGGTGGTCTCCCCCTGGCCTGGACGTGCTGCATCTACCCGAGGAGATGGGGGCCCCCCAACGCTGGCTTGGCAGGGCTGGGATAGTCGACTGGTGGCCCCAGGGGTGGCTGGGAGTCACTGTGACAGACTCTCTGGAGGCCTCATCCTGGCACCCAGGTCCTGCTTGTGTGGGAGATGGCATGGGAAGGCTTTTTTTGAAGCACTAGTGGAAGAGTCTTACACCCAAAAGAGGTTACTGATAGCCCTAAGTGATAAGAGGAGGATTAATTATGATATCAAGATCAAAGACAGAGCAAAGGGGTTATTAGTTTGCTCTGAATGGGATCCCAGATACAGTTTATTTAAACAATGGTCCTGCAGGTTGTGTTTGTCTTGAACAGTGGTTTGTTTTACTGTGGTGTTGCTCCTTACCAATGTGTGTGACGTTCTGGCTGCTGTAGGACTGTGGTCCTGTCCTGGAGAACTTCCAGTGCAGCATCATAGGGAAGAGTAGTGCAGGAGCCTGGTTAAACATGGCTTGTTCTGATCTTACGAGAATAGTTATCAGTGCTTGAAACACCTCTGTCACAGCACAGATAGGACCTTTCTCCTTAAGTTATGTCCCTGGTTTGATGAATCTGTGCTTTGGACTGTGTATTCAGCAAGTTTGGTACAAGTCATGGGTAGTGAAGAGAGGCTTTCCCCAGTACTACCCAGCAGTCTCTGGGAAAGCCCCCCAAAAACTTTACTTGAAGTGTTCCAGCTTCTCCTGAGTATGCCTGTCATCTTGATATGAAGTCTCTGATACTCCTGCAGGCCTCTTTCTGTTGGTGTTTCTGTAAAAGTCCTGTGTTGACTCTTTGTGTCTAGCTCTCTGCTTTCTGGGGTTATCCATGTCCTCTTTGCCTACCTCTCATAATAAGATTGAAGGATTTTGATGAGTGTTAATCTTCACTCCTGGTTCATCAGGAGTTATAACAGCTTTTCCTCTCTTGCAGAGTGTTTACCATGCCTCTGGGAACGTTCCTCCTTCCCGTTCTCTGTTTCTTGGGAGCAGCAATTCCACGGGGACTGCAGTATGTCACCTTCTCGCGCAACGCTACGAAGTTCCTCCACCTGTCTATGGACTTGGAATCTGGGACCATTTACTTGGGGGCCACCAACTTTCTCTTTCAGCTGACATCTGACCTGCTGCTGAAGAACGTGGTTCAGACAGGACCAGTTCTGGACAGTAAAGATTGCCTCCCCCCGGTCTCAAAGCTGGAGTGCCCTCAGGCACACCACACCGACAATCACAACAAGCTGCTGCTCGTGAACGCAGTGCAGAAGGAGCTCATCGTGTGTGGCAGCGTGCACCAGGGGATCTGTGAGAAGAGGAGCCTCACGTCCATCGACCACGTCCTCTTCCGTCCGGAGAGCCCTGGTGACACTCAGTATGTTGCTGCCAATGATCCCAATATCACCACCGTGGGACTCATAGCCTACTCGAAGGATGAGGTGCCCTTGCTCTTTGTGGGACGAGGGTACACCAGCCGAGGAGTTGGAGGAGGGATTCCTCCCATCACCACCCGAAATCTCAGGGCCCACGGAGGGGATGTTCAAGCAACAGACTCTCACTCCATTTTCTCCTATGAAGAAACAGCAAAACTGGCTGTGGGCCGGCTCTCGGAGTACAACCACCATTTCATTAAGTCCTTCACTTATCGCTCGAGCGTCTATTTCCTATTCTACCGTCGGGACCTCAAATCTCAATCACGTGAGTACAAGACCTACATCTCACGAATCTGCCTGGATGACTCTCATTATTACTCCTATGTGGAGTTACCTCTTCTCTGCCAGAGCAAAGCCAATACATACAGTCTCCTGCAAGCAGCCTATGTCACCCGGCCGGGAAAAGGCCTGGCCCAGGGGCAGCTGGACACCGAGGGAGAAGTGTTGTTTGCAGCCTTTTCTGCCTGGCAAGCTTCGTCTGGCAAACTGAGTGAGGAGTCTGCACTCTGCGTCTACACGATGGAAGAGGTGGATCGCCTGACCAACTGGACTAGGGACGTTTGCTACATGAGAGATGGGAAGTCAGAAGAAGGGACAGAAGTGGCATATATTGAATACGATGTCAGCTCCAACTGTGTCCAGCTGCCAGCAGTAAGTAGCTTCGCACCTTTGCCAGGGTTTAGACTAGTCTCCGTCATGTTTTTGTGTTGCTTTGTGTTCCGTTTCCCACAGATGGATGTTGAAATGGGTTAAAAGCCTTTTGAGTTCAGGTTGTTTCTTTGCTACTGCAGCAACGCAACACAAGAACCGTTGCATCCTGTTTAAGTATAGTCTGTCTCGTGGCTGCTGCTGCTCTCTGCCCCATGTGGGCAGGTTTCCTTGCAGAGGGAGATGCACTGTATGTGGCAGTGGGGAGGGCATCTTGTGTGACCTGGCCCTAAGGCCTGTCTCATGGCAATACCAGGCAAAAACACTGAAGCTGTGCTTCAGGTTGCTCTTTATCAGTATCTTCATCTCCTGGTCTGCAATTCAGGGATGGAGAGGAGTATGTGCACGTGCACCTGTATGTTGGGAAGGGAATTTAAGAAGTGTGCTGGCTCCCTGTTGCTTATGGTGAGGTGCACCTCAACAGTTTCCTGCAAGGGCACCTAGGAACAAAAAAGAATGTAACTAAAACCAGGTCTCAACAAAATCCTAATTTCCTATGAGTCCTGCAAAATTTTGTGCCTGAATAAGACCTTCTGACCTGGTGGCTCTTTGTTTCCAGAGCTGTAGGAGGTGATAATCCTCCTTTAAATTCTATGGTCAAGGCACGATGGGCCGTTGCAGGACAAAAACGTGGACTGAAGTGGCTGTGACCCAGAATCCTTGCAGTCTGTCACCCACACGGCTGGTGCTGTGGTATCGGGGTCAGCGACACAAACGCAGAGCAGCAGCGTTCCCTGGAGCGGTGCTGGACGCGGTGTCCGGGTACGAGGCTCTGTGGTTGTGAGTAGCCTGCTTTCACCAAGGGCGTTGCTAGTCTTCAGCAGAACACCATATTATCTTGTGCCTTTCTTCTACAAAACAGGCTGTCCAGATAATTGCTCTTTGTAGCACAAAGCTGGGAAGAGGCAAAGTGGTACCGCAGAGCTTTGGAAGGGGTGTGCGGTCCTAAGCCAGTTTTAAAATGACGGTTTTCCTTTCTGTAGCTAAAGCTGACTGCAGAATACTTGTGGGACAAGGAAAGGGTGAAGAGCAGACTTCAGCAGGACAATGTAAGGTCAGGAGGAGTACGTAAAAGTTGGGAAGCAAGAGACTGCCCGGCTTGATGTCCTGCTTTCACTGTATTTCTTAGCCATGCTCCCTGTGTCCTTTGCGGAGCTTTGTGGAAGGAATTGTCACAGGTGATTTTTAGGGCAGCTTAAGGGAGCTAAATGCCGAATGGATGTAAGCAGTTCAGAAAAATCCTTCATTCAAAATGCTGTAGAGTCCCCCTGTACCATTTGAGCCAGTGGAGAAGCAGGCCCACAGGGTGGGAGAAAAAGGCCAGTCTTTGCTATGTGATTCCTGGCACATGATCCCAGGGTCCCAGCTGCACAGTTTGGCACTAGTGGGCTGACTTAAAGTATGGCATCTTATTAACAAGTGTGTCCAATGATATGTAAATGTCCTAACAAACTTTATCCTTCACTATTCAGTACGTGGTAGCGGTTGTCATTAAGATTGTATCTAACAACACGTAAGGGTCTGTGCCAGCTCCAGCCTGCCCCATTCAGTGCTGAGTGGAAGCGGCTGTCAATGAGCATTTTATGCAGGAACAGTTTTAACTCAGTTTCAATGGTGGCAGCTTGTGCTGTATGTAAGGATAATGCTAATTAATTTCACATTTTTCTGCCTCCAAACCAGCCTGCGCACAAGGTATGCCCTTTTCCCTAGTTAGCACTGCCTCTGATTTCTAGCCTATCAGCAGAGACTAAGGTTGAGTTCAACGCAATCTCTTCAACTGGAAAAAGTGCTTGTTTTTATAAGAATTTCAGAACCGGTTCATCTGTTCAGTTTGCTACAGCTCTCTCAGTCTTTAGATGCAGGAGACTCTGTAGATTCTGTTAGTGACTTAATAATTGGAAGTGTGAAACACGTTTCTGGGAGACTTGGGAAGGCTGCATATTTTCTCTGGGTGTAGTTTTCAGTGTATGCAACTTGTCCTTCTGCACCAAGCTTTCAGTCCTCTTTATTGCTTCCTACCTGTGCAATGTGGGAAACACACTGAACTTCCCAGCAACAGCTTCATCCAAACTTGCTGCATCACAGTAGGACGCTGGGTGATCCCCGAAGTGTATTTTCTCCTGTGTTGCCAAGATGTTGTTCGCTGAAAACAATTCAAACAGCTTCTATGTAAATTTATTTAAGCACTTTACACAATTATCATGGTCTTAATCCTGTAGAATGGAACAAGTTTCAGCTCTTGAGTGTGATTAATTGTGCTGCAGACAGTCCCGGCGAGGCCACGGGTGGGCAGTGCCAGTGCTGGGAGAGCTTGCACAGGTCACGTTGGTTTATGGTAGATAAACATTGTGTCTGCAGTGACTTGCCCTTGGCATCACATATAGCACAACTGGCGTACAACTATTTCTGACTTCTATGTGGTTTGTTTGGTTTTTTTTTTAAGCAAACTCAAAAATCAGCCTCAGTAGTGAAGTCACTAGGCTCCAGCGTTTGTCTGAATTGACACAAAGGTTGCAAAAGGTAGCTGGAATCCCATTCAAAATAAACACCTGATGCTTTTGAGTATGGCAATTTGGCTGTGGCCTGCTTCCTAATAAATCTTATAGGAAGTGGGCAACTGGAGAAATAGAAATCTTTAAGTTGCAAGAAGGTGGTTGAAAGAAGCTTAAGAATCAAATGACGGAAATGATAAGACAAATGTATCTGTCACTAAAAATGTATGATAGCCTAGAGGATGGCAAAAACTAACCATCATTAAAAGCTGTAATCTCCTCTGAGGCTGTAAGTCAGAGATTTATGCTGAGTGTGCAGGCGAACTGGCATGGTTCCTTACATGGAACCGCTGTGAAGCAGGGGACAGCAGATTAAATATATTCTAGCGCAGGATTTCCATAGACTTTGTCAAAAGCTCCTGATCAATTTTAGTTTCTCCAGGAAGCAGTGAAGTATTAAAAAAAATCCCAACAACAAAAACACCAAAAAACCAAAACCAAACAAAAAACCAAAACCCAGAGAAATGGGAGAAGGGGAAAAAGGGTCGGGTTTTTCGTGGGTTTGGCAGATGCTGCAGGAACGCCGCGCTGTGCCGTTATCGCTGACCTCCGGCGGGGGCAGCTCCGTTGCCTGGTGCCGCGTGGTACCGTGCAGCTCAGTGCTGCCAAATGCAAAGCCACGGACATCAGACAGCAGGAATACATAACCCTGCTCACAAGGAGTCTAAATTCAACCACGTTGCCTGAGGCGAGAGAGGGAGCTGAGGCGGTGTGTGCTGCACACTTAATGCCTCTGCTCCACAGGCAGCTTTGTAAGAGTAATTGGTAAGGGCCTGGAGAGGAGGGTGAAAATGTTACCCATAAGGGATTTCGTGATGAAAATAGCTTACACAAAGTCACGTTGTTTGAAGACAAGCCTCTGATCAATTAAAAAATGGTGGGTTTAATAGTAATGGGTTGAACAATCCTGCATTCAGTCTCCAACATGATACCGTAAAATTAAAGTGGACAAAGAACAAGGTGTCATGAAGGATATAAAGCAACAGAGGAACTATTGTAGACTAGACTGAGTTTGTTACTTAGGAAAAAGATGAATCATAATGGAATATCTTCTCTCTACACATACAAATAGTAAGTAAGTTGGCAGCTTTCATTCTCTTTCCTCTAGAATTCAGTAAGTGAAGGTTTGGTGGGACAGGGAGGGATCTAAGTGGAACAGAAGGATGACTGTTTTTGCACAGTGCTGGGGAGATAATATTCAGAAATCTCACAAGACTCGGGAGAATTGCAGCAGCGTGCAGAGATGACTCTCGTTTTGACTTTTTGTGGGTCTCTGGTTACACACGCTCTGTGATTTCTGTGTGTAGTTAGTAAGCGCTTCGGAGCGGGTTGTGCCCCACCCTGTGTTTATGTATGGCCTGATGCTTTGGGATTCTACTTCAGGCTTAGAATTTGTAGGTGATACACAAAACCATGCTAATCGTTGGAGGCGATGCACGTGACCAGGTGGTTTTGGCACTGGAAGCAGGAATTCTCATCTTTTTGTTTTATCCTGAAAATTACAATGCCTCTTGCCCAGAGCTGTATCGTGGCAGTATATAGCCAGTGATGTTTTTTGGAGAACATAAGAGTTTAGTGGAGTTTCAATGCATTTCATTACTGATGCTGGATGGACTTGCTGAAATGTCTTCAGGATTCTGTGATGGTATAAACAGCCGGAATGCCTAAACTAATTCTTACAAGCTGTGCTTTTCTACTCTCAGTAAAAAAGCTTGGAGGGGTTTGAAGCTGAATTCACCACTGGGGCACCTGTTTAAGGAATTTGCATGGAATGGGATGATGGGAAGTGTTAAAGGTGCTAATATTCCCTGTATCCTTTTTTTTATTATTATTACTGATTTCCCTGTTCTTTCCACTCTCTCAAAAAGGACACCCTGTATGCATACCCCTGTGGCTCCGACCACACTCCCAGCCCAATGGCCAGCCGGGTACCCTTGGAAGCAGCCCCCCTCCTGGAGAAGACAGAGGCCCGTCTGACAGCTGTGGCAGTGAACGTGGAAGATGGCCACACCATTGTTTTTCTGGGAGACAGCAGAGGGAGACTGCACAAGGTATGATCTGGATTTGACAGGAAGCGAAGAGGATAAAATAATTAAGGAAAAAGAGGCAATTTCTCTTGTCCCTTGGGAAGTCAGGTTCCTACTAAAGATCGTTACTATCAGACGATCTTCTCTCACACTGTACTAAGAGTGTGAGTGCCCCAAACAGTGGTCGTGTTGCCTTTTGGTTACATCTGCCAGCGTCAGGGCTGATATTGGTGAGAGGTTGAAATCCTCACACACGGCAGCGGTTTTAACTTGTTCTTGATGTAGGCTGAGTGCCCCAAACTCCTGCTGTGATACTCTGCCTGCGTACAACTGAGACTCTCTTGCAGGTGTATTTAGGAGCAACGGGAGATGCACATATATACGCTTCTTTAGCTATCCAGTTAAACAGCATGGTGAGCGGAGACCTGCTGTTCGACCAGTTGCAGGAGCACCTCTTTGTCATGACCCAGTCAATGGTAAGAGCAATAATGTTGTTTCCACAGGAGTTGAATGCATCTGAAGTCCGGACAAACTACTGATGGGAGTGGGGGAGGCAAAGAAACAGCTAAGCCTGTGCTGGGCAGCAGCTGCCTGCCAGTCTGGCTTACCGGGGTGGGGACTGGACTTTAGGAAAAGCTGGAGGAAGTGTAGAGTAAGTCGTGTTACCATAAACCATGGCCTGTTTGCATATGCATTTCCCTAAATCAGTCAGGCAGTATCGGCAGTGATGGAGGAATGTGAACTGCAGGCTGTAGAAGGCTGCTCTCTTGGCATGAAGACAAGGGGCTGCGAATTCCTGGGTTCTTCCATTGTCCAAACAGTTCCTGCTCGACACAGTTTACATCTCCATCTGAGCAGAAGAATGTGAGCCTTCTGGGTTCATAAGTAATGTGACCTGTCTTGGTTTTGAAAAAGAGTAAAAAGAAAAAAGGGAGGTTTTGTGTAATTAAAATTGTGATACTTCTGTTTTTAATCGGTTAAAACTTAAACAAGCAGAATGTGTGGGAAATGTCTTCAGATAGCAGAGGTATGATTTGACCAGGTATATAATAAGTCTTGCAGATGAAGTCAGGTTGTATAAGAACCATGCAAGACACACTTCCCTCTTCTCCTGCTTTCTGTAATTCTCTCTGTGCCCGGTGGCAGTTGGAGGAGGAGAGGCATTGCAATGCCTCAGGCCATTGGGATATTGGTGTCTGCTGAACAGGAAATCCAGCTATGGATACTTTATTTGAGAGGATTTGTGCAAAACCAGCTCCTTGAGTTGGGAAGAAAAGGATCCTCCTAGTAAAGGAAAAAGCAGCCTTTGAGTTACTCTGAAGGAAAGAACAAAAAATGAGAGCATGCTGGAAAACCACTGCTTCTATTCGGCACCCCCCAGTGCACTTTTTGATACTCAGAAATTTCATAACACTTCAAAGGAGTTGTTGAAATATGTGAGTGGAAGAAGATTAGGGAAATCTGAAATACATCCTTAATAGTAATTGTTCTGTCAATTAAAAAATGCAAATTACATCACGTACTTAGCAAAAGTAGTAGGTCAAGGATTAGAAGTTGGTATTTTAAAGTAACTGACAGTGTAGTGATTGAAGTGTAGTAGCAGATTAAAGAAAGGGCAAGAGGCAGAAATCAGCAAGGATAGTAAGTTGGAGTGGAAGTGTTTTGTAAGAAAAACTTACCCCGAGATGGGGGAAGGTTTTTGTTCCACGTTGATCAAAGCTGCTCAGTCTACTTTCAGTCCAAGTGATAGTTCTGGGCAATAGCGCACGTGATTCAGAGGCCTTGGTTGGAGCTTCTGTCTCCAGGTTCAGTCACCTACATGTCAGGAGAGATGATGTCCTGTGAGAGTCCAGAAAAGCAAGAGTGAATGGTATTGTCTGCTATTCTGTGTTCTATTTTGTTAAAATATAGTTTTATCACTAAAGTCTCCTTCTTGCAGAAAGTGTCAGAGAGAAGCTGTTAATAGCAGTACACTTTGCTTGCCTCTGTACAGCCTCATGTTTACATGTCCTTCACCAGTATGTGAAATGGCCATTCAGATGGGCTCTGGAAGCGTGTTCCCTTTTTCTTCATGCGATATTGGGGATTAAGAAGTTATTTCAGTGAGCTTGAAGATGACAGGACTTGCTAGTTAGGCAGAAGCAGCCGCAGACCTGGTGCTGTGTTTTCACTGATTTCTTTCTCTGACAGGTGGTAAAGGTTCCCATACTGGAATGTTCCCTGTACTTGGACTGTGAATCCTGTCTGGCACTGAAAGACCCTTACTGTGGCTGGTGTGTCCTTCAGGGACGGTAAGATGGATCCCTGTTCACCTACAAGGGTTTGGGAGGGATAGCCCTTAAGGCTTGTCTCCGTTTACGCTCTTCCGTATGTCTGTATGACTGGATTTAGTTTATTTTCAGTTCCTTGATGGGATAGTTTGACCTACCATTCGTATGTCCTCCTCCCTAAAACACTGCCAGCAGTCACAGTTGCACACAAGAGTATCTTTTCCATTGCTTTTTTGGGTCTTTGCTCACTACTCAAGGCTCCTGTCCAGTTGATTTCAGCCTAGGTTTAGTCTGCAGCTCAAACTGCCTTGTTTCAAATGTAGAGAAACTATCTTACCTCTTCTGCTGGTGTCACTCTCTTATTTAGCATTCCTTCTGACATCTTGCTCCCCTGATGATGATGTTTAATGAGACGTGGTCTATTCCAGTGTTTCTGCCTCCTTTCTGTCTCCCTGTAGAACCCTGTAGGATCTAGTTTACAACCCTTGAAGCCCAAAAGCACCTTCCCATCTATATTTTGGCAACTAGTTCATCCTATTATTGACGGTGGTGGGAGGCTGGTATTTCCATGGCTTGTGTAGCAACTTCCCCAAGACTCTAGCAAGGCGTGAGTCAGCCAGCTTGGAAGCCACACGTGTCCTGCTGGGGCTGCACAGATCCCTCACAGGGCTTCTTGCTCTTTCCCCGCAGATGCAGCCGTCGCTCCGAGTGCTTGCGGTCCAGGTTGAGTGAGCAGTGGCTCTGGAGCTTTAACTCTACACAGCAGTGTCTGTCTGTCCAGTCACTAACACCAGCCAATATCAGCAGAGAAGAAAAGAGAAATGTGAGTGGAGATGATCCTCTGATGATGCTCAAGCATGTAGAAAGTCCCCTGTAAACTGTGAGGAGTCGCAAGTCTTCCTGTTGCTTTCAGTAGGGTACTGAATCACTGAGCCTTAAAGTTGTCTGCCTCACATAAGTTTGGTCATATCAGGAGATAATTTTATTGTGTTTTCCCATAAAGCTAAATGTCCTTGCCTGCTAAGAGGTATTGTGGAGTATTTGATGGCTGCTTGGGTGGGGTCCCTCCTTGGCTTAGTATCTATAAGGTGTCCATGTCCGTGGTTTCACAGTGTTTCTGACACTTGCTGTCAGGAAGATCTGAAAGGAGCTACCCAAAATTATGGCTTCAGTCTGGCATCTGAGAGCTGGCGGAAAAGCTAAGGTGCAACAGTGTTTTGAAGTCTGTCATTGTGTCAGGAGGTGGCAAGAATCTGTCTTTTGCTAGAGACTTGAGCGAAGGGGGATGTTGCCAGTTGCTTGGTGGATGCCAAGTTCAGTTTGGGAACAGCAAGAGATGATGAATGGAACAGTCACTCCTAGAGGTGTTATAGGAAATTGGGTGTGTATGTAGATAACTACTTTATGGGGCTCTTGCTTTGAAAAAACAGAACCAGAAAATTAGATGAAATAAAGAATTGGTAGAGGGCAAATTATTTATTGGATATTATTGAATTGGTAGATATTCCTGGCTATCTCGGACTTGCCTTCTCTGCATGAGGAAGAATTTTACTCATGTTACTTTGAAGATTATGAAAGCCCAGCAGTTCTGACAGAGTCAGGAATCATGTGTCCTTCTCCAGATCCCAGCCAAGCACCAGCTCTGTCAACAGGAGCAGGTCAGTGAAACACTTCAAATGGAGCATGATAGCTCTGATAACATTGTTGGGAGAAAGTATGTTGTAGGTCCATCAGATTGCCAGGATTAACAGCCATGAATGTATGTAGTCTGTTAGCAGGTGTTCATTTCATTCTGTCATAATATCTCTTTGCTTTCTACTTGTGTGTCACACACATCCTGTGCTATTTTGGGCTGTTGCCAAATTCCAATGCCAAATTCTGGTAGTTGGAAAGGAGATCCTGCTTGAAGGGTTGTATGCAAATCTGAGTATGATCTGAAATGCAGTCTAGAGTGGTGGCTGGTTTGGCAGCTTTGTCATAAATCTGGAGAGAGAACTCTCTTAAGCACTGCTTTATTATTTAAATCAAGCAAAACGCAAACCTTCTCAAAATCCATGTCGTTGTGAGAGAAGGACGTACACGTAAGGAAAGGCAAGAAGAGACTCACAGTCCTTAAAGTTGGAAATGAATCTGCAATGCAACATAACTGCAGAAAATATAGTGAGCCTTCTATTACTGTGAACAATAACTGGATGAGTATTGCTAATTGGCCACTCTAAAGAACCTGGAAAACTTCTCAGTTTATAGGATTTGCATTGGATTTTACCCAGCCTGTCAGTGTGAGCTCTGATGAGCTGATCTCTTTAAAGAGCTTGTTCATGTGAAGTAAAAGGCAGGTGCTGGTTGGGAAGCATTCCACACAATCCACCTCAATGGCTAAACAGATTTTCCGTGCAAGTATGCAGCTGGCTAATGGGTCTGAAGCAATCTCCACGGACATGACACGATGGCAGAACCCAGCTCACACACTCATTCAATCTCAAACTCCTTCATTTTCAGTATTATTTACAATATTATGTCTGGCTTTCACACTGCCTTAGTCTGGATCAAACTGACCGTGTCTCCATTCAGGGTGGTCAGGCCAAGGGTTTCCCTCACACACTGCCACCATGGGCAGAGAGGGCAGGGTTGGCTTCCCTGTGTACTTCTGCAAATGTGGGCCTGAATTTAAGCACAGTTGTGAAAAATCAGTGTAGATAAAGCCACAGTCTAGTTCTCATTATTCCAGGCTTCAGATATTTTTACTGACTCCTTTGTAAGTCAGTCTTATTTCAGGGCTCCATGGATGCTTACGTTACTTTAACACTGCATCTCTGAGGTGTAACAAGTTGTTTCTGTTTTCTAGGATGGCTTGTGTCCGTTTGATTTTTGTTGTCCTTTTGCTTCCACAGCTCTTATCCCACTCAGGGAACTACAGCCAGGCATTGTTAGCACAGAGGTTTGCCGTGTCAACTCTGCCAGCTTTTGGTACTCGGATTTCCTCTCTTGCACTGCATTGCTAGCTCTTCCCTGCACAGCTGCTGTGTTCTGCTAAGATGAATTTGAAGCTGGTAACCAAAATCATACACTGTGTTCTGAGGTCTCATCAGGTCTCTACATACCAGCACTCTTCTATTCCTACTTACAATTTTTCTCAGCTCACTAAAGTATTTGTCTTTTTTTCCAGCTTTGTTTTAAAGGTTGCCTACCAGCTCATCTGTCATTTTAAGCTCTTGAGCTCCAAGTTGGTAGCAGAAACTCTTTCTCTCAATTCACAAGTGCTCGACCTCATCTTCTGTACTGTTGAACAGCATTATTGGCAGCCATGGGAAATAATGACCTTTTGGGAGAAAGGAATATTTATAAATATGGTGTCATAACCCTGAAATCCTGGAAGGTGTTAGCCCTTCCACCACTGCCAAATCAGTCACCCCTGTGACAGTGATGGGAGTTGACGGGACTGCAGTGACTCCTGCCTCCAGCTGCATATGATAGCCTTATTTCCTCCTAACTGTGGGTTTTCATACACACCTCATCATCAGCTGTTTTATACCTGCATACTGCTTTGTTTGTCATCCTATCAGAAACTCAGCTTAGGCCCTGACTGATCTTTCACCAGACATGTTAATTGTTTTGTTGTGAATAGAGCTTGCTTGCAAGAGGAGGTCTGAATTCTGCGAGAGGAACAATGGACAAGCTGCTGCTTTTTATAGCAACCTGTCCTGGAGAAATGGCAGCTTCTGGAGTTGAGCAGAGTGTGCAGTATGTTCCCATTGTTTGGAGAACTAATACCCAACTCTAGGGTTGGGAGCATTTGTCTGAAACAAGATTAATTAGCTGGTTTAGTACTGTCATATGCAAAATATCTCTTTCAGGCTCATAAGTTCTGACCATCTCTGCAGCTGTTTGGTCTATCCGAAAACAGTGATAACAGTGATAGTCTCTTCCCAAAGAGAACTGGGCTATCCTGAGGCTTATAGTTGACATGAGGTCTGGATTCAAAGCAGATAAACCTTCAGTCATTGCTAGTGAGATTACGAGTCTTATAAACCTCTTCACTGACTCACTTCTTAGTCTGGACATAGAACAAAGCTCTCAAGGTGAGGGCAGTATGTGAAGGACACATCAGTTCTAAGGGTTTGGTTTGCCTTTGGATAACAAAAGACGACAATCAGCTTTGAGCCTGGAATGTTACGTCTTCCTCTAATACAGAGATGACAGTGGAATTATAGCAGATAAAGACAGAGGGATCTTGAGACTAGTCTTCCTTCCCATGGGTTGGAAAGAGTTGTCATAAACTACTCCTGACAAACTTGTCCAACCTGTTTTTAGTGTCCACGGAGTAATCCAGCGATTGAGATGCTAGAAGCACGGAGGGGAATCTGTCTCTGTGTTTTGACAGTCTCTTTCCTAAAGCATCCTGTGTCTCTTAACAGTATGGCAGACTTATAGTGGCTCCATTTCTAAGAAATTTTTATTTTCATTTTCAGATCATGTCACCATAAAGCTCGTAGTGCGTTTCCATGACATCTTCATTGCTTCTGTGGACTTCTCTTTCTATGACTGTGCTGCAGTGGCCCTGCTGTGGAAATCGGCACCGTGAGCACCTGCTTTTTCTTGTCTGTAGTTATAGGGAGGGTGGCGGTCCCTTCCTGGGTCATTTTAGAAGCTGCTTTGCTATTGTTGTTCCAGGTGCCAGAAGTGTGTCAGCAGTCTCTGGGGATGTAACTGGTGCATCCAGCAACACCTCTGCACCCACAAAGCAGCCTGTGAGGAAGGAACCATTATCTACAATGAAAGGGTGCGTCTTCTACCCAGTCCTAGTCCTATGTGCTATAACAGCCTCAGTGAGTCAGATCTCAGGTGAAATAGCAAGGAGGAGAGCTGTTGGAGCAATGTGTCCCCGGTGTTACAAAGCCCTGCTAGGTTTCTGAGGAAGTGCCATCCGATGAAGCAGGTCACCCTTCTCCTGGGGTTATCCAGCCTGTGTTTTCAAAGCAAGGGACAAGAGCAAGCTGGCAGGGAGGCTGCAAGTGGGGAGTTGGAGCAGATGCCCCGTTTGTGGCTGCCACAGACGGCCTTGTAGTTTTGTGGAGGATGAAGGCAGGCAGACCTCCCTCTGAGCGGAGGCAAGCACAGGCATCTGTGGGAATAAGGAGTGTTGCTGAATCTTCTGTGCTGTGACCATTCCCCAGTCCCATCCCAAGACAAGGTAGCACGAGATGCAGCTCTCATTGAAATTCAGAGGCTGAAGCAGCCTCTTGTGAATGCTGCTATGGGAAGTAATATAGAGTGTTCTTCTGCTTGGGTTTTATTCTGCTCAGTTTCTTTCTCTCTTCTCACCCCACCATGTTGTTCTTCTCTAGGCCCAGATCCCAACCTCAAGTGTGTTTCCTTCTTCAGCAGCTCCCCTCACCAAGTCCTCTACCACAGCCCCAACCACAGCCACAAAACCCATCACTCCTCCCGTGCGTGTGGTACCGAGCACGGTGCCCCTCACAGAGCCCAACCCCATCACGCTCTCCGCAGCCTCGGATGCGACGACTGAGCCTACAGAAACTCTCAGCTATACCTACTTGACTCTTTCAACCGAAGCAGCCTCACTCCAGGCCATCACAGAATCCCCTCTACCACCACCAGCAGACAAACCTGCTGTCACTGTGCCGGAGACAACTTCTCCCGCTCCATCTGTTCTCACCAGCCCATCCAAAACCCTGGATGACACAGCCCTGCCCTCTGAAGAGCCAGCCACAGCCCAGGAGCCACGGCACACCGACCCTTCCACCACCCCAGTGGATAGCCCTCTGCCCACATCTGCAGCAGCAGCAACGCCTTCCCCTCATGTCACCAGTTTCAAGTGGCCTTCGAGTTCTTTTCCTACCGCAGAGGCACTGACATCTGCCATCCCATCTCCCCAAACACCCAGCCAGGTGCCGGGGGACCCTGTTGCCTCTGATGACTCTCCCGGTTTGCTGGGAACTGAACTACCTGTTTCAGAGCTCCCATCATCTGCTCCCCCAGACTGGGTGCTGGAGGAAGACACAGAGCTGCAGGACACGGAGGGCTGGATGGATCTGTCACAGGCTGAGAATGATACATCTCCCTTCTCAGCTTCTACTCTTCTGTCGGGTGATGGTGATTCTTCAGAGAGGGATGTCCCTGACTTTCCCAGGATCCTCCACCCTGATCTTGACTATCAGTACGATGCCCCTGAGTTTTGGGAGGAAGTAAGTTGCCGGGCTTTAGAATTCACAGTCTGAGGCTCTAACACTTGGCAGTTTTCATACAGATTGCTGGTCTGGTATTTCAGCACACAGGAGAGGTTGTGCCCTCTGAAGGTGGAGCAGCTGACCTCTGTAATGTGCAGAGTGAGAAAGGACAGCTTGAGGAAGAAAAATGTGTGTGAGGTTCCTGGGTCTTGTAGAAATGGCTTGAAGGCAGCAGCAAGGTGGCAGCCGCTGTGATGTCCAGCATATTCACAGCTTTCTGCTGTTCACCTCTTTGGGCTCTTGCATTGCTTTCTTGTAACTTCACGATAAAGAAGCACAGCCGTGCCTTCATCCAGGCCGGGCTTGGTTCTCTGTTGGCATGTTAGGCTTTGATTCTCTTTCTCTAAAGACCTGTGTTTGTTTTCAGAATGAAGAGCTTAGCTGGGGTCCAGACGCGTGTCCCTGTGTGCAGGGAATCCAGGGATCATCGTTGTTTCCAGTCAATGTGGAAAGGAAGATAACCCTGCTGGGAAAGAACTTCCACCTCTACCAGGTAGTCAGCTCAATGCCATCAGCATTGAGAAACTGTATTAATGCAGAGCACTGTTTGGGCTGCTAAAAATACATGTAAGACAGTTGTGGCTCTGCCTAGGTTTCTCCTGTTTGCAGAAACACCTAGAAGAATGACCTACTTCTGTGAACAAAGTATTATATCTGGATTTATTGGTGGGTAGGAGGTCACCTAGAGAAAGGGAGGAGAGTACAGGTGCGCATCAACCTTCTGGAGAAGATCTGCATGTGTTTGGATTAAATTGCACCTGTGCTGCACCGTAGATGGTAGTTCTAGGAATAACTTCCTGCTGAATCTCTGCTGATTGTTTGTGTCTCCATCAGCTAAAGATAAGCCATCTGTTCCCTTTCCTTCCTGGCATGCTCCTGTTAACGCTGCTATTCCTGTCGTACCTGAAACTTCTGCAATGGGGAAAACCACCCTTGAAAGCTATGTTTCTTGGGTGTGCCTCTGATAAAAATTCTCTTTCCTTCTCAAGACAGAAGACTGATTTAGTAACCTTTTACAAACAACTGCCTCAGAACATGCAGCCCACAGACTAATTGTTACTTTATATGTTAAACCTGATATACTGCACTCCTCAGAGGAGCAGAGCTGGTTACAAATGCATATCCATCTTTTTTTTTTTTTTTTTTTTAATAGGAAGTGTCTAAGCAATTCCTTGGAAGACTTACAGGAAAGAGAGAAGAAAAATACACTTATGTTTTTTGAGGGGCACTGCCCTAATCTGGGTACTCTTCATTTCCAAGCTAATGTTTCACAGAGATACACAGGCATAACCAATCTCAATCGTTTTTCTTTAATTCCTCCTCCTGTGCTGAGTTCTTACCACACTGACATACACGTGCTCCCTTCTAGGTGTTTTGTTTTGAGTTGGTTTACCTTTCATACATGGAGGCAGTGACAGCGTAGAGAGCCCTTGAATATAGCATAGAGTTGGCATAACAAAGGGAATGAGGGGAGCATGCTGCTTGCCCAGTAAGTGGCTTGATAAAAGGTCCTGGGGAGGCAGGAGTATGCTGTCACATAGCAGGAAGCTCTGTAGAGTTGAGAAATGGTGCCATGTGTATCTTCTCTGCAGGACCAGCAGTGGGACTATGAGTGTGTCCTGAATTTGGAGGGGAGGACAGTGGTGATGGATGCTTATGTGGAAGGAGAAGAAACAAACCAGTCCCTCTGTTATATCACCTGCCAGATGAACCAGGTGAGTGCTTGGAATACGATGCCAGTTCAGAGTTCATGCTGCTGCTGGTTTTGTTCAGCAAACTCTTTGGGGGTGTCCTGGTTTCAGATGGGATAGGATAAACACTACTGGTCAGCAGCTAAATACATCTGTGTATTACCAACATTATTCTGATAATAATAAATCCAAATCACAACACTATACCAGCCACTAGGAAGAAAATTAACAAAGACAAGGATTTTTCAGCTTCTCATGTCCTGTGAGGAAGAAGGCTGGAGGGGCATAAGAAGTTGGGATGGGGACACAAAAAGGACAGCTGACCCAGACTGGTCAAAGGAATATCCAGGACATACGATGTCATGCCCAGTATATAAACTGGGGGGAGTTGGGTGGGAGGGGTGGATGCTGCTCAGGGGCTGGCCAGGCATCAACCAGCAGGTGGTGAGCAATTGTTGTGCATCACTTGTCTGTCTTGGCTTTTATTTCACTCTCTTCTTATCTTCCTTTTTATTACAATTATTATTATTACTACGACTATATTTTTATTTCAATTATTAAACGGTTTTTATCTCAACCCATGAGTTTTATTTGGTTTTGATTCTCCTCCCCCATCCCATCATGAGGGAGAGGAGTGGGCGAGCGTCTGCATGGTGCTTACCTGGGGTGAAACCACCAGGAGAAAAGAGCATATTTTTGCCAAAATATTTGTAGAATATTTAGCAGTATGGGGCCCTCACCTGTGGTGCTGCTGTCTGACAGTACTGGTATCTTCAACGTAGAGAAAAGATTGCGCCGCCTGAGCCACGTGCCCCCTTGCTGCCTCTGCAGTAGCACAGGGTGATGCCATCTCTCAATCATTGCACCCTGCCAGGACAACGCCACGTCTACTTTAGCTCGAGGCACTGTTGTTCGTGGTTTTCTGGATTGTGACTTCTGTGAGGGTAGTTCCTTTGGGAAAAGAAATATGTTATCAATACCTGTTTTGTTCTTAGTTATGGGAGCTAGCTGGGGATGGTAAGATTAACAGGCAAAATTAAAACAGCCATGTACATTTCTGGGTGATGTGTGGGTTTTGATTAGGGCAAGATTTGCAAGCAGTGGTGACATTTTTGGTTCACAAACTCGTATAGTTAAGGGAGAGGAACAACGTAGGCTCTCGTGCACGCGAGTCCTGCAGAGCAATTGCAATCCTCCATCTTCAGCTCTACTGAATGGCAGAAGGGACACCTTGAGCAGTTGGCTTGCAGACAGGAATTAGCCATTTAGAAATGCAGTTAGGAAGCTAAGTAAGTATTGTGAGCACGCATTTATTTTTGGTATTCCTCCTGCTGAACCAGTGCCTGCTGCTTTTTCTAGATCAGAGTTGTGACTGTGTGAACCAGTGAGGACAGGCCTGTGCTGCCACTGCTCCAGCTAGTGCTGCCTTGGCTGCATTCACAGCCCCATGTGGGCTGTACGTGCTGGTGCACTTTGCAGGATGGATGCTGATCCTTTTTACCTACTCAGCTGGCTTGTTTGTGCCTCTCTTAAGACCTTGATGGTCTTTGTGGGCCCCTCACCCCAAAAAGGCCACTGAGTGACTCGAGCGTGGCCAGAGAAGGGCAACGGAGCTGGGGCAGGGTCTGGAGCACAGGTCTGCTGGGGAGCGGCTGGGGGAACTGGGGGGGGTCAGGCTGGAGAAGAGGAGGCTGAGGGGAGACCTCCTGGCCCTCTGCAACTCCCTGCCAGGAGGGGGCAGAGAGTGGGGATGAGTCCCTGGAGCCAAGGCCCCAGCGCCAGGCCCGGAGGGAATGGCCTCAAGCTGCCCAGGGCAGGGTCAGGCTGGCTCTGAGGAAGGATTTCTGTGCAGAAGGGGCTGTTGGGCGTTGGAATGGGCTGCCCAGGGCAGGGGGGAGTCCCCGGGATCCCTGGAGGGGTTGAAGAGTTGGGCTGAGCCAGCGCTGAGGGATCTGGGGGAGTTGGAAAGGGTCAGGGTGAGGGTCATGGTTGGGCTGGAGGAGCCTCAAGGTCTTTTCCAACCTGGATGCTTCTGTGGTTCTGTCTTTGCAGTACAGTTACACAGCGCCCCAACTCGAATTCAACGCTGTGGTGTTTGTGCAGAGGCGACAACACCTTCGAGTGGACAGTGCTGCAGATCTTCATGGTAGGAATGCAACACCTCCCTGGCAGAAAAACAGCAGATGCCATGGAAGAGGATTGAGAAATCCTCAGATGAGGCTTTTTGCATCTGTAGTAGCCCTATCACAGGGAAACTACGGAAAACATACAGCCTCGTTTCTGTTGCTTGGCACAGGGGAGGGAGGAGGAGATGGTTCTGTGCAAGATGCCAGGTTACTGGATTATTCTGTGCCCTGGGGGATGTTTGTAGATGCCTCTGAATTTTTCTCCTTTGCAGTGACTTTTTACAACTGCTCTGTGGGACACAGCGATTGTAGCCGCTGCCAAACAGCTGACTCAAAATACAACTGTGTGTGGTGTGGAGGTGACAACCCCAGTTGTATCTTCAGGGGCTCCTGCAAGGAAGAGATAGAAGACCTGTGTCCGGCACCTCTCATTCACTCTGTGAGTAACTTGCTAGTGTACTGCACCCGGGGCGAGGAGGATTCCATTCTCCGGTTGAAATCAAAGGGCTACAAACTCAGAGGGTGAACAGTGCAGCTTCAGGCCATCTGGAGAGCAAGTTAATCCTATTCTACTGTGATCCCTCGGTGTGAGGATGCTAAACCTTTCTGCTGGGCTTTCGGTTTGCTGATAGAGAACAGTGGGGAAGGATGCATTTGTATCTCCTGAGCTGAAACTGGCAGAATCTGAGCAGAAACTGGCAGAAAGAGCAGAATCATTCAGGAGCTGGGAAAGGGTCCACAGATTGGATCCTCCAACTGTCCCAAGCCAGACCCTGAAACAGCTTGACCCAGCTGAGCCTGGGGCAAAGGAGGGTAAAACCTAATGATAATGGCCCAGCAAGGATGGGAAAAGCATGACAGGTTACTGGAATTAAATATTTTTGTCTGTTTATTTTAAATGTTTCTTGCTAACTGCCACATGACAAGTGTCTGTAGCCATGTGTCCCTTTTGCTGTCAGCTTGTCCTCCCTCCGGTGGCACACAACATCCATGTGCTGCATCTTGTCTTAGTTTACCTTGGATGCTGCTCAGGGACGGAGCTTTGACGTTTGTGCAGCATGCAATTCATTGTCGTACTGATGCTGAGGGGGGAATGGTGCTTGCTGCTTCAATACTAGTAACATGTATTGGCTTGTGCATTCCCACTCTTCAGCAGAAATGCCCTATGGAGTGGTCAGCGTGTTGATGAGAAGGCAAAGCAGGGCAGTCCTTGCCTTAGGAGTCCGTAGTGGTTTATCACCTCTGGGGGGGGAGCTGCTGGCAACAGTGAGGTATGGGAAAGAGGCTCCGACTGTGCTGTTCTTTGTGGCCTTTCTTTTGATGAGGGTGCAACCTGGTACTAGTCCAAGCCAGCAAAAGTCCACAGCAGTGACCCGACCAGGCGGAGTTTGTAATGGGGCAGTTGAAGGGCCCTGTGCTGTAGATCAGCTGCCAGACTGCAGAGGTCTGAGATACTGTGACATTTACACGTGCGCGGATGTCTTTGCAGGTGTACCCCCTGTCTGGACCAGTGGAAGGTGGCACTAGAATCACCATCACTGGCTCAAACCTCGGGCAGAAACATCAAGACATTGCAGAAACTGTCACTGTTGCAGGAATTCCCTGTGCCGTAGATGCTCAAGAGTATGAGATCTCTAGCAGGTAGAGTATCTGTGAAACCACCTCCCAAGGGCAGGCGCTGGCTTCTCCCTTGGCTGCTGACACCAGCCTCAGATGTTGTTGCCTTTGCTGTAGCAGGTCCTGAGCCTTGCTCGTTCCCCAGGGAGTGCCCCTGAGTCACTGATTAGTTACTCAGGCAGTGACCTGGGAGAGAGAAGGTTGTGTCCGAGGCGATACAACCAGCGCTGCTGTATCCCGACCACGCTGCCAGCACAGAGCCCACAGGCCAGCCAGGTCAGGGAGTCACAGGCTCAGAACCATGCGGTTTCATGGGTGTGTCTCCCAGCCACAGGGTGACTTCAAAAAGCAAAGGATGTGGCCTGTGCAGGCATCACTGCTAGGAAAATATCCTGACAGTGTTAACACAGGGTGAGGATGGGAGTGTGTGGTTGGAGGTACGACACAGGTTTTGCCCTCTGCTTGAGTGGGCACACCCTTAGACTGTTGTTCTTGCCAGCCAGACTTCCACCTCCCAGGAACAAACCCAGTGAAAGGACTCTCAACCAGGGACAGACCAGGGAGTCCTGGTGGGCCCCATGCCACTCTTCTGGTGGCTGGGAGTGCCTCGCATGTCACACAGTGCTTGTAAAAAAATAGTGCCTAGGAGGAGGATGAGAAGCAGAAAGACCTGACCTGCTGAATCCAGCTGATGTCAGTGACCGAGAACTGGGTAGCTGCTGTGTCTGGCCGAGGCAGGACCATCTAACACGGCAGTGTAGTGAGAGGTGTGACTGGGGGGTAGCTAGGCAGCAAGGAGAAAGGAATATCTGTGTAGTTGGCCTGTGTCAGGGCAGGTAGGTGGGAGCCTTGGACGAGGGAGGGAGAGGAGCCAAGCAACCAGCGGGAGAAGAAGAGAGCAATTGTGAGTAACCTCTCATCAGAGCTGTCACAAACCCATTTTTCCATTCCATGGTAGCAGTAGTTGTAGCACCCTTCCCTCTGGGAGTCGGGTAAGATCCTGCTGGGAAATGGCCTGCTGTGTTGAGCAGTGTTGTCCTGTCTGTGTGCCTCGTTTGTCTGGATCCATCTGCTTTCTGTTTTCATTCTAGAGTTTGTGGGGCGTTAGGACTGTCTTTGTTCCGTAAATCACCTGGCATCACAGGGTCCTGGCTTGGGACTGCGCTGCCGAAGTCCAAATTCCTGAGCCTTTTTGGTTGAGGGGATATAGCTGTGAGCCTGGAACCAACTCCTGAGCAAGGCCCAGACAAAATTAATCTCCTACTGTGTAGGAAGGCTGGGAAGTCTCTTGCAGAGTAGTTTTTCTGTTAGCAGGTCAGTGCTGTACCGTGGGATTCCTTGCTGCCCCATTCTAAGTACAACCTGACTTTTCAACTTGTCAGCATCTCCCATACCAAATTATGGCTGGAAAAAGAGCTGGGAAGAATGGGTGGGGCAGATGAGGGGAACTGGTTGAGCCCAGGGGCCACTGGCTGAAGGCCAGTGCCAGCTAAACCTACAGTCTTGAGTTTTCTTCTTGATCAGATGCAACGCTGTGTGGAATGACCCGCTGCTAGCCTGGGGTTGCTCCAGATGTGACTGACTGGATCAGCTCTGGGCAGCAGCAGAGTTCTTGAACTCCTCCTGTATCTGTGATACAGTGGGCTTCATCCTGTCTGTCCCAGAAGGAGTAATTTTGGATAGGATGGGCCTGTTTGGAAATGCCGAAATGCCCCCTGTTTTTTTGTTTTTTTTTTTTTTTTCTTCTGCTGCACCTAATCCAGCTGCTGAAGGTGTTTCTCAGTGTTTGGTTGTGTATTGTGAGCATGTGATCAGGCTGAAAGAAGGGAGCTGTGGTTGCTAAACGGTTGTAGGACGTGATGTGATGGATGCAGCTCATCTGCTCTTCCACGCTGTGACACTGCTCTTGGATTGCCCTGCAGTATCGTGTGCATCACCGGCGGGAGCTGGACGGAGAGATTTGGACACATTGTGGTGGAAGTGCCGGGAGGAGGACGTGGAGTTTCTGGGCATATTTTCACCTATCAGGTAACGTAACTATTGCTTTAATACCTCTTCCTGTTCTTCTGCTATCTCTGCCAAGTGGCTGTCTATTGCATGAACTTATTGGACTCTACCAGGTGCTTGCTGCTGGTATTTTTATCTGATTTTTTTTTTCTGGTATTTGTGGTGGTGGGGGTGGGGTGGGGTTGTTTTGCTTCTTTCTTCCCCCTCGCTGTCGTAATTAATTAAATATTCTGTAGTCTAGTGATATTTTTCTTTACATGGGTAACTAGCAAATGTTTAAAGAAAGAGGAAAAGTACAGGGTACATTTCTGATTTGGAGATTTATTTTTTTAATTGATGACTTAACATCTTGCCAAAACTTCTGATTTTTCTTTTATTAATTTGCAAATTGCTGCTTGGACACGCTTCTTCTGACCTTCAGCAGCTAGTGGCGATAGGTCCTGTGCGTTGTATGGAGAAATGTTTCCTATTATTTTTAAAACATGTTTCTAATCATTTGTAAGTTGCACAGCAAGGACGAAAATGGAGTAATTTTATCTAAAAACTGCTTAAGTATTATTTCCTAGTTGCTGGATTTAAGATAACAAAAAGTTACATACCTAGTTCCATGTCTCCCTCTTCCATGGAAGGGGAAAGACATGCCTGAGAAGCCTTAGGCTATTCCATTTTTGGCTGTATAGAGCCATTTACAGACTGGATTGTGCTTGTTGCTCTGCTCTGGGTTTTAGTTCTATTATCACCGTTTTGAGACAGGGTAATGAGAACTGCATGCTGTGTTCAAGATGTGAGTGCAAAAGGAATTTTTACTGTGGCCAAAAAGTCTTTTTTTTCTTAATTCCCAGTACTTCCTACCACTTGGTGTGTGTTAGCTGAGATCTGTGCGTACAGCCGTAGAGTTGTTATAGGTACCAAAGCACTCTGGAATGGGCAGGAGCTATTCTGAAACTCCCAACTGCGTACATACGCTTGGGTTGGTTTTTTGCTGTAGTCTCCCTGCTCCTTCTCACTTTGTGTTTCTTGCTCTTCATTTATCAGCAGTGACTCACTTGTGCCACTCTGCCTGGTTCATCTAAATTTTGCTGCAGCTCCTCAGTGGTACTAAGTTTTTGTTCCTCTGAATAACTTATCAAATTTCATTTCCCCTTTACAGGTCACCTTACAAGTATGTTTGACAGTGCATGTCTCAACACAAATTCTTAGGGCTTCCTGCTGGTAATCTCCTCATCTACTAGACAAACAGACAATTTATTTGCTGCCTTGTTTTTCCTAACCTGAGTTATTAATCCAGTTACCGATGGGAACAATCCCTTTGAACTGTTAATCCCCAGGGTTTGTGTGTGAGGCTCACAGCTCGGCTGTTTGCAGCATCCGCCTCGCTCTTGCAGTCTGTGGGAAGTCTGTTCCCCAGTTTGTGGTTCTTGCTGGTGTTGGTTGATCCCTCCTCCCTTGCCTTTGCTCCATAAGCTGCTGGGGCCTAGCTGAGGCCTGTCTGTGATTGGGATCTATAGCTTCTATTTTCAGAGCACTGGAGGTCACTGAACATGTTCTGCTGTTTTATTTCCTTGCCTTATCTTTTGAGGTCCTTGTCACTCACCTCCTTTTTTTCTTTTTTCCCCCCCTCCCCCTGCTTTCTTCTAGAACCCAGAGCTGAAATCCATTGTTCCAACTCAGGGCCCCAAAGCAGGAGGAACCTGCCTCACCCTTCTGGGCTCAAAGCTGCTGACGGGGCATCCTAGTGAGATCAGTGTCCTGCTTGGAGACCTCCCTTGTCACATGTAAGATCCGAGCCTGACGATGTGCCGGCTGTGCGCTGCCCCGTGTCCTTCCCAGAGCCCTGCAGGGCGTGCTGCTGCCTGCCTCAGCCCTTTCATACAGGCTGTTGGAGCTCTGCTCACCTCTGCTCAAGGAGATGCTCCCCTTGAGGGTCACGGCAGCAACCTCGACCATCTTACGTCCCTGCCCGTGTTCCCTTGGACATGAACGGTGCTGCGTGGCCTCTGTTCTGCCCGTCTCTTGACAGGACTATACCCCGTGCTGCCAGCTCTGCTTCTGCTGATGGGGGACTGCAGTTGGCTCCTGCAGACTGACACTAAGAGCTGCTTGTTCTCGTGCACCCAGGGACACGTACACCTGGCAGCATGTGCCTGGGTAGTGTGCTTCCAGTCTTTTCAGTCTGGACAGTGGCTGCACCTGCTTTTTGTCCACGTGCTGCTCACTGACAGCTGCCCAGCAATTACTGCTGGCTTAGATAAGGCACAAGGCCTTTCAGCACTAAATTTAAGAAAATACCAGAAAAGGTTTGCAGTCTGTCTGAAAAGAGCAAGGCATAATGCTATCAAATCTGTCTCTGCAGTGGCTGTGTTAATCCCTTGTTCTCTCTTCTGTCTCTCCAAGCCTCTCTGAGATGACAGAGGATCAGCTGGCGTGTCAGACGAGTCCCAGCAATGTATCCACAGAACTCCCAGTCACTATCAAATACGGGGACCAAGAGCGGAGACTGGAAGGATCCCTCTTCAGATACACTCTGGATCCCAACATCACTTTTGCAGAGCCGCCTAAAAGCTTCCTCAGGTAGAAAGACTGAGCACACCTTCCCCAGGGCTGCGTGCTGAGGGAGGTTCTACAGCACCAACAGCTGTCTGAGCTGTGCTTTGGATTAAAGCCAGGCTTGTAGGAACGAGCATAAGCAGAAGGGTGGGAGCGTGGGCAAGACAGAGCTAACAGATAATAGGTGGGTGACATCAGCTATTTTTCTTTTTCAGTGGAGGGAGAGTGCTCAGAGTTCATGGATACAACTTGGACGTTGTACAGAAACCAAAGATCCGAGTTACAGTTTCTCCTTCTGAACGCCGGCGCCGGGGACTGGGGCGGTGGCGCAGAATCATCCCGGACACCGAGTGCCCTGAGGATGCTCTGTGCAGTGTCCAGCAGGTAGCGTGGCCCCGCGCTCGGTGGGGCTGAGGGTGCATGAGGTGCTCTGGAGAGGTGGCCTTTCTTCCCTAGGGCTTTTCCCCCCACTTGCTGTTACCTACTTGGATCATACCAACAGTCTTGGCTGAGTGGAATGTTCTCTGCCAGACTGAGAGGTTAAGTGCTTCCACAAACATTTCCATGAGTTTGGGTCTGCCTCTGCTTAGAGATGAGCAGGACTTGTGTTGGGGGACAGAAACAGCAGGACAGTGTGGAAATCAAATCTGTAGCTGAGCTAGAGACCTTGTGTGCCTCAGCATGGCCGTGCTCCAGACTCTTGCTTTTGCATAGTTCAGTCCACCTCTATAGCCCCTGGGCTCTCTCTGAGGTACAAAACCAGGCAGAGTTCAGTAGAATCACCAGTTCCACCAACACTTTCTGCTCTCCTGCTGCCAGTGTCCTGAGCTGGATCACTACAGAGGTATTGATGTGATTATCAAGGTCACAGTGTGCAGTAGAATTTGTAGAGGTAGAGGGTGTTTGGCAGCCAGAGTACAAGAAGGATTTGCATTATTAGTGCAAATGATGGAGGGCTTCCTGTACATAAACTGGGAGAATATGCTCCCAATGCTCATGCATCAATAATACCTGGTTTTGCCCATGTTCTTAGGAAGGAATTTGAGGCTACAGGGGAGAAGACAAAAATTTGACTCTTAATACTTTCACCAAATGTATAAAACATATCCAGCAGACAAAGGAACACTTTTTACAGAAGCATTCAGGCTAGGAAATCAGCCTTGCATTGAAAGTATTTGGTCCCACTCTGTCAGAACAGAGATCTAAAGCTGATGTCTCTGCAGAATTTGCTGCCAGGGGGATGTCAGAGCTGATTCCCACTGCTGAGACTCGGGTACTTGCAACAAAACCAGTGTTATGAAATCTCGCTTTAGAAGAACATGGGGAATTCCTCACATCTTGGATTTTTCCCTCTACAATTAAGCAGAGTTCCTCTGGCGTTGCTCCAGATGAGAGGAATGCAGACTGGCCCCAGATTGCTCGGGGTTAGGAAGTATTGCAAAGCTGCCAGAGAGGCGTTAGTGTTTCACTTACTGACACTTTTTTTGCTTTTCACGTTTAGTTTGAAGAACCGTGTCTTGTTAACTCCTCCTACCTGATTCTCTGCAAAACTCCAGCCATTAACCTGCTGTTGCGGAGTGTCCATATCAAACTGGAATTTATTCTGGATAATTTGAGCTTTGATTTCAACTCATTGCATCCCATGCCCTTCTCTTATGAAGTCAACCCCATCCTAAAACCACTGAATGCTGAAGATCCTGCCAAACCATATCGTCACAAGCCAGGAAGCGTCATCTCTGTGGAGGTAACACAAAAACTAGTTGGAAGTAATGTTCCTCATAAAAAGTTGTTTCTAACCAGAGTGTTTATATTGGTGTCATGCAGCATCCAGAGTTTTAAAGCATTTGACAGGCTTACAGCCTGTCACAGCACATCTACTTTGGCCTATGAGTAAAGGTACATAAGAAGAGGGAAAACACTGCATCAAAAAAGCCTCTTAAGCCCATAAATCTAGTTAAGGGCTTCATAAGGCTTGTGGGAACTGCTGTGCTTTCTTATTTTTAATCCTAATAAACTACTTGTATATGAGATACTAGTGCTAAGTAAACCCCATACCCTATTCTCAGCTGCTGGCTTTTTCAGAACTTCTTCAGATTCCTCTAGAAGTAACTTAAGAGTAAAAAGAATCCTGACAGTAGGGAAGATCTGTTACTAGGTGGAGGTAAGAAAATAATTCTTTGAAGGTGACACGGAAGGACAGAGTGGTTAATGTTTTTTTCTGTACATGTGAGGACAAAAACCCCTCTGAGGTATTTATTTTGTCTGGAAAGGTATTTTCTAGTCCAGCACTCATTAAGAAAGAAAGTGAATGGCTGCAGCTGGAGATTCACTTTCTCCACTTGCTCTTTTTTGCATAATGATTAAAATCTGTGAGGGTGTACTAGTCTAGAAATGTCTAGTCTGCTGTCATTGGTATTGAATGCATCTCAGAGAAGTAGGGTAATTTGAAGAGATTCAGAGAGAACTAACAAGATGCGAGCTCTCAAAGAGCAAGGAGGCTGATCTACCAACCTGTGAGGATACCCTGACAGAGCTCTGGGCAAGAGCATGAAAATGCTGCTGCAGGATTCAGCTTAGAAAGCATTAAAACCTAAAAATGTAATTAACATCAGTCAGCATATTAATAAAAAAAAAAAAATTCTTAATCTCCCCCAAAATCAAAGCAGATTTATGGAGCAGCTAAGAACAATAGCATAACTGTGTTACACCTTTGAAAGGCATTGATTGACTCACCTGAGGGCTTAGGTTAACTGACATGAGACTGCCTTTAAAAATATATACACACTGTGTGTGTGTGTGAATCTACATGGAGTGAAGAGCTGAGCTTGGTTGTGCTGTGGCTGAAGAGCCTTAAGAAGACAGGCTATTTATAACTAGCTCTGCAGCATGGTGTGGGTCCTAAAACTATAATTTAAATTGTATGCAAGTGAATTTTTTAGCTTGCAAAATGAACTTCGGCAGCCGATTCAGATGCGAGCCTAATCAGAGAAGAAAAAAAGCTGCTTTCATCCTATGGTGTTGGTCTCCCCCATCTTCTCCGGAGCCGTGGGAATGCAGAGTTGTTTTTTTTCCCCAGTTTGATGTGCTGTTCCACGTCTGTTCCAGGGGGAAAATCTAGATCTGGCTATTTCCAAGGATGAAGTTATGGCTATGATTGGGGAAGGAATCTGTGTGGTGAAGACACTAACAAGGAATCACCTCTACTGTGAGCCTCCCTCGGAGCAGCCGGCTCCGCGGCACCGCACCAAGCGGGAGGGCACAGACCTGCTCCCGGAGTTCACGGTAGGGAAGCAGCAATGCTGCAAGAAATCCTGTCGTTTGTCAAAGCACAAGCAAGTAGTGGTGGAGGCAGGGAGTGGGATGGGGAGGAAAGGCAAGGGAGCCTTGGTGGGGGACAGGGGTGTCAAGGAGCTGCTCTTGTTCTCTACTCTTACGTGTCAAACATTGACTGGAAGCAACTGGTATAGCTGGAGTGAGGAGCTGTGCTGTGGGACAGCTTGGCTAGAGCTGTGTGCCACCTACACCCGTTCTGCAGAAGCCCTGTGGCTTTGCGTTTCAGTGCTGTGCTGAACTTCCACCGTGACACGTGCTTGCTTACAGGTCCAGATGGGAAACCTGAACTTCCTCCTGGGTCGAGTGCAGTATGACACTGAGAGCCAGCTCACCTTCCCGCTGGAGGCACAGATTGGTTTGGGTGTTGGTGCATCCTTCGTGGCTCTGATTGTTCTGGTCATCGTTTTCATATACAGGTAAGAAACTCTGCCACTGCTTGAAGTCTTTAAGTTCCTCTGCAATGTTATTTATTCAGTGATGTAGCCAAGCGTGGACACCTTGGGTCTAAACAAGGTCTAAATTTTCTTTATTTTGTGCCAATTTCTGAGCTGCTGGTGATGTTGGATGTGTGAGGCAGGTTGCACCTGCTGGTCACAGCCTGTCCTGTGGTTCACTGAGCCCACACCTAACAGGTGCTCCAAGAGACGACTCCAGCTTACAGAACGCTGGTATCCTGCAAAGATGATATTCAGTAGAAGTCACCTCAACACCAAATGGCTCTGGAGTCTTCGGCAGCAACACAAGAGTTGGCAAGGACAGTTCCTGAGCTAGGGCCACTGGGAACAATTCTGCTTCTTATTGCAGGAGGAAGAGCAAACAGGCTCTGAGGGATTACAAGAAAGTTCAAATCCAGCTGGAAAATCTGGAAACAAGTGTTCGAGACAGATGTAAAAAGGAATTCACAGGTCAGTCACTGAGCTCCTAGGTTCTTGCAGCTTCAGGGAAGCTTGAAGAACCACGCTCAGCCCTACCTCTCTTTCCATTCCTGCTCAGAGGAGACAATAACTTTATCCAGTGCTGGTGCATTGAAACGTATAGCCAAATTCTTTCATTTTTAATTCTTCTCTTTAATTCAGAGTACAGTGATCTATGCAGACCCCTCTGATTCTCTAGCTACATCCTCCAGACTCAGATGAAGAGGTAAAAGTCAACGGCACACTTGGAGAGCTAAGGACACAGCTAGCCCAGTCTTTGTGTAGGGCAAGTTGCATTACACCCTGTGCTTTGGGCCCACAAACCTTGTACTTCAGCTGATTACAGCAGTGAGCCCTTGTGTGGGAGACCTGGGGCTCTGAAGCTGCACAGGGGACTCAGGCTGTAATCTGTGACTGAGGGCAGCAGGGAGGAGCAGGAGATCTCTAATACTTGTGTCTAATGTAGGTAATGCCTGTCACCACAGAGCTGTGCTGAACAATGGCTTTCTCTTTATAAAACTGGAAGCCAGCCCCTGCCTGTAAATGAGGATAATATCCAAATTCACCCTCTGGTTTCTCACCAAGGCTGGAAGTTTTCTCCTGCAGTTTCTCCCAGTGCCTAGACTAATTTTAAATATTCTAGCAATGGGACCCCAATGTGCCTCTTTCTGACAGGAAACATCCTTCATCCTTCCTCTTCCTCAGGCCCATCCCGCTGGGCCTAGTTCCTGCACTCACGTTATGCTCTGCACCATCAGTTATGTGTCGTGTCATCAACTTCATGGCTATTCCCTTTCTCTCAGACCTGATGACTGAGATGATGGACCTCACAAGTGACCTTGTGGGCACAGGAATCCCCTTCTTGGACTACAAGTCCTACGCAGAGCGTATTTTCTTCCCGGGCCACCGTGAGTCACCGCTGCAAAGGGACTTGGACATCCCTGAGTGCCGGCGGCAAACTGTGGAGCAGGGCTTGGTCCAGCTCTCCAACCTGCTCAACAGCAAGCTCTTCCTCACCAAGGTAATGTGTATCTCTGCTGGCGGCCTGCTGTGGGGTCAGGGCCACGCCACTGGCGGCAGTGTCTGTTCAAGGTCATTCCCGACTAGCTCCCTGCAGCACTGCTTCTTCCAAGAGCCAATAGCTGTGACTGCCTTGTTTTCAGCAGATTCACACATTGGTTTATCCCTCTCCCCACCAGTTCATCCACACCCTGGAAGTCCAGCGTACTTTTTCTCCAAGAGACCGGGCTTACGTGGCATCGCTGCTCACTGTGTCGCTCCATGGGAAGCTGGAGTACTTCACCGACATCCTCAAAACACTCCTCAATGACCTTGTGGAGCAGTATGTGGCCAAGAACCCCAAGCTGATGCTGCGCAGGTGAGCGAGCCAGCTGTGGTCCCACTGCTCCCTACCCAAGGCGGGGACAGAGCCTTTCTGCCTAGCTGGAAGCTCTGAAACTCCGCTGGGTAGGATGAAATTATGGCATGGGCCTCAGTGTGCATCCAGACATCACACATCAACCAGGAGGGAGCAGTGACAATGATACCCTTCTCTCCAGTCAGCAATTGGTAGGGAATATAGCAGGAAAGGTGTGAAAAGAGTAGGAAGCTGGAGTTTCCCACCCCTTATTCCTTCTTCTTTTGAAGCTGCTGTCCATTAACTCTCTCCTTGTGTTCAGGTACTAGGGCTCTGCCAAGTCTGCTAATCTTTTTGCTGTTTAGAGGTCCCTGAGCTCATGGTCATGTCATGTTTGGAAGCTAAACTGAAATACCTTCTGTGTTCAAATCCCTATTAGCCTCCTGTCTGGTACATCCTTCTGATCTGAACAAGTTTCCCTTGCTTGAGACCTACCAGCAGCTTTTCTGTGCCCCTGCTTGCTTGTCTCCTCCACTTCTGTAATTTGGTGCCTCCTTCAGGCTAAAAAGTGCCTCAAAGAAGTGGTATCAAAAGCATTAACCTTAGTGGTCTCTGAAGTCCCTTTTTCTTCTCCCTCGATCCTGTATCATCATTTAGTGTGCTCTCCTCTCAAGGGCAGTGATCTTTATCTCCAGATCCCTCCCTGTTCTACACCATAGTCCTCTGACCAACCTCACACTCTCTTTCAGGACAGAAACAGTGGTAGAGAAGCTGTTGACCAACTGGATGTCCATCTGCCTGTACGCATTCGTGAGGGTGAGCTCTTTGTCCCTTTGTCTGTAGAGGGGCCAAAGGAGGGGAGACAAGCCACAGCTTTGCTTTGTGCCTTGCTCGTACCTGAAATAGTGCCAGAGTCATCCTGTATCTCAGGGTGGGGAACAAGACACCTGGGCTGTTCATGGGGGACAGGGATACTGAAATCAGCTTCAATACCACTCGTTTTGAGGCTGTTTCTCCAGATCATGTGGCTCCTCTGTCTTGAGACACGCTGGTCTGTGTGTGGGGAGGACGGATTCTGATCTAATTCCCTTCCTGGAGAGGGGGTGGCAAGGAGAGTCTCTCAGATCAGTGACACAGAGGCAGAGCAACACCTTGGTCTTGTGCCTCCACCTGGTAGCTGGCCCGTGCGCTTTCCCTGTGCCTGGAGCAGGAGCTGTGGGCAGAGGCTCTGCCTTTGTTGCTGTGGCTTAACTGCTGCATCCTCCGTCCTGCTCCTCCTCTGCTCGGGTGGCCACATTTCCAAGCTCTGCTGGAAGCAGCAAGCTGAACTTCTCTGAGGTGAAACTCCTTCCTTTCTGTGCCAGGATTCTGTTGGAGAGCCCCTTTACATGCTGTTTCGAGGAATCAAGCACCAGGTTGACAAAGGGCCAGTCGACTGGGTGACAGGGAAAGCCAAATACACCCTGAATGACAACCGCCTTTTGAGAGAGGACCTGGAGTACCGGACTCTGGTAAGCACCGAATCTTCTGTTCCCTCTGGGCACTCTGATGCAACAGGGCTGAACGTCTCTGCTCCCAAAGTGCAGCATCCTGCTGCTGTCTCCTGGGAGCCAGGTCTATCCCAGCAGCATGAGCTCTGCTAAATCAGGCAGTTTTGCCCTGGTTAGGGCTGTGAGGAGCCATCACCACAGTAATCTGGTGTATGTGCTGTGCTCTGTGTCTAGAAATAAGGGGATCAAATTTCTGATGGTACAATGGCACTGGTGAGGCCGCACCTCGATTCCTGGGTTCAGTTTTGGGCCCCTCACCCCAAAAAGGCCATTGAATGACTCGAGCGTGGCCAGAGAAGGGCAACGGAGCTGGGGCAGGGTCTGGAGCACAGGTCTGCTGGGGAGCGGCTGGGGGAACTGGGGGGGTTCAGTCTGGAGAAGAGGAGGCTGAGGGGAGACCTCCTGGCCCTCTGCAACTCCCTGCCAGGAGGGGGCAGAGAGGGGGGATGAGTCTCTGGAGCCAAGGCCCCAGCGCCAGGCCCCGAGGAAATGGCCTCAAGCTGCCCAGGGCAGGGTCAGGCTGGCTCTGAGGAAGGATTTCTGTGCAGAAGGGGCTGTTGGGCGTTGGAATGGGCTGCCCAGGGCAGGGGGGAGTCCCCGGGATCCCTGGAGGGGTTGAAGAGTCGGGCTGAGCCAGCGCTGAGGGATCTGGGGGAGTTGGGAAGGGTCAGGGTGAGGTTCATGGTTGGGCTGGAGGAGCTGCAAGGGCTTTTCCAACCCAGATGATTCTGTGAAGCCTCTCCCCAGCGCTGCTGAACTGGCTTCCTGACACAAATCTGTGATGTTTTCTTTTCTGAAACTCTTCCAGCGGAAGGGCTAGCTGTTAACTTGCCTTAATGCCAACCATCAAAAGTGTAAATGTGTCAGATGTAATCTTATCAGCTGAGTAGCTGTGACCTTTTCATTTCTTCCCCAGACCTTAAATGCTTTGACACAAACAGGAGTTGCTGCAGGAGGGGCAGAGGACTCCCAGGGGATCTCTGCGAAAGTGCTAGACTGTGACACCATAACACAGGTGAAGGAGAAAATCCTCGATCAGATCTATAAAGGAACGCCGTACTGTCACCGACCAGACCCAGACACCCTGGACCTGGGTGAGCAGAGCTCCTTGGTGCCAAAACTCAGTGAGGAGGTGGAAAAGGGGGTTGCTTGCTCTCTGTGCCCAGCACCCTGACATACATGGTGTTTGTCTGCTGAGTGTGCAGAGGCCCTGACAGAGGATCTTGCACTCTGTCTGGATGCAGCCGGGCATGGAAAGAGGCTAACAGCAAGGGGCAGGGGTGGGAAAGAAGCAGGTGGGTCCAGCTCCTTCCATTTCATGGTGTTCTTTGCCAGACTTGGCAAAAAAAAAAAAAAAAAAAAAAAAAAAAGAGAACATGTAGAAGAGGAGGAGGATTTGAGTGCAGCGCAGAGATGCTCTAGTCGTAGATTGGCCTTTCCCACCAGTGGAGTGAATAGCAGCATCTTGGTAATCTGCATCAGGGAGGATTTTGCTCACAGTGGTTAATGAAAGGTAGGACTCACAGTGTGAGGGGAAAACACTCAGTTTTCCACCTTCTTCACTCTTTGGCTATGGCTGAGTAGTGGTGACACTTATACATGAGCAGGTACTGAGAGAAGAGTAGCTAACAAGGACTGTGGGTGCATATTTGTGGTTTGAATCACCTGTTTGAAGAGTCACAGTCTGACAGAATTTGCAGGAAGTTGGCAAGTGGAACCCGGGAGGCCACGAGGCCGCCTGTCCCTGTGCTCAGAGACTGTCCCGTGACTGCAGGACTCAGCACTGTTGCAGGCACTTGCTCAGGTTATGTTGTCTGTGAAATAGCCTGGGTAAAGGTTGGCGGGGATCAGTGGGCGTGTAATGAGGTCAACCAGGTTTGAAGCCCAGCAGACTTCAGAGATTAACAGTTCATTTTTTCCTTTTCTGTGTTTTAATGGCTGTAGAGTGGAGATCAGGGCTGGCAGGTCATCTGATACTCTCCGATGAGGACGTGACATCTGTTGTTCAAGGAACTTGGAAACGCCTGAACACTCTTCAGCATTACAAGGTCAGAACTCAGTCTGCCATTGCCTTGTCTCTCATCTTCTACACACCGTTATGCTCTATTTGTGGCTCTGGCTCCTGGTGGATTCTGTGAAAAAAGATGGAGCTTTCTCTCAGCAGCACATTCCAATTAAGTCAGTGCTGTGGCCTGCGCTCTGACTTCGACAAGCACAGCCCCCTCCTTAACCCATACCTGCAGCCTGGGCAGGGGTAGAGCTTGGAAGGAGACACACAAATTCATGTTGCATGAAGACAACGTTGCTGGATCTGTTCATGTTCCAGCCCAAATCAGTGGGTGACAGTGCACTGACCTGCAAAGTAGCTTCTAGGAATGGAAAGTGGGGGGTTTTAATTACCTTGCACCAACGTGTCATATCTTGCACCGCTATGTCACACTTTGCTACAGCATGTTTTAGATGTGAATGACCTCAGTCCCTGAGTATTATCATCTTCATCATACTTTGCACATCAGGTTTTTTAACTGGTACAAACGAGATTCTTCCACCATCAGGAAAGACAGTGATGGTGCCCCAAAAATCCCTGTTTCTGTCCCTTAGTAATGGTATAGTCCATTTTGGTCTACAGGTGCTTGCTGACTTAAGCTGATGAGAAATATGCTGTTTGTTTTGAATGTTGATTTTTGTTTGTGTGCAGGTGCCTGATGGAGCAACAGTGGCACTGGTCCCACGCCTGACCAAGCACATCCATCGGGAGAATCAGGATTACATCCCAGGAGAGAGTGAGTTTGACGTCCTGTTCTCGTAAAATGATTTTATAGCAGGTGAGAGAAAAGAGCAGAGGAAAGCCAGGCTGGGCATGAAAACACAGGATAAGCATAATTCTCTAGTTGTGACTCTCTAGGGCTCAGTGCATGTCTGCAGCTTGTAGGAATCCCAACAGCCTCAGGTGCTGTGTGGCCCAAGTGTTACCTTCCTGCCTGGCAGAGCAAACAGCCCCATGGGTGCCCCCGTGGCACAAGGGACAGTAGCCACAGGCTGCAGCTTAACAGATTCAAATTGGGAAAAAAACTTCTTCAGCAAAGTGGTTTTACAGCCCTGGAACACGCTACTGGGGTGGTGGGGGATCTCTGCCTGGGGAGGTTCCCAAGACCTTGAAGGTTTTGGGTGGACAAAGGCAACCTGCTCTAGTGCTGCAACAGTTGTACTCTGTGCAGAAGGCTGGATAGAGGCTTCCAGAGATTCCTTCCTATTTGTGTTTGTCATGCTGGGAAATCTTGCTTCCCTGGGGCTCACCTAGTCAAGCTCCACTGAGAGACCAACACTCACCTTGTAAACAATTGCTGGTTTTAGAAACACCAATGCTGGAGGATGCAGATGAAGGGGGAATCAAACTTTGGCACCTGGTAAAACCAACAGAAGAGCCAGAGCTTCCCAAGCATCGGCGCGGGAGCTTAAGAGATCGGGAGCGAGCCAAGGCAATCCCAGAGATCTACCTGACACGTCTGCTCTCAATGAAGGTGAGAAGCAGCACAGATTGCACTGGACTTGGGATCTTGCCTTCCTTTGTATCCCCTGGCAGGTTGCAGGGATGTGTATGAAGAGCCCCTTTGCCTGGGTTGGTGCATGTGCTGGTTGTTTCCCCTCTGATCCCAGCACTGCAGTGCTAAACTTCTGCTCCTACTAATGGGTTAAGTTTTGCAGAGCCTCTAGGAGAGTGAGAAATGGTTTGTCCACCCCATGTTTATCTCTGTGTGTCCCACAGAAAGAAAAAAAAACACCAGGTACCCTGTGCTTTGCAGCAGCATCCACTGGACTGCCATGTCTGCTCACCTTCCACCCCTCCCGCGATAGGGCTGACCTGTTACCTGCTGCAGCAAGATGATGCCGATAGTCCGCACCAGCCACCTACAGATTCAGCTGCAGTCATAAATCAGGCACAGCGCCTGCTCACATTCTCCTTTTTGCTTTATTCCAGTGTCATTGTTAAAAAACTGACCCAGGAACTTGTCCCTCTGCTCTGTTCTTAAGAAAGGGTCAGCTTTTGGCATCCAGGTTCCCCAGCAGTGCCCTGCTTGCAGTAGTACCGTTCCTCAAGGGACAGCCCAGGCACCTTGCCAGGCAGTGCCTGCGTTCTTCCCACATTCACTGCACTTCTTGCTGCTGAATAAACCCCTTCTCCGTGTTCCTGCCCAGCTGAACACAGCTGCTGGCAGCCACAGCCCCCTCACCAGCAGTCCCATCCCATCACGTTGCAGGCTCTCTCCCCTGCAGCAATCCCCTGCACAGTGGAACAGGCTGCCCAGGGAGGGGGGAGTCCCCATCCCTGGGGGTGTTTAAGCATCGTTGGGATGAGCTGTGGGGGGATGTGGGGTAGGGGAGAACTTTGTAGAGTCGGGCTGAGGGTTGGACTTGGTGTCCCCAAGGGTCTCTTCCAACCCGAATGATTGTGGAATTCACCTGCCATGGCTCTGAGTACATCTGCCTCCCCTCCGTGTTTTGCTCATGAGCTTCTCCCTGGTCTCTCTTCCAGAAACCACTGGGGCTTCCTTTCTCCTTTGCTGCCGCTCCCTGCAGCGGAGGGGAGGTGGCTGTGGGGGGCGTTGCTGAGCAGAGCAGGGTAACCTCTCACCTGCCTGAGGCCTGGGCTCTCCACTCTGCTCTGCCTGTGCTGACTCTGTCCCGCCCGGTTCTCCGCAGGGCACTCTGCAGAAGTTTGTGGATGACTTGTTCCAGGTGATCCTCAGTACCAACCGCCCCGTCCCTCTGGCAGTCAAATACTTCTTTGACCTACTGGATGAGCAGGCGATACACTACGGGATCGCAGACCCCGAGACCATCCATATCTGGAAAACAAACAGGTACAGTGTTCCTGTGGGCCCCGGAGGAGGCACTGCTGAGCTGTCTAGAGCTGATCACCTGCAAAGTGACAGCCACCTTTGAGGAGGAGCAAAACGGGGACACAGGCAGCTGAGCACAGTGTGAAAAGCTGGTTTTGCTGGGAGTGCAAAGCTGGGAGATGTGGTGACGTGCAGAGTATCTTTCAGCACCGCAGCTGCTACTTCTGCTGCTACCCTGTTGCGCTTCTGTCCTCTCTGCAGCCTGCCCCTGCGGTTCTGGATCAACATCATCAAGAATCCCCAGTTTGTTTTTGATGTGCAGACGTCGGATAACGTAGATGCTGTGCTCCTGGTCATCGCACAGACCTTCATGGACTCCTGTACTATAGCTGACCATAAGTTAGGGCGGGTGAGTACAGAGGGAGGAGGGACTGTGGTTAGTGCAGAGTTCAGCAGTGCAGCCCCGGGAAGGTGATAATATTTACCTAGGCTGGGCCCATCCTTGCTCCCATGTGCCACTGGAGAGTGGTGGGGACTCCTGGACAGAGAGGAGGGAGGAGCTGATTTTGTTGAACATACAGAAGTTGTTGAGGGGTGCTCTTTATTCACAGCTTACAGCTACCTGGGGGACAGAGACCAACTAACTCTGTTTGACTGTGGCAGACAGTGTAAGTCATAGGATGCATCTTGGGGAATTCAGATCAGCCGTTAGAAAAGCTTTTACCACCCCTACTCACCCTGTGCTGCGGGTGGAAGTCCTGCACTGGTCACCAGAGGTGGGATGGGTGGATCTCTGGAGGATTTCAAGAATCAGCTGTGCTGTAGTCAGTGTGATCTCGTACTGGTGATCACCCAGCTCCAAGTGGAAGGCTGGACTAGGGATCCCAGTGGTCGTCCCTCCACCAACACATCTCACGGTTCCTCAGACTGCATTACTAGAAGGGAGCCTGGTATTTGAAGTGCCTCTCTGCAGAGGATAAAAATTCCTGATCCTGAATGAATGACAGAAAATAGCAGTGATGGCGTTAAGGTTAGTCCACAGCATGATGATGGAGTTTTTTGTAATAAACTCTGGTTTTGTATGTTCAAGGACTCTCCGATCAATAAGCTGCTCTATGCCCGGGACATTCCTCGCTACAAGCAGATGGTGGAAAGGTAAGCAGAGAACGTGAGGAGTCGTAGTTTAAGCAGCAAGGAGGAGGCTATGTAGGAACAATTCACTAATTGCCCGTGTACCACTCCACAGGTATTACGCAGACATTCGTCAGACCATCTCTGCCAGTGACCAGGAGATGAACTCTGCCCTGGCTGAGCTATCACGGGTAAATAAAAACTCTTTCAGAAATCACCCTGGCCCCTCCCCTGTGCAGCTGAGAGAAAGTTAGTAATGCAAAGATGAGATACTCCAGCTGTGTGCGGTTCTGCTCAGACCTACTGACCATTCCCAGCGGCCGCTCTGCTTTGTGGCACCACGAGGAGGGTGAGGGTCTGCCGAGCTAGCACTGAGAAGTGTAGTCAAGGATTCAGGGCAAGAAGTATGTGTGATTTTTATTTCTTTTTTTCTGCTTCACTAGGAAGTAGTGGTGAATTCCCTTGCCTGTTGTGTAGTGCAGTAGGCACGTTTCCTAATGAGTTGTGAGGACACAGAATTTGGAAGGACAGTTGTTAGGTGTCGCATGGTTTTATCTAACTTCCTCTCTTATTCAGAATTACTCAGGTGACCTCAATTCCCTGGTGGCTCTACATGAATTGTACAAATACATCAATAAGTACTATGACCAGGTGAGTGTGTGTTTCCAGCAGGTATGAACATGCCCTTCTCCTTTTACCATCCAATCAAAAAAACCTTCAAAAGTTAATTATTAAGAGCAACCAGACTATTACAATGCTGTGTAGTGTTTCATTGGCATGCTTAACTTCCATGTCATAAGTTATTCTTATAACAGAGGGAGGGAGGAAATCACAGGAAAGGACTTATCTCTAACCTAATTAACAATGAAATGCAGTGAGTTCGGATTCATTTTAGACTGGCTCTGAGGAAGGATTTCTGTGCAGAAGGGGCTGTTGGGCGTTGGAATGGGCTGCCCAGGGCAGGGGGGAGTCCCCGGGATCCCTGGAGGGGTTGAAGAGTCGGGCTGAGCCAGCGCTGAGGGGTCTGGGGGAGTTGGGAACGGTCAGGGTGAGGTTCATGGTTGGGCTGGAGGAGCTGCAAGGGCTTTTCCAACCCAGATGATTCTGGGATTTACTAAAGATACCATTTTCAAGCATTCTTTTTGCACTTTGAAGTTTGCAAGTTATTAGGACAAACCCAGAATACTTAGTTTGTGGTTGATTTGAGATAAAGTACTACATACCCACTCTAGTCTTGATCGCGCTGGGTTCCAGCTTGGGGCTCTGCACTGTGCATGGAGTGGAGGTGGTTGGCAGTGGTGCGTGCGGGAGAGAGGCCGCACAGTCAGCTCTGTGTCGTTGCAGATCATTACTGCCTTGGAAGAAGACCCAACGGCACAGAAGATGCAGCTTGGATATAGACTACAACAGATTGCAGCAGCTGTGGAGAATAAAGTCACAGATTTGTGACAGGCGCAGACAGACTGCTCTCCCCTGGCTGAACAGGGACAGTGCTCGTCCCAGCTATGTGCAGGGTGTCCTGCTGCCACTGGAACCAGATTCTCCAAGGAACCCGCGAGTGACATGAACAGGGATGGCCAAGGCAGTACAAAGTACAAGCGTCCTTGCATCTCAGAGAATATTTTTTTACAGTTTTTTCTTTTTAAAAGCAAAACGACAACAACAACCACCACCAACCCAAACTTTGGTTTTCCTCTGGCAGACTGTCAGGGAGACCACACAGCTCCTTCCTACAGATGTTACGTGAACGTGCCAAGTTTCCAAGCGACGTTGTTGAAGGTCCAGGTGACAACATGGAGCGCTGTGTCTGTGGAGTCCTCGGCCATGCTCGGAGGCCCTTGTCGGTGCTGGGAGACTCCCCTGGTGCAGCCACTCCCTTTACTGGGGATGCAGGAAGCTTTTCCCCGGCCAACACCTGTGCTAACCTCTGTCCCCAGCTTGCGAGCACTCCTGCAGCATCTCACCTGAGAAACTGCTTTGCAGCAACGTCCCTGCTGGTTCTGGATGTTGGCTGGAGAAAGAAGAGTGTCTGATGGCGAAGGCTTCTTGCTCCCCAGTGTTCTGGTCTCTGACAGCTCGTGTGTGACACCTGCTTGGATGCGAAGTGCTCACCAGCGTGCATACCTGCCCGGGGGGCTGCTGTAAACGGGCAGCACCCTCTCACCCCTCCCCTCAGGACAAATTCAGTGCGTGAGAGTCGCTGCCTGGCTCGTCTGCTTCTCCGCTGACCCAGCCCGGGATCCATCTTCCTGGTTCCTTGTGGTCAGAGGTTGCCCTGCTCTTCAGAAAAGCACAACAAATGCCTTGTGCCACTTCCCCTTCCTCCGATGTCTAGCTGTTCTGCTGCTCTGAACTGGACTTGTAAATACCCTCAGAAAGTTAATGTATTTAAATGCTAAAGGAGAATGTTTAATTTTGTGGCTTTGAGACAAAGCTTTTCTTGGAGAAGTATCTCTGTGCACTTCTACTGACATACGTCTGTCAGCACTGGAGCAAAGTTTTCTCCACTGCTTTGTCTGCAGGGATAACTCATAGATGTCTCTGTTGTAACACAGCTTGCTTTTTGCCCCCGCAGCTCAGTTCAAGGCTTAGCTGTGTGCTCTTCTGTTAGGCTCGCCTTACACCTTACTCATGGTTTCACTCTCCTGTTGTGGCACAAAGAAGGGTTATTTGGTGAGCTGTGAACTCGAGGAGCCACGAAGCACAACTGTGTTGTTCCCAAGAGTGTCAGGTGTCCTGCAAGCGGGACGATTCGTGTGAGGAAGGAGAGGTGGGAGCAGGCACAAGCACAAGGTGGTTGTCACTGTCACTGGGCAGCTCCTCGCTGCTCCCTCCTCAGTTCCTGCACCTTGCAGACAGAGTACTCTGCTCTTCTGGGAGTAAATTCCTATTTATAAGGGTGCCCTACTCATTCTCACCCGCTGCTGCTCGTTCCACACTGATGCCCTGTGTGCCTGGGGCAGGTAGCCAGGTCTGACTCCTCTGTCACTTCCCTGAGGTGGTGACTGTGTGGGCCAGGCAGGACCAGAGCTGAAACACAGCAGGATCACGTCCCTACCTCTCTTTCCATTGCATAGGGCAACAATTCCAGGCCTGTCAGATCAGCCCTGTTGTTTTGCACGAGGGCTGTGCAGTTGCAGAACTGTTCTCTGAGCAACATAACAACAGGCTAACGCTGGCTTCTCTTCCTACACAGCCAGCTCTCTCCCGTGACCCTCTCTCAGCAGTATTCCCAGTGCTCTGTGTGCCCAGAGTACGGTCAACGTCCCTGTGCCCCCTCCTGCTCCTGTCTTGCTCTACGGAGCACCGGGCTGGCTGGCTGCTGCCAGGCAAAGGGCAGGACAGAGTTTGCCTCCCTTTCCCCAGGTGGACAGCAGTTTGGGTTTGGCTCCTGCCTGACCACTCGTTTCCAATAAATTCATGGGAATTCAGCATCTCTGAAACTTCTGTCTTGACCAACTCTGATTAAATCAGCCCCAAAAAAAGCTGGGTGGAGGAAAGGACTGGCAGATGGGGAAAAGCAGACACAATGCACATTAAAGCCCATTCCCTTAGGAAGTGCAGGAGGGATTCCCTGGTGTGAGGCAGGTGCAGGTACAGTGGCAGAGCAGCGTTGTCCCCTTGTGCGTGACAGATGGACTTTCTGCCCCAGGCAGCACGGTGTAGTTTGTGGCCTGTCCGACTTGCTGGGTGTCTGCCAGGAGCCACAGGCTACCTGCTGGATTTATGGCTCTGCAGACTGTTACTGTCTGCCCCTGTGGTTTGCGGAATTATCTCTGTGCTTTCCCAGAACAGGATGGCTTGGGGCTTAATTCTGAATCCACCTCACACTGGCAAAGGGAGGAGGACTTGGTGGCTCTCCTGGAATCGTAGTGACAGGAGCCCAGGTGCCTCTGCCCACGGGGGTGACTTGGCCCGTAGGGTAAATGGTTTCCACATCCTCTTTGCTTCTCAGCAGCGCTCCTCGATGCTGGAAATGATCTGCTTTTTCTGAGCGTATCTGTGAAAGTCTGCTTTTACTAGAGCAATAATCAAAAATAGAGCTAAACGTAGGTGATTGACTTATTTAACATCTTGAGCTTGTCCTTGCGTAGTTGGACAGGAGGCACTGCCCAGCGCAGGTGCAGCGAGAGGGGGAAAAGCTGGTAGTGCCCATCTCTTCCCACCACCTCTGCTCGGTGTCGTAGGTACCAGCACCCTCCTCCCCTGCGGACACGCACTGAAGGCCCCTCACTGGGATCAACTCGGGTGTTTAGGCATGGCCCCTCTTCTCTCCGTCCATGCCCCTCTCCTGTGGCAAAATCCGTTACTACAACAGGGTTCTGTTGCATTTAAATTTGCACAAAACAGGTTTCGTTACGAAACTCCCTATTGCAGGGAAGATTTATTTATTTATTTCTCACGATCCTTCCAAGTTTCTTCCAGTCTCTGCCTGATTCCATGACCAGCTGTCAGACACTCTGGAGATGGACATTTCTTCTCAAGGATGGAGAATCCTCTCTGGATGTTCCTGTTTTCTTACAGGTAGCAAGTTCTGTGGGCACCAGCTGACAGTGCCCTGCCACAGTCATTTAATCGTATTTGCGGAGAGGTGACGTTCTTGAATGGCAGGCACTAAGATTATTTTGTACTGCAGTCAGAGAAAGTTGCTTCCACCGTGGTCTGGATGAAACGCCGAGAACTGATCAGTATTAAGATAAATATCCGTTAGTGTATTTAAATGTCTCCTGTTGGCACGACCAGGAGTAGCTGTCACCCACGCAATGTCGATGTGAGAGCGCTTGCTTTCATCTGTCTGGTGGCAAATTTAGGCTGTACCTGGAAGCTGCTGATTTTTTTTTTCTTTGTAGAAATGATGGCTCATTTTTTTAAAACTAAAATAGAGGGTTCTCGGATGCTGCTGCCTCGGTGGAATGCCATTGCTTTGTCAGGGTGTGCCCCAGTTGCAGCAAAATGCTGCTTTTTTGGTGCCTTTCTTGTCAGGATGATTCTTTTTGGTTTCCAGAACACCCGGTGCATTTGCTCTAAGTCTTTCTCCCAGTCTTCTGTCCTGGTGACTCTGCCCTCTCCCAGCCTTGTGACTTGGTGTCTCTCTTGTCTGTTATGGTATGGCCTGACCTGCATTTATGCCCTGCCACACCTTGAGTTCTGCTCAGAGCACCCGAGGTACTGTCTTTCCCAAATTGGAATTAATAATTAATATAAAAAGCTTGAAGAAAAAAAAAAAATCTGAATTTTGTTACATAGTGTAATAACTGTTTGTAGATACTGTTTTGAGATGTAGGAATCTATTGGTGATATAAGAGGTTTTGTCTGTAAATAATCAGTTTAGAGTCCAAATGATTTTAATAAAGAGAATTCTTACACAATAATTCAATAAATTTTAATATACAACCTGCGTGTCATGCTTCTGTTGCATGATGATGCAACTGCCTAGAGGCTGTTTCCCACAGTGGGAACTGTGTAGTCCTGAGCCCCAGCACTGGGGGGCTTTTCCCTCCTGTCCCCTCCATCCTCTGTGAGGTATCAGTTGTGTTTCTTGGAAATAACCTTGTGCCACCTTCCACTGCTGGCTCCTACTGTTCCAGAGCTCGTTCCCATCTCCTGCCGCAGGAGCCAGGCTGGGAGTGGGGCCCTGGGCCCCGTCACAGCTCTCTTGTGGTTTTCTACAGTGGGTAAGCAGGGAGGGGATTGCTTAAGGTACAGTTTTTAGTGATCGCTGCTGCCCACCAACATGAGGCAGGAACCAGCATTCCTAAATTAGCAAAACAACTTCCTTTTTAAAGGAGTTTACTGTTCTTTGTAAGGCTTCTGGCTCCTCTATCCTGTCTTCCCTTCCCTGTGCTCTTCCCTTACTAGCAGAGTTTTGGATACAGTCTGTGCCTCCCCCCTCTCACCTCCTTGTTGTCCCTGCGTGTTCCCTCCGTGTGTGTGGCCACGATGGCCTTGTGACAAATCACTTGCCCCCTGGCCTAGGGCTGCTGCTGCTCCCCCTCTTGGTTATTAGCAGTGCAGGGCGGGGTGGTGAGCAGAGGGGAGACAGCCCCGGGGGAGCAGCGCTCCTGGCCCCCATCTGCCACAGAGCAACGGCCGGGCAAGTGTCAACCCTTTGCTTCAGGGCTGGGGCTTGGTCTCTGCCATCCCACTGAGGAAACCTGAGCTTCCCCAACACCAGGGCCCCAGTGAGGGGGTAGCCAAGGCAGGCCCTGCTCTGGCGCAAGGCTGCGACATTAAAAAAAAAAAAAAAAGTTATTTTTATTGTGTGTGGTGGTTTGTACCTCGGTGCTGCGGGGATGCTCAGGTCCCACCTCGCTGGGGCAGGGCTGCCAGACGAGTGGGACTGCAGGGAGGATGCTGCTGCCGTGGCTGCTCTCCATGAAGAGGCTCTGCGATCACCGGCGCCACACTGCAACGGTGCTGGGCTGTGTGGGTATGGCTGGGGGAGGCTGCGGTGGCTCAGGGTGGGCAGCGTGACCCACGTGTGGGCCTGGGGAGCCTGTTCCCTCTGCCAGGCACAGGCTGGCGATGGCTGGGCCCAGCAGGAGATGGTGCCATGGCAGAGGCTGGGCCACAAGTCCCACCGAGATGGTGCTGAGAGCAGTGGGAAGGGCCCAGCAGCCCCACAGTTTGGTCTGGTGGAGTAGAGGGGAAGGATTTCTCTTTTTCCATCTCAGTAGAGCTGTGAATTTCCCTCTATAAATAGTTGCTGTGGAGACTGGAGCTGTAGTGGGCTGACAGACCTGCTGCCAGGGAAGCCGGGGGAGGCAGGGAGAGGCCAGCAGTAAAGTGAACCCACCGCAGCTGTCCTAGGGCTCCTGCTATCCTGAAGCCAAGGTTGTTCCCAGAAGCAGCGCTGTGACCCGATACCCTGCCCCGCTCCTCGCCACGTCCACCCAGCAATGCAGAAGAGCTTGGGCTGCTCAAGGACACCCCTCCCGGGTAGCACAGACTAAAAGGAGAGCAGGACCAGCTGGTCTCTCACTTTGGGGAGCTCCACAATGAGCCAGCTGAGGAACGGAGCGGCGTGCCCTGCCTGCGAGCTGCTGCAGGGTAAGTCTGTGCAGGGCCCCTGGGGCTCGGACCCCGCGCGCTGACAGGGCTGTTTTATGCTGCACGTTGAGCCTTCTCGGGGATGTTGCTGCACTCATGGAGGGCTCCTCGGGTCGGTGCACGCGATGGAGGCACACGGGGCTCCGCTGAGCTCTGCGACTCCAGAGGCACAGGCTGACTGGTGGTGGGCAGCTCCTGGTGCAGGTCAGCGGAGGGGCCCAGGCCAGAGGCAAAGCACCGCTCCCCACCCCCGGCTCTCACAGATCGGTACAGATTTAGGCTGAAGGTCTCTGACCTAGTCCAGGCTTGTAACAAGCCAGTAGGTTCTGCTCAACGTAGCTTTAAATGACAAATTAACAATTGTTTTTAATGTTCGAAGTCATTAAGCGATGAAGGACTTCAAAGTGTTGATCATCCTTTCTCGCAAAGCTCAGAAAAGTACGTTTCACTCTCCTAAGTTGCATAGCAACGCTCCTCATCCTTTGCCAGTGCATCCATCTAACGAGCGTGGATGGAGGGAAAGTCTCGCACACCTAAGGACGGACTCGCCTTGCCTCTGCAGCGAGAGGGATGCCAGGGCCCAGTGAGCTGCCCAAAAGCTCCATCAGCCTTAGTGCTAGGACATGTTTTGCACTCTGAGACTCTCTCTGAGTCCTGCTTTCCCACCGAAACCTATTACCCTAACAATCCACCCAGGGAAGATGCTGTTGAACTCCCATCTCCACACACTTTTCAAGTTGTCTTTTGGCAGGTGAATGGTGAACAATATCATAAAGCTTTTAAGGCTATTGCCCAGCTCTCAGATCAGGCCCTGCTCTCCAAATGATGAGGTTGAAGAGGGTTTGGGCAGATTCTGATGGTGCAGGAGCTTGTGACATTACTGATATGCTCAGTCTGTGAACAAATAAGGAAAATTTGGATTTTATCTGTTTCATAGCTAAGACATTAGTAAGTACTTGCTGAAAAGAGTGGCCATACAAACATGCAACATCCTGAAGGTTATGCTTAAAAGAGACTGATTCTGAACAGTGTGAGTGCCAAAGTCAGAGGTGTAGGGGCTTGGGTGAATGGAGCAACGTCAGCTCTGGCAATCTGGGTTGCTCCTGACAGGATCGGAGTCTTGAGCGCAGTCGGAGCCTTAATTAGAACCGTGCTGGGAGAGAAGCATCTGCATGGGGAAAGAAACTTTAGTCTTCTGAGGAAGTCACGCCTCTGTCTCAGCACCTCGAAGTTGTTACTGTCCCAGAACAACTCCCTGCTGCGTGGGTCCTGCTGCCACCCCCACTGCCAGCCCACTGTAACTATTTCTGAAAACGCTCCAGTGCAGTCGAACATTTAGCTATAGTGACCTGATTTGAAGGATTTAAAGGTCAATATTCCTACCAGTGCTAATGGTCTACTGGGATCATTATCACCTGGCAGTGCATGTTAACCTGAAGTTTCAGCCATGCAGTAAGTGCTATTCTCAAATTATTAATGCTGGGTTGGGAGTACCCCAGCTACAGCAGCTTACATGGATATTTCCATTAGCAACACGGGGCTCTGGGTTGCTATTTCAGGTGACCGGTGCTGAAGCCAATTCTACACCGGTGCTGCAGGGTGGGGGGACAGCAGTTGCATCAGTCCATCTACACTGTCTCGGTGTTTGTACCTCAGGCTGTCATAGTAACAAGCTCTGGGAACAGCCTCCCCCCTCTGTCACAGCCTCTCGCTACGGCGTCATGGGACAGTCAGTGATAAAATAAACCTGTGCTCTGGTCCCGGGGTGGGCTGCGGACAGATGTGCAGCGCTGTGGTGTCTAAACCGTAGGTTCTGCTTCACACCCATCTGGAGCGTGATGCCGCTCCTGCCAGCGACAGCTCAGACGTGTCCCCTCCTCAGCCGGGACGGGGATGGGGAGCCGGTGCTTTCCCTGGCCACAGGAGGGGATCCCACAGTCTCTGCTAAGCCCCTGAAAATCCACACTGGGCACAGGGAAACCTGAGACTCCCACCTGGCCCTGGCCTTGGCCCAGCCACACACACTGCCAGGATCCCAGTGCAGCCCCAGCCTGCCAGCTCTCCTCTTCTGGCCTCTTAAAATAATCTCTGCCTCCGTGAAGTGCCAATAGTGTTTGTAACAGCCCAGTTCCAAGCACCTGATGAAGCAGATGGGGGGGAAGGAGGCGAGGGCACAGCAGGAGTAGAAGAGGGAAACAACGTGCACAGCACACGGCAGGGGTAGGGCTGCCCTGCAGCATTCCAACTCTCTTTAAAGGAGAAAAGTGCTGAAGATCAAACCACCAGTGCCCGTTTCTGCTGCGTTGCCAGGCCATGGAGCAGCGGGTGCAGGAGGAGGTGCCAGCAGCCCAGCGCACAGGTCAGTCCTCGGGTGTGCAGCTCCAGAGCTGGGACCGTGCCAGGCTCTTCCCAGGCCAGAGGAGGCCACTGGGATCTGTCCGGCCGTTCCTGCAGAAGGATGGTTGTCCTCAGCTGCTCTTTCAGTCCCAGACCATTTAGAGAGGTCAGTAATGACTCTTGGCAATGGTCCCTGCAGGAGGCCACCACCCCGTGCGGGAAGGAGAGGTGTTCAACACGCGATACCAGGCTCTGCACAAGCTGGGCTGCGGCGCCTTTGCCACCGTCTGGCTGTGCCAGGACATGAGGTGAGGTGCTAACAGCCTTCTGGGGTGCTGGGAAAGGGTGGCTGATCTCTTGGGCAGGCCCAGCCCCTCTCACAGAAGCCTGGGAGCACATCAGCATCCTTGCAAGCACAGGGAAACCTGGCAGCGATTTCAGTGGGGTGCAACAAGCAGAGCTGGTCTCCGGAAACCAGAGAACATAAATGAGGTGGGATCGGTCCTTGCTCTGCATTTGTTCTTCTCATTTAGATCCTGCAGTCCACATGTGCTGAACATCTTCTCTCCAGCCCCTTGCAGGTCCCCGGGGGCAGCTGTGCTGCCAGTCGCTGGCAGCGTCGCCCACAGGCCTGGGGTGCTGCAGACTAAGGCTGTTTGCAGGAGGGCAGCACCCTCCCAGGGGAGCTCCAGCGCTGGGTGGCTGGGAGAAGGGGAGGTGCTGCTGGTTGGGGCCACGCCGGCATGTGTTGGCTGGCAGCTGTGATTCATTTCCCAGGAGGAAGAAACATGTAGCTGTGAAGGTCCTGAAAAGCAGGGAAGGCTTTGCTGAGGCTGCCCAGGACGAGGTCGCTCTCCTCCGCTGCGTATGTATCTCCTGGGGCTCTGTGCTTTGCTCCATGGTACAGCTGCTGAGTTCAGGTCTGAGTATCAGCCTCATCGTCCCTTCTCCCTCTGAGTCTCAGTCTGACGAGTTAGGTGAGAAACAAGAAAAAAACCAAACAGGGAATTCATAGAAATCACCCTGACTCAGCACTGGCCTCTGAAACAGGCACCTTCTCCTCCCCTTGTCATACTGCGACATGCTGGCTGGGTCCCATTTGCCCTGTCAGCCCATTTCTTTCAGTTGAGGCCGAAATCCAGTAAATAGGAGGAACCTGCAGAAAGACTTAAGGTAGATAATCAACAGAAAAAGGTGGTAACATTCTTAAGCGGGACATAGGAGCATGTCCACTCTTTGTGGTGTTCCCAGGGCATTGCTCTATCACAACACTGATACTGAAGTAAAAGGAAGTATCTGAGGGGAAAAAAAAAGCAGGATGTAGCAAAAATGCAAGAAACGTCTGAAGTCAGGCAGCTTCCTTCTGCCTTTGCTAATGGATGTGGTAATTAGGTGCTTGTATCTGGGTCTCAGCTAGTTGCCTTTGAAGATGGCTTGACCTGCTACTTCTAGAAAGCTCATGCTTACAATTCTCTGAGTTTGCCTAAATACAAAGTTACATCAGCTTTACATGAGTAAAAGCCATTACATTTTGCATTTCAAATTACTCTGAGGCCTTTCTCCAACAGGTTTGAGAAAGGTTTAGTTCATACCTGTAAATCTGTAGGTCCCATCCAAAGGGACATGAGCCAGACTCAGTGATGCAAGAGGAAGCACCAAGTGGCACTAATTTAATCAGAGGGCTGCTTTTCTACACATCAGCACAATCCTGCACACAGACTGAGCCTTACCCTTGATTTATTACTAATTCTCTCTGAAAGACACGCCTTCCCATTCAGCAGAATGCAGCTGCTTCCCAGGGCTGTTCCCACCGGCGCAGGGTGGTGGGTGCCTGCAGAGCTGCTGGGAGGGGTGATCTGGTCTCCATGGCTGCTCACCTCTTGTCGTGCCAGCACAAACCTCCTGACGCTGGTGCAGGCAGATCCAGCAGCTGTACAGCCTTCCAACCCAAAATCCCAACGGTTATGGCTGCAAAGATTAAAAAAAAACCAAACAAACAAAAACCAAACAAACAACAAACCACAACAAAAAACGCAATGAATTGCTGTAGCAGGATCAGTGTTCTGCGAGAGCTGGGGATACTGGAGCACCCATGCTGGAGCAGACCAGGGGTTCATCCAGCCCGGCGCCCTGGGCCAGCAGCAGATGGGTGTAAGGACAAGCTAAGCATGGGGTGCTGCTCCCACTGAATGCTCCCCCTGGCCTACAGCAGTTTCCAGCTGGAGATTTCTTGGGCCAAGGGTGATGCCTGTGTGGGCTGTAATTCCCTGTGGATTTACCTTCACGAGACCTGCCCTGCCTTCCTGTGAGTCCGTGCGGGCTTCAGCAGCCCACTGTGACAGAAACTGCCACCAATTACCCACAAGCTATGTCAAGAACCACCTCCTCTGCTTTGTTTCTGAACTTCCCAAGTTCTAGGTTTGATGCTCCCTTGTTCTTGTCCAAAAGATCTGTGTTCACCCCCTCCACTATCACTCTGTATCTTACAGATTTCTGCAGTACTTGCCCAGAAATGGCCTTTTTATTCAGCCCAAAGCAGCCTATTTTGCTGGGTTCCTCCAGACATGGAACCAGCTCTCCACCCCAGTAGGAGAGGTAGCCTTCAAGTGGTTTGAAGACAACCACGAGGTCTCTGCAACCCTTTGTGAGAAATTTCTGAAGGTGTGTTTTAAAAGGCGATGTCCCAACCTGCTGCTGCTGGACAGAGCCATCCCCGCTCTGAGGACAAGGAGCAGAGGCTGCAGAAGGACAAAGGAAATGGACAGCCATCACTGCTGGGAGCTGTGGTCTTGGGGGAATCCCCTTCCAGCACAAGCAGGAGCACTTTCTGGGCCTGCATGGGATAGAATAAGCAGTGGGAAGTGTGCTAGACGCTATTAGCAGGATCAGTTTGAGTTATTCGGACACTGTAAGGGTGATGGTCCAACCTGGCCAAGAGCTAAACATACAGAAACTCATTCTTGGTTGACAGGCTCTGCTTGTGTGTTTGGAGCTTGGTTTTCCTGATGCCGCTTTCGTGGAGTTTGTCACAAAGTACCAACTCCTGGAAGAGAAAGTCTGTAGAACAGGCTCAAATGGGTGCAAGATGTCCTTCTGCATATATATGTCTGTAATTGCAGCTTTCTTGGAATCCTCCTCCTCAGGTGAGCAGTATGAAGAAGAAGGACCAGGCAGGAGAAAACATTGTCTGTTTGTTAGACGACTTCAGAATGATTGGAGAGAACGGCTTCCATATCCTTCTGCTGAGAGTGCTGCAGCTCTGGGTCAGCAAAGCCTGGGCCTGCCTCAGAGAGTTGCAGGATGGTGTAAAACCAAGTGCTGTGCTCCCGTGAGGAGGATGAGCAAGGCAGCAGCTACACTGGGGCACCGGGAGGTGGCTGGAGGGGAGAGGCTGGGTAAGGAGATATTTGGCTGCTCTGGTGAAGAGCAGAAGGCTGGTGGTAGCATCTTCTCTCTGTTAGTGAATCCCTGACTCTTTCCCACATGTGTGCTTGGTATTTGAGGCGCTGGGCCCTTCCCTGCGATGTCTGATGGGCGACTACGCAGCCCAGGGACTGCCCTTGCCTTTTGTGAAAAAATCTTTACAGCAGGTGAGAATTTAGCTGGAACAGGGTGGGGGCACCAAGGGATTGTTTCTGGGGGACACACCTTATTCTTCATCCTGGGGTCATCTGCCACGAACTCCACGGCATCCAGCCATGGGTAGCACTGACAGGTCCAGCAGCTTCCTGCAGGGTAGCACCAAAGGCTGCTCGACGTCTCCCTCAGCACTGGTGTCTTTCCAGGGCTTTCTAAATCGCTGGTTCAGCTGGCTGGTCCTCCACCCATGTTGAGGTTTTCCTGCTCAGAGCCAGCTCTTCCTTCATCCCCTGTGAGGATGTGGTGTGCCAGTCAGATCATCAAAACTGCATTCTTATGCGTTGGCTGGGAAGAGCTAAGGAATGGGAAACCTGAGTGAGGCCTCCAAACAGTTAAAATTACATTTTGCCTTTCATGCTGAGATTTATCAGAAGTCTGCACACTTGCCAAGATGAAGATTTGCTACCCTGATTCCTGTGCCCTTCTAGGGAGACTAAGAAAGAGAACAGCTTCCTCCTTCATCCTCTATTCTGGAATAGCCTCTTCTTCCTCTAAAGAAGCTCCATTAACACCTGAATAAGTTACACAAAAATGCAGTGGCATTAATCTCTGTGCCCCCTTTCACACCCAAGCCTTTTGCTTGATCCATTCCCTTATCTGCTTTAATTGTAACATCGCAGAATCCTTTTTTTTTCCCCGCTTCAGATCAGCTCTGGGGCAGTATTTACTTCTGATTCATTCCAGTTTAGCTATTTAAATCTTTCCCCGCGTTTCACAGTTACCATTTAAGGTTGGTTATTTCCCTGGGGCTGGTGTTCATCCCAGAATAGAATTTGATAATACAGAGAATATTTGCCAGCCCTTTATGACTGACCAGAGTGTTTAAAAAACAAATGTAACTCTCCCAGTAGCCTTTTCGCTGTTATTGATTTCTGATAGCGACCGTTTCTCTCTGGTGGGTGTTGTTTATCTCTCCCCCGTGACAGGCCAGACTCTCCCTGCCCCATCGTAAGCTGTTCTCTCCCTACATGGCTCTCCTGCACTGCACTCAAGTCCTCTCTACACACACTCACTCATGGTTTTTCCCGCCTGGGTTGTGCTGCACCTCCTTTTCTTTCCCTGTACAATGGGACGCCCTCCCATGTCACTCTGTAACTGGCCCCCAACTTCCACTGGGATGATAATCAGCAAGGACACTACAGCTCTTTTCCTTCCATGCCAGAACATCCACAACTTGCATACTCACGGTGCTGACTGCTCTGGGGGGGCAGGGGAGGCAGTGGGGACTCTCGCCTTGCTGACGTGACTCGCTGCCTGCTCGCCCAGGTGCTGGCAGGGCTGCACTTCCTACACAAGCACTGCCGCATCATCCACACGGACATCAAACCAGAGAACGTCTTGCTCTACGGATGTGACAAAATTCTCCAAAGGCTTCAGCCCGATACGTTTGACTGCGGCCAGAGAACAGATCTGAGGGTAAAGAGACCAGGTGAGCACTCCAGGGTGGTTTTAACAAGAAAAAAGACTTGTGTGTTTACCACCAGGAGGGAAACAGAGGCAGCAGGTACAAGTTCCCATGTCCTACATGGCCGGTACAAAATAGTGCAGCCAGCTTATGCTCCTGAGAGGCTTCTCCTATCTCTGTTTAATACAAACATTGGGCTGAGCGGCTACAAGCTTCTCATGGCACCTACAGAACCGTGGTCTTGCAGGTAGGTTTGTGTGGAGGACGACAGATCGCGGGGAACTGTTAACACCACAACCACGGAGCTAATTCTTACGGCTTTAGGTGCAGGATAGTTCCCTTGAGTCCAGTGTTTTCAGCTGCTGAAAGGTTTACATATAAAATGGTTTGATCAGGAAGCTGTAAAATGCTTCTGCTCTTTATTTCCCCTATTTCTGAGGTTTGTGGGAGACTTGTATGTACTGCTAATCTTCAAGGCCTTTGGAGACATAATTTATTTGCAGAGAATGGTGTGAATATTGAGTAAGATGTAGGGCTGGAGAGTTTCTTGAGAGATCAGCTCATCTCCCAGCAATGAGACCCTTTTTATTATCCTCACACGATGTTCTCCCATGAGCATTTCTCCCATGACGGTGCTGTTTTGTCTCTCAAACTCCAGGGCAATCAGGGAATGCTAAATTAGTGACTGAGTCTTTTGCTTAGAGCAGAAAAGCATAATATTAGGCACAGACTGACAGCTCACTAAATCAGTAAACCAAAAATTACCCTTTTCCCGGATCATATGAAAAAGTAACCTTTACGGTGCTTGCCAAGCAGGTTGTGTCCAAGGTCTGTGACAGCCAGGATTGCTGAGGGCTAAGGAGGCATTACAGATGTTTTGTGTCTGACTAGTGCTGGTAGAATGTGTTCTCCTCTGGGCCCACAGTAATTTAACCTCAGCGTGAGAGGAGCCTTGCCGCAGCACAGTAGCCCACAGTCACACCGCTCCACGCCAAGCTACTGTCCTCCCAAACATCCTCGTTGATTTTGACTGGATACCAGCTCTTCCTTTGTGTTTCATCAAAAAACAGTGGTGGCATTTTATGGATTATAAAAAGCATTTTAGGACCTTTTAGGCTGAAAAACTTCAAAGCCAGGCATACATGCCTCTCCTGTGGTAAGTGATGCATAGCTGTTGGTTTGGAAAGATGCGATTTCTCTCTGTTCTTTCCATCTAGGAGGTGATCGATTGGAAGAATCTGATTTAATGAGCATAGAAGTGAAAATTGCAGATCTGGGCAGCGCATGCTGGACAGTGAGTCTTGCTCTGTGTCTCAGTGCCATGACAATACGGGATGCTGTGTGCTTCTTTCCATCCCACCCTGCATGTCTCTCATTTTACAGCTGAATAGCTCTTTCAGTGTGCTGAGGAGATGCCGATTTCGGGGGGGTGTTATATTCAGCGCTCCGAGCTGGGCACTGTACTCCTGGAGACACTGCCAACTTTAGACATTTCTTCAGCTTACAGTTAGTCTCTACAACTGGAAATTCAAAACCATGTTCAGCGCTGGGAGATAAATTCCCCCGGTGTCAGCGGGGCCGAGAACGTGCCTGCTGTGCCCTGCGCAGAGTTCAGAACGTGTATTCAGTTCTGCCCCGCAGCGTCCTCCTCGCTCCGCGGGAAGCAAGTGAGCACAAGCCTTGATGTTACTCGTTTCCGGACGCTCACCAAAGGGAGTTTGTTTCTGTTTCAGTACAAGCCATTTTCCAAGGAGATACAGACCCAGCCTTACCGTGCCCTGGAAGTGCTTCTTGGATTAGACTACAGCACTCCGGTGGATATCTGGAGCACGGGCTGCCTGGTAGGAGTGGGGACAAGGCTGTGCGTGTGCGGGAGGTGACTGACGCTAACAGGCCAGGGGCAGTGCCTCCGCAGCACCCACCTACACACGCTGCACTTAAAGCAAAACTTCCTTGCTGGGAAGAAAAACGGGGCTGTCTGCACTCAGGCACTTTGGAGTGAAAATATGCTGCTGCTGAAACTCACTCTTAGCACTGCAAGGCAATTCACGCTCCACGTATGTTAACTCATGGGCTTGACTGAATTGGGCACATAGTGCTCTTCATCCTGACAGAGCTCAAGGTGCTGTCTCACCATGGTACAGATAAAATCAGTGTATTTCCATATTTTAGGAACAGTTTTATGTGACAGCAAGGGAAATTGGTACTATCAGTTAATGAGGCAGAAAAACTCCAAGTCCATTAGTGAATTAACAATGTGACTCCATTTCTAGGCATTTGAAATGGCAACTGGGGAGCGTCTATTTGATCCTCAACCTGGGAAATATTTCTCCAGAGATGATGGTAGGTCTCCATCAGTTTTACTCATTTCACTGACAGAAGTGTCACAATTGTTCTGTCTAGATGTGTTCTCTCTCCCTCTGTCCAGATCATGTTGCTCGTATTATTGAACTTCTGGGAAGAATTCCTCCTCAAATTGCTTTCTCCTGGAACAAGTCAACAAAATTTTTCAGCAGGCCAGGTAAGAATTGTAGTAAGGAAGTCTACTCTAAAAAACACTGTGGGTCTCTGACACGCTCCTATTCAGCTCACACTGAAAAAGCCCAAAAAGTTCTGTTACACAATGCAGGCTACAAGCAGGGACAGAAGACAAGTGGAGATTTCATAAAGAGAGGTAATACTCCGCCCTGCCTACTTTTGCAATCCAGGAGTGTTCCAGGAATGAATGCAAAATCCTGAAAAACGGTCATAGCAAACACCCAACAGGGAAAACATTTCCATTCCTTCTCCTTTGGAAAGAATGGAAATAGGGACAGGAAATAGCTACATGCCAGGAAGGCTGAAGAGTGCGTAACTGGCTGGATTTCACCCGCTCACTGGCAGGGAACAATGATGATCAGGAACGGGACACTCACATCCGTAGCTGCTATATTTAGTCTTCTGACCCAACTGTAACAACTCTTCTGTTTTATTCCCCCCAATTCCTTTCCCTTTGACTCATTAGCTGGAAATCCTTGTCTTTGACTTCAAGGCATCGGGGCTCCATCCTGCAATTTAGTCTATCCTTCTATTTCTCTGCTTTCACACTCACCCGCCCCAGCCTACCTACAATTCAGTGTTGAGCCCTAGTCCCATGCTGCAGTTCAACAAGCACATTCACATCCCTTGTTCACACTCATTCCTTCTATGGTGCTCAAAAGAAATGAGTCAAAACTAGTTCCTGGTCTATATTCATTCTCTGTGTGAACCAGTCGGGCCTGACCACACATGCCTAACCTGAATCACTGCATTTACACCATGTGCTTCTGGGGACAAGTATAGCTCCTTGGTCAGTAGTGATACTCTTCTGGGCCCAACTAGCAGGCAGAAAACAAATTTAACATTGGTGTTTTGCAAGCTCTGGCACTGAAATGGCCTGATGCATTCTGGGTTGCATGTGGACAGGCAGAGGGAACAAGCAGCAACAGCTCTGGCATGGCTGTTCTGGCAACACTCTGCCACTCTTCTATGTTCTCATCGAAGAACTACTCAGCAAGGGGGAGACCTAACACTGGCTTGGAAAGATGGTTTCTGAGAAACACCCGAGAGCCAAACCTGCAAGGGCTGGTGAAGCGTATAGAGAGGAAGATTGAAAGGAGAAGGAAGGGACCCTGCAGGGTGGTTTGGATCAGTCGTGTGAGGTGAGGGGCGGCAGACTCTCAGTCCTGCAAGTGTAATTAAGGGGCCGTGCTTACGCTGTCTTTGCTAGGTGCTCTTCTGCGCCTCTCCAGGCTTTGCCCCCGCAGTCTCCACAGCATCCTGGCGGACAGACACAACTGGGCAAAACACGAGGTTGCCCCCTTCACCAGCTTCCTCCTGCCCGCGCTGCACTACGCGCCCGAGCGCCGCGCCACAGCCGCCCAGTGCCTGCACCACGCCTGGCTGAGCGCCCCGTGACCGGCGCTGCGGGGGTGCTGGCCGGTGG
>NW_020799116.1:3102204-3168258 GCF_003259725.1 Athene cunicularia
GTCACAGCCCTGTCCCCGCGCTCCTTTGCCAGGAACTAAGAACCTCGGGGGGGCATTTTTGGGGGGGGAGGGGGTGTTCTGCGGAGGGCACGGGGTGCTGCAGGGCTGCGGTGGCTGCTGCGGGCTCTGGCCATGATGTAATGAGAGCGGGGAGGGTCCGGCCGGGCCAGGGCGAGGGCCGCGGGGGCCAGTGCCTCCCCCTTCTGCCAGGGGGGCAGCGGGGTCTCCAACAACTTGCTGGTGCTGGCCGGTGGTGTGCCGGTGGATTTCAGCGTGGATTTCAGGCGGTTCCTCCCCCACCCTGACTGGGTGTTACTGCCAGAACCTAAACCCAGAAAAGGAATTTCCTATTTCTGCAGTAGAAATAGGAGATTCCCCTTTTCACTTGGATAGGAAATACTAGGATTTTTTTTTTTTTTCCCTTCTTGTGGTTGACCCAGGAAGTCATCTTGTCGCCAGCCTTCTGGGGTTTTTTTGCTCTAGAGGTGCAGGGAGGAGGGTGTTGCTTTGCTCTGGATCCTGTGGGTAAGCGTTGAAGGCAGTGACAGCAGCTGCTGTTGGCTCTGGAGCTCTGGTTGCTATGAGAGAAGCTTCAGTAGACTTGGCTGCTATCTCCAGGGAAGGACAGCAGAGCAGCCTCCATTAGTGTGGTGGTGGAGAGATGACTGGCTCATGTTCAGCAAAGGGCTTTACTTTTTGGGCCATTTCCACAGGCCCAAGGCAGAAGTGGGGATATGGTTTGGTCCAGTGGGACAAAAACCTACAAGGTGGGTTTGATAGCTGTTAGTGGAATTGCATTAAAGTGTGGGTTGGAAACACTGAGTTACCCTTTCCAGATATTTTGGTCAGTGTGAAAAGTAGGACAGGGAGAATTGATATGATCTTACTGTTAAGTGCAGGCTGCAGTCGTGTCTCTCTTGAACTCCAGTCTCCTTTCCAGCCAGTAACAGAGCCAGATGCTTTTCTTATTGTTTGTATGTCTCCTTCCTCCCCTTCCATCGCCTGGGCCCCACTTGCCTTATTGACTGGAATTTCTGCTGTGTGCAGTGGGTGTGTGCAGCAGACACCAGCCTGCTAGTGCTGAGGAGGGATTTTTCCATTCACAGACCAGGGAACAGTCAAAATAAAGGCCTGGTTCAACTTTGGGACTGGAAACAGAAAGCAGGGAGAAGAGTTTCCCTCCGCTGCAGAGTAAAATTTATCCTCTGTGCTTATTAAGTATTTGTGTGTCAAAATGTATAGAAAATGCTGCTCTGCTGTGGAATGGGGAGGTGAAACTCCTGTGAATAATGGGGAAGATTCCACTCTTTCAGTTGACTCAAATGCTTGATGAAGGAACAGTTTGCAGGAGGCCATTTTTGACGTGACTATGTATTGTGGAATCTGCCAGCTTCTATCCACACTCTGTCTACTTTACTGCAATAGCTTCCTTCTTTTTTTTTTTTTTTTTTTTTTTAAAGGAAGAATGAGTGCCTTTCTTAACTAACCATTTGGCACTGGCCGCTGTCTGTAAGATATTGTGTTGTCAAGTTGGAGCTATCAGCATATTCCAGTGCATTCGTTAAAGATGAAACTGTTAGTTGAGGTATGCAGTATGGGAAAGGGGAATACATTAGCATGAGAAAACAACTGCCATCTTTGTAAACGAACACCTTTAATGGGGAGCCCCTTACCCTGGCCTGAGTTACCAACTCAGAATTACTATGAGCTTGAAGCAGAAATTCCAGGACCAGAATAATGTGAGAGAGATTAAAATATATGCCCTTAAATCCGCTTGACTGGCAGCAGTCGTGTGGTAGATGCCAAACTCTGAGTAGCTTTTATATTTGAGCATCTGTAGCACCCGAATTGTTTCACAAAGTGGGGTGTGCAACTTCTAACCCACCTAAAATGCATCTGTCACTGGGGCTGAATGTGGTATCTGTTGCCTGGCATGGAGTGACATAGCAACAGCAGTGAAATTTGGGATTTTGTGAGTATGAAAGCTAGCTCCTTGCTTTAATAAATACAGCAAGTGATCTTCGTGGCCCCTTAGTCTTTGTTTACAGTCTCTCTGCACAGTGTTTACAGTCTCTCGTGTATGTTATAATGGGGAATCAGTCTGCTGCCTTGCATCCTGTTGAATAACTGGCATTGCTCTGACAAGGCCCCAGCCTTTCGTTTTTCTGTCATATTCAAAGTGACCTGAAAGTAATATTCCTTAGCTAATGTGTGAGATTTCCCCACCTCAAGGTGGGATGGTGAAATCCCACGTACATTTAAATCCCTTTGTAGGAAGAGGACTCAGTTACAGCCAGATCTTATTTGGAAAAGTAATGGGTCAAAGTTGGAAAAACTCATAGGAAAGAGATGGCATTGAACTGGCATCTCAGAACGTGCAAAAGTTTATGCTTTTTTTCTGGGTGGGAAAAAAACAACCAACAGCCATCGACTTGAATATTCCAAATGTTCCCTGAAGTTAAAAAAAAAGAGGATATTTGACTCAAACTCCCAGGTGCAAAGTGTGCAAGGAGAACTAAGCGTGATATCCCAGCCATGTACTTTATTAGTCTGACCGGTCTATTCTTTCTCCCATTTTGGATGATCAGACTTTAACAAACTTGTTTTGAATGATGTGATGAGATAAAAACGTTTCTATCTGGTCTGGCAATAGTAAAATAAACATAAGGAGCGTTCAGAGGCTTGGAAATTCAAAAATCATTCAAAAAACATTCAAAAATGTTCTCAAGGCAATGTCACTGTATTATAGAAGCATATTTGTGTTCTTACTCTGGTGCTGTTTGTGTGTGTAACACTGAAATCTCGTGTTATGTGCAGTATATAGGAAAGGTTGCAATAGGCAAAGGTTTTCTTATGTATACAAGATGTAGTAGCAGTACTTCAGCTGAAAGTGTTAAATATGCTTCATGTATGGTATGTGAGATACTAGGTCTCAGTTGCCCCTGTGAAACTTAAGCTGCTATTTGATTTTAAAATAAAGACTTTGTTGTGTTTTACTTTTTAGGGTTTTTTTTCCCTCTTCCAAAGTAAAAGAAAAATAGTTATGGATGTTAAAGCTGTTACAGGTTCTACACCCAGTCTTTGCCTTCCATGACTGACTTGGGGCAGGAGATAGTGCACAGTAAGTTTTCACTTATATTGCTAGAGACAGTTTTGTATAAATCTGGCTTCGCCTAAATCTTTTGCTTATTTTGATCATGGAAAAAGCCCCAGACTGTAATGCAGCAAGAGTTCAACATCTTGAAACTGTGGGAGCTGAGATTATTTTTTTTTCACTTTTTCTAATTCCTTATTGAAGTTGCTGGGGGTTTCTTGGTTTGGTTGTTAGTTTGTTGTTTGGTTTTTGGTTGGTGTTTTTTGTGTTTTTTTTTTTTTCACAGGATTTGCTATTTTGGTGGCAATTTTCCAGTATTCCTGTAGCAAATCAGCCGAGCGGTGGCCCCTGTCCCTGCTGAGCAGGGAGAATGTGCAGTGCTCTTGGCCTCCCTGCTGAGCTCACGCAGGGGTGGGACTTGCTAAGCTGCTGAAATCGCAGCTAATGCCCACTGAGCATGCTGAGAAACAGTTTTTCAACTGCTCCTAGTTCAAATTTTTTTTTTTTTTCTATAATTAGCAAAGATGCTCTTTGTCTTGAAGGATGATCTACGCGACGAATCAGGAGATTCTTGTTCATCGTCCCCCTTGCCCGAGCTAGTGGTGAAGTATTATTTTCCTGTAACAAAAATAGCTAAAGGGATTTTTCCCTCACTTCAAGTGATGAGTCTGAACTTGAAAAGCTGTAGCCCAGAAGAAGAAATCTGCAGTGAATAATAGCCTTAATGCTAGTTTTTGTTGCCACAAGCCCTATAGGAGTGTCAATATTGTTGTTTAAATTGTAAATCTGCAACTTTCTGATCTTTAAATCTAATTTAAATGCTTAAGCAGTAGAACAAACAAATTATATTTTTAAATAATAAATTTGAGAAAGAAAAGCTTTCTTGATGAGTTTTATTTTCCTTCTACCAAACACACACAAACCCCAATTATTTTAATGAGCAATATGGGAAATATTCAGAAAAGTGAGCTGATGTGCTCAGACTTCAAGGTGGAAAAATGTGGGAGGACTTGTCAGCAGTCTGAGTGGCAAGCTTTTAGTGAGCAGGAGAAGTAATTTCTTTTGTGGTCAGGAATCTAATAGTCCCACATTCACCAAACATGAAAGAAAAAAGGGGGAATGAAGAGGGAGGAACATAGAAGAGTGGCATTGAGAAATAGTCAGGAATTTGGCTTTTAGAGTGAAGTTTAGAAGTGATCTGTTGTTTATGCTAAAGTTTAATCCTTATAAACTTGATAACGTAGACAGGTCTTGCATTCCTACCCGAGGGTCATGGAAGGGCTAAGTTTAGCAAAGGGGAGGTATCCCAAGCAGTCAGATCTATGCAGTTTTCAAGGCAGCAAACTTTTTTTTGCTTATTCACCCATTCATTGTTCTAAATGAGCTTAGTTTTTGGTTTGTTTTTTTTTTTTCACTTACAAGCAGCCTTTTGAGACAGAATGTGAGTTTTTAAAACCAAAATGCTTAAGCCCTAAAATATTTCCAAGTAATTTCAGAGTAGAAAGGTCACAGTGCTTTTGATGTGTTCATATTTAGAGCATGATTACAATTGCAATCATACACATTGACAAGAAGATATTGTCTGGATTTGGTAGCTGCTCATTTAGTGACTCAGGCTTATTCCTGTTGTCCTTATGGAGCTCATACCAGGGTTTTCTTCTGCAGCCTTGCTGACTTACAGGACAAAACTTTTTCAGTGACTGTGCCAGCAGCCCAGAAGACGGTTTGAAGTTCTGATACTGGGAAGAATCCTCTTGACTTTGAAGCAAGCAGTTTGAAATGCAAGTTGTTGATAGGGAAGGCGTGTGAGACCCAGCCATCAAACTTTTTAACAGAACATGCCTGCTGATGGAAAAAAAAAAAAAAAAAAAAAAAAAAGTCAGGATGCAGCTTGTAGTTTTAGTTTGTTGGAGTCAGATAATGCAGTCTCTTGGTTTTGGGTAGACTTTGAATCATGAAAATAAGTGGCCAGAGGATTGTGTTGCATGGAAATATTTGGATAAGGAAGCCCATGTAAGACAGTGTTGCTCAGACTGGAGGAGGGAAAGACACAGTTTGCTTCTGGGAGCAGAATATGGGAACTGCAGAGGTGATAGGAGGATGGGACTGGGAAGACAGACTTCTCATCACAGCTCCAGGTAGTGCAGAGGAGTATTTTTCAGCGTGGCCCTGTCTCCCAGCTCTGCCTCTGCCCAAATTACATCTTTCTGGCAACGCTTTCGGTCACTCTCTAGGACTGGTACCCCTTTCAGGATGCCGGCATGGAAGCATTTCTCAGATGTTTTTATTGGAGAGAGTGAGGAGGTGGGAATGTATCCATGCTTGTAGGCAGGAAGGAAATACACTGGGAAAAGTTTGAGAACCAGTGCTTTAGGAAACTGAAGTGCCTTGGGGGTTCAGCGTGGAGCCCTTAAAATAGTTGGCATGTCTCAACCTGAGTTGCAGTATCAATTTATAGATACTTGGAAGAGTATGTGAGCCTTTTGCATTCATGTGGCCTTTAACTAAAGACACTAAAACAAATTATTTCCTGTGTTTTGGTGGCATTAGGTTGAAATAACTTATAATCATGCTGCAAGAATGCTTTCAGTAATGTGGCTGTAGATTAACTTTTGCCACAGCAAAGATCTGGAAGCTTCCTGTATAAATACAGCTAAAGTGAACCTTTGAAGAAAAGATGACTGCTTGATCAAGTTAAGTAGGCTCTGCTTGACTGTAGAGGACACTGGCTTTCTGATGCAAAGTCCTCTTGCAGTTTCATGAATTTCAAGGATGCCAGAGTTCAGGATGGCCTGGAGGTTAATAGGGAACAAGGATACTTGTAGGGTGAAAGTCAGGTTCTGAGCTTGCCACAAACTGGCTTTGTTGTGCAGTTCTGATATCCACCTCAGGGTTTGCTCCTATATGGAAATGTGTGTGTTAAACTGGACTGGATGTTTGTGATGCACTGTATATTCTTGGCACAGCTTTGTGCAGGTTTTTGGTGCGCATTAGTGATACGGTTCTGTGGCAACTGAAGCTGACCTAACGTCCTGCTGCCAGAGTCCTGCTCTCCTTCCCACTTTTGTCTCTCTTCTGGCACTTGCCTGCCCCAGTAGTGAACTATTCAGGAAGGCCACCATGGCAAAAACAAGTGCGTTTCATTTTTGGAAGTAAGAGTCTTCTGCTGGCTTCTGCCTGAACTGCTCAACTGTGGGGTCAGGTTAGCACCAGTGCAAAAAGGGATGGGGAGGCTGTGCTGAAGCTGTGCCAGCTGAAGTCAGCTTGAAACTATTGCAGAACTGCACCCTGCGAGTGAGGTTACTCCGGGTGAAGTTACACGAGACAGCTGAGTACATCCAACAGCTCTGCTGTTGAATAGGGGAAGTTTTGCTCCCCCTTCTTCTCCTACCCGACAGGGTGTTCTGCCTTTTCTGTTTGCCAGCTCTCGTTCTCATTGGATCCCTTTTCTGAACTCCTTCAGCTTGCTAACCCAGCAGAAAACTACGTTGGGATTATTTTATGTTTTGGTTTTTGCTGGATTATTTTTTTGCCAAGATAGTGAACTGAATTGGCTCACCAAGAGATTTGACAAGCATCCAGAGCCCTCACAAAATAAATAGGGGAGAGCATATGGGTGGAAGTGCAGAGGATGTGGTGGGGACCAGAGAAGGGGAGCAGGCTCTCTGCCCTTCGGTGGCCGCACACTGTGGCCAGCTCAGGCTGTCCCCTGGAACTTCACACGCCTTTCAAAGGAGAGTGCTCACCACACAGCGGACAGTAGCCCAGTCTGTGAAGCAGTGGGTTTGTGCCCTTGGTTGCTGTGTGTGGAGAACTTTCTTTAGATGAACACAGAGTTTTCTGCTTGAAAATTTGCAGTGTAGTCTTTTTCTTTTTTTTTTTCCTGCTCTTGTTTGCTTGGGAAGCTGGTCAGGTGTGAGTTTTAATGTAGGCTTGATCTGTGATGGTGGAATGGGGTTATAACCTACACGTGGTGTTTAACTGTTTCAAACCAACAAATTCTTGTAGGTATATTTTTACAGAAATACAGCAGAGAGTGGAAGTGATGTCTTATTTTGGAAGATGGCAAAATGGGAGTTAGTACACAATTGTTACGTCTGTGTAAATACCACACAATATTCCTTATCTTTTTTTTTTTTTTTTAAACCTTGGAATTAGAAAGTCTTTTTACTTTGCATTTACTTGCCAGTCGTTATGACTTGAGAGAGATCCAGGCATGCAGAAAATTACAGATTATGGAGGATGCATAATCAATGAAATTATAAAAAAAGTAGTAGTAAAAAAAAATAACATGAATTCCATCTAGCTTTGGTGAACGTATACAGACAAGAGTGTGACTGGAACAATGCAAAAATTTAATTCAGCCAAGGCCAGTTGCAGCAGAAACTTGAATCCTGTTTCTTTAATATGGAACACTTTGTTATATAGCAGCATATATTTGAAATAGAGCAGTTGTCTCTGCGCTGCAAATCCCAGTGTGTGTTGCTCCGTCTGCTCGCTGTGTGTTGAGGCTTTTAGTTTTGTACCTAGTGAGACTATTTGGTCCAGTAGAATCTGAGACAGCATTTTGGCTGTTTGAGTTTGAATAAAGTTACTTAAATGTTAGCATGTTGTGACATCTCCAAATGCATATTGCTGTGCAGAAAATTCATGTTGGGCATGAGCAGTATGTCTCATAAGCAAGAAACCTCATCTGTTGTGAGGGTAATCTTTTATTTAATTAAAATCTTCACAAATAGCCCCAAATCAATCATGTTGCAATAAAGGAACTAAGCAGATTGTATTTGCTGTGTTATGCTTCATAGCTGATAGCAGTTGTCCTGACTTTGCAGCGTGGTGGCCGAGTACCCGTGTGAGCAGGAGGGTGACGTGCGTAGGTGGAGTTCTCTGAACTCCGTCTGAACAGTTCTGTCTACAGAGAAGTATCCAGGGTTGGGACACGTCCTGTATCTGACGGTGACCAGGCAGAAGGTGGAAGGTTGTACTAATTAGTAGATGTATTTTGGCATATGCCATCCCAGACCTGTCTCTTTAAGGAAGATCTGTGCTGAGATTAAAACTATGACTTGAGAGATATGTAAAGGAAATACCTTAACGCTGCCCCCGATGGTCCTCTTTGGAGAGGTGGTTTTTGGGTGCTCTGCCTGGTGTGGGTGGCACTTGGATGCCAAAGTCCCAAGCTGATGGCATCCTTTACACACTTGTGGAAATCACCGTTAGAAGAGTAGTGCTTGTTACCTTTCCAGTTTAGCTCCTGAAACAACTTGGAGCATGGTGTGTGTCAGTCAGAGAAATTCCAGAAGCTGAGCATGGAAGTGATTGCATCAGGCAAGTCCACTCTTGGGTGGATTCTCTTCAGTCACAGCGGGTTCAGAGTATCCTTGAGGAAAAGTTCAGATACAGAATTTGTAAGAAGATGAAAAATTCACAAACTGGGAAAAGGCTTTCCCCACAAGCTGCCAGAGAACGTAAGAATGAAATTAATGTGTCACATTTGCTATTTCTTGCTCCAGTATTTCTCAAGTCCTACATAGGCAGATAGAAGTCATAAATTAATAAAGAATAAAGTGCTAACATGTTCTAGAATTGAGACTATCTGTTGAAACCTGCAATCATCAGTTAGGCCTTTCTTGGATGCAGCTTGGGACTGTCAGCTTGAAACTGGTCAGCAGAAATTTATTAACTTGCACATGGAGAAGATGACCTTGAAGAAGCAGGGAGAATGAAATGGCATGTCCAAATGTTGATGTAACTTCTCTTTTTTTGCAGAGCTGTATGCAAATGTAGCCAGAATCCTTTCAGTGAAATCCTTTGACTGAAAATTCCTTCTTTTTTTTTTTTTTTAATCCGTATCACACAGCAGAGATGGATGCGGGTGATTTAGGAGCAGGCTGTTTGCAAGCAAAGTTTGTGGCTTTCTCTTGCTTTTCCTGTGTCAGAGTTTAGGGTGTCGCTCCTTTTTCTGGGTGATAGTGGAGTAGGTTGTTTCCATGAGAGTTACTGTGTGGGGGTAATATTTGCAAGGAATTCTGAAATTTTCAGTTTTACGTGAAGAGGAGGTTGTGAGGGAGGAAATAAATGGCCTTGACACATATTTGAAAAATTATGGAAACTTTTAAACATTTCGTAAAACAAAACTACCTAAGTTGTTAAGAAGGATGGTTGTTACTGAAATGGTGTGGGTTTACAGTGTAAAACTTCATCTTGAACAATGGGACTTGGTATGGAGCTCTGTTAATACTGAGGTGTAATTCAGTTTAGGGTATAATCTCTCCAGTTAAACTCTCATTCCTGCTTTTTGGGGATGCTGTTTCTCCCCTGTGATGTGTGTGAGTCCTTAGCCTGTACTGACCATGACAAACGAGTGATTTACTTTTTTTTCAGGTGTGTTTTTCCACCCAAAAGTTCAAGATGCAATTCTGCCAGGGCAGTTTGTCCCCACTCCTGTTCTGGTTAGATCTGTTGATTTAGCTCTAGCTTCACGTGTAGAAACACTGTGACATCTCAGGAGGAGTATACTGGCAGGAAAATTAAGAGGGGGGAAAAAAAAAAAAGGGGGGGGAATTAGCTGGCATAGGGCATTTTATAGGCAGTGTGGAGGTAAAACGTGGACTTTTTTGACTCCTGGTCTAGTGGTGCAAATTGCTTCTCTTGGACTTTTTTAGGTAGTTGTCTCACCCCCCTGCCAGCCCTCACCTCTGCCCACGTGTCCATGTTCTGTAGTACTGCGTTGCTTCTATACATGCTTTTGGTTTCTTTCAGTAAAGCAATTGGTGGTTTTAATACTGTTGTTCATAGGTGTGATGGGGAGTACATTATGTAGTGGATACAGGTGAAAAAAAATCTCCTGTATGAGTTGTTGATGAGAAAGTGTGATAGTATGAGCCAGGGTATTTTTTCTGCTTGTTTTCACTAGCTTTGTAATGCTCCAAGATTGTTTGGGTTAAGAACAACGTTGCTGCTGATTTGTAGCCATCAGGACTGATAAACTGTGTGAAGGGGCCTTCAGAGTAGGTTGGCAAACTGTTTGGATGCTTAGTGCAGACAAAGTCTATCTGCATTATTCAGGAAGATAATTCCTGTCTGTGCTGTTTTCCTCCTGCGTTGAGATCATTCTCCTATCCAACTGTTACCCAGCTAAGGTCTTGATAGTTCTCAGTTTTTCCATAATGACAAAATCAAATTGGCCCTACGATGACTGGTGCATGTAAAATTCCTCTTGGTTAAAGCACGTTGCCCTGAATATTTTCTAGCTGGGTTTTTTTGTTGTTTTCTTGTTTTTTCTTTTTCTTGGGAGAACTCGGCATCTTGTGTTTGAAAGGGAAAGGAGAAAAGATGTAGATTAGGAAATGCTGCTGTTTAAGGTACAGGGAGGAGCGTGTAGCTTGTTTCTAGAACATAATCTGTCCAGCTGTGACTTAGTCATCTTCAGTCTTATATAAAATGCATCCAATCTCAATAGTTGAGCATCTCCCTCCTGAATGCAGCAAACCAGTGTCTTTATGCGATGTGAAGCTGTAGCAGGCACAAGCCATCTTCTTAGGAGTGCCTTCATACTTGTGAACCTGCAGCATCCATCATGCTGTCAAGCCTCATTTACTCATGTGATGGGATTTTTTTTTTTTTCTTCTGTTCCAGTTTTACCAAGTTTAAAGAGATTCCTTGCTGCTGGCAGGGAATACAGTACTGATAATCCTGGACAGGAGACCAGGGAGCAAAATGTGAGAACAAGAGTGACTCTCCCAAGTCAATCTGAAGGGTTTGTTCATCTCTGAAAGGGCCAAAAATTGCTGCTTAGAGAAGAATGTAAGGTGAGAGGATCACAGAATCTTGGGTAACATCTCTGATTTTAGTGTGGTAGTTCATGCCGTTATGTTAAATCCAGCCCTGCTCTTAGTCACGTGGATTTCACATAGCTATTCTTTAAGGAAAGGGGGTAACTTGACTACTATGTATGGATAGTATGCTTTTGTATGGATAAATATATGTCCACATTAGTCCTTTGTTTATATAATTACGGGGGTTTTGGAGAGGCGGGGGAAATTCTTATTAGTGACTGAAGCAAGAACTGGTGAGCTTTGTAGAAACTGGCCTGTGAGAGTTGAGAGATGCTCTGTTTTAAGTAAGGGATGATGGCTGACATTATTTAGGTAGTCAAGGAAACAGATGCTGTGTGTTGTTAAATAAATGTATTGACAAAGATAGGTGCTGATAAATCTTACCACTGTGGACATGGAAGATAACATTTAAAATTGTATCGATACATTCGCCACTACTACGTGTTTCATGATACTGGGGAAGTTAACATCTTAAAGTCACCTATAGTGGAAGTCACCTAAGTGGAAGAACAGTCTCCTTCGGAGGGATGGTTAGAGCTGGAACTTCACTTGGGTAGTTTGAAGCATTCTTCAAAGGCTTCTGGGAAAGTGTTTGATGTAGTTTAAGTTTAAGAAAAAAAAAAAAAGTTTTGCACTTTTCTCATAAGAATTACAGATGTACTGTGCTCACTGTGAAGACTTAATGGCTTGGGTTGGTGCTGCCTGGGGACCTCTAGGCTGCAGTCTGCATGATTTTAAATTCTCCCCAGAGAATTGTGATAAATCCATACGCTATTTTTTAGGCTGTGCTTGACAAACATGGTCTAGTTCGTTCGTAAGCTGCAATGCCAAGTATAGAAATGACTAGGTGAGTTTTTCCAGTCTTTTGTTAGGTGGAAAGTCAGATCATCAAAAGGTTATTTTTGGCCTCAAAATGCATAGTTACACAAACAGTTAGTGGCCCTGGAGAAGAAATGAGCAGTGCCCCGAGCAACCTGATCCAAGTTGGCCCTGCTTTGGGAAGAGGAGGGGGTTTCAGCCAGTTTAACCTTAAGTGGTCCCTTCCAGTCTGGATTGTTCTGTGGAAGTGGGACGAGGTGTGAGGGGCATGCCTGGTTTGGGTGGAGAGGGCAAGAGTTAGGAGGAAGAAGGCAGGGTACTCTGACACTAGAAATGGTTGTGCTAGAGAAATTGCGCTAACAGTGGAGGTCTAAAGTCTGGGATTGTAACTTGAAAAGGACACACCTAGCTTTATAAAAGGTTGTGAGATGAAATCATCTTTTAATTTACCACTCTTTAGAATCTTTTTATCTGGGTGGCATAAAGTATTTGATAAAGCTTCTGTCAGAGACACATTAGTGGGATAATAAAGCATGTCTAGGGAGCTCTGAATTGTTTTGTCACGTTTCAACAGAAGATATGAATCCATCCAGTTGCAAGGTGATGCATCTGTTAGCAAAACTGCAAACTCACGTATAAATTGCAAAACAGCGTTTTGGAAAGCAGCTCAAAGGGCTTTAAGGTCTTTACAGCTAGTTGTCTCTACATGGTACTTGGGCCAGTATTTTATTTAAAAGGGTTGGTGTGACTCTTGGGCATATTGAGGAGAAGAAAAAAAAAAAAAAGTGGGGGAAAAGAATGTGAAGCAAAAAAAAAGTAATCTTATAAACACAGCAACGTTGAGACTGATACTGGAATTGAATTTTGGTTTCCATGCTTCAAGAAGAATGCCAGTGTATTTGGAGAGAATTCAAAGGACAGCTGCAGAAATGATCCAAGGACTGGAAAATAAGCTTCATGATGTGAGGCTTAAAGGAGCTCAACTTACTCAGCTTATTGAAAAGACAATTGAGAGAGGACTTGATCTTTCTCTAAAAGAACTTGTGAGATTTGCTGACAAAGGCATAGCAATATCAACTGAGGTTAGACAAATTCAATCTTGAAGTACAGTTTCTTAGCAATGACCATTAAACATTGGAGTGGTTTACATGGAAGGGGAAAGGAGCAAACATTCATCTTAGCCTTTTAAAATAAGCCAAACTCATTTATTTCCCGATAAAATATATTGTGATTTTTAATTTTTTAAAAATTACGATAATACGCTTTTCCTGACACTGGAGTTTAAGAATCTTTTTACAGATTTAGTGCCATGATACGTTGGCATAAGCTCAGATACGTGCACTTGCAATCAAAGCCAAGATCATGAAATTCAGATGAGTTTAGAGAAGAAACAGTTAACCTGGTGCTAGAGTACTGCCTTCCATGAGACACATAAGATGTGAAGGGAACTCTGAAATTTAATGCTTTGTGGCTTGCCTCGTTGGAACTCGGTTCTTTCCCGTACTGCGTTGCTTCAGATGCTTAAGATATGTGTAAGGCTTTCTGAAAGGCTCTACAGAGAATCCCTGATGTAACTGTGTACACTCGCTGTATTCAGATGAGCATTTCTGAATTCCAGTTAACCACAGAAGTCTGTAAATCTTTTTCATCCTTTTTTAGAAACAGTATTAAAAAAAAAATTGCACAATGGCAATATGATTACAATTCCTCTGAGAGGCAAAGTAAGCACAAGGTCTTGCTGGTAGGTTTCATTCTTAAATTAATGTGGGATATTCCGTCTCTCTCCCGTTAACTGGACTTAGTTGGAAAGTTTATTCATGTTTGAAACAATATTATATAATTGTCAGAAGCAGTATTCTAATGGCACTTGTTTGCTGGTTTTCGTGCCATCCAGATGAGAGTACTTCAGTGATTCTGCTCCTCCCTCACTTTGTACATTCACCTGGGGAATTGAGTGACTCAGGTCGGTAATGGTTCCAGATCGTGCTTCTACTTCTCATTTGTGTTTGTCCATCTCACCACTCCCTCGATGGCTGCTGAGTTTCTATCATTCCATAGATTACCTTGTTCCAGATGCCTTTGCAGACATGCAGAGCTCTTAAATTCCCTTCTGGTAGCTCTCAAAATCTGCTGCTTTGTGCAGGTAGAAGCTTTCCTGATCAGTCCTGCCTGTGTGCACACTCGTCCTTGCCTGCGCAGAGGACGGGGAGCTGCCAGGGCTGCTCTTGCCTCTTCTCCTGCACGGCTGCATTCCTGCCTCTCCTCTCCTCCACTGGGTCTGGCCAGGGAGGAGCCCCATCGCTCTCATCTCTGCAGCTGTGCTGTGAGGAAACCCTTCTGTGTCCTAAGGAAAAAGAAGGCAGCTCAAAACTGCAGCTTTTTGAACGCTGAGCCTATCGATTTGTCACACAAATGGAGCTATTTCTGAGGTGGGAAAGAGGTTGTCTAGCAACTGCAAGTTTCCTTGCTTAGGGCTAAAGGGATAGCAAACTGCAGAAACGTGTTGGGGCACTACACAGCATAAAGCAAAGGCCTCCAGCCTCGAGATCTAGTGCAGCAACCCCTGCTCCTCACCTTGTCCAGACAGCACTATCTGTCTTAACCTGCAGAAGCGACTCACAAAGTGCTACACACCAAAGGCATTGGGAATGCTTAGCAGTAAAGAAATCTTCTTCCCTTCCTTGCCATCCCTCTCTGCTGTGTCATCATCCCCCTCTCCCTGGCATCGAGAGGCTGATGGAGGCGACCTGCTGGAGGAGGGTTTTCAGTCTCTTCAGCACAATCAGCTCTCACATTTCAACCTCAGCTAACACAGGTTTCATACCTGTGCTTAGTTGCGTTTGTGATAATCATGAAAATGCCCTCAATATATTACTCTGCTCATAATTCAACATTCAAAAAAGCCAGCGGTTGTGGTAACGGATAGCATTTCATTATTGATGTGTTACAGAACCATTCACTCATCATCGCTTTCCTGTGAGCTCTACAACAAGCACTCTTGGCCAACTGTTTGATGTCAGTACTCCTGTGTTACCACCCACAAGCAGTTAAGGTGGTTGGTTATAGTGTTGTGTGCTTGAAGAAGCTCTTAAAGGAAGAAATTACTAATTTATCTGCAAGTCACCAGAAATAAATCTAAGTGACTTGTCTTTATTCAGTCACCGGTTGCAGTTTTTTGACTGCTGATTTCTGGTCATCTGCATTTACTTTGGAAATGTGTTCAGCTTGATTATCTGCTTTTCATCTTGTTAACAAAAAATGGGCTAGTCAGAAAAGTGACTGTGGCTCTCAGCACCGTCTGACGTACCACTGAATTTTGCATTTCTTGCCAGCAGTTATGAAGCAGGTGTTTGGGAACTTCCTGAGTGAGCTTTGCACCTTCATCTCTGTGGTTGTAATCTTGTTTTACCAAAAACTTCTCAAAATAGCTTAGCAAAATTTATGTTCCTTAAAGCTTGATGGTCCGGTATATTATTGGCTGATGGCTTATTCTGTAAATCTGACTACTGTAACGTTGCAATTGGGTGAACATCCACCGTGCACAGAGGACCCAACATGCAGAGGCAGGGCATGTCAACCTGCCATGTCAGCATCACCTGCGTTTTGGGATCGGTACATACATTGCCCGTGCAAAAATATGATACAACACAAGATGCAAGTAAGCCAGAAAAGTGAACCACGGTAAAGAACATCTCTTGAACATAATTCAGCATCATCAAGTGGGTGGCACCCCCAGAAGAGGAGAAAATGAGGCTTTTTGGCTGATGGTGCTGTCTTTGGGCCTTTGTGATTGCTCTCCACCACTGTCCTACCGAGTCTGCTCTCTGACAGAGTAGAAAAGTAGATCTGCGGAAATGTGTGAATTTTCGGGGAGTTCCAGAAATGTTTTAAGTGACCAAGAGTGACACTGGGTACCAATGCCTAGGCCAGTGCCACAGTCGGTGACGTTTCCTACAAAGATGTCCCTGAGAAGGGGGTGTGGTGGGGCAGTGCAGCCAGCTGAGCTTTGAAACCTGCCATAATGCTGGAGGAATGCTGAAATCCTCTAAAATTCACTGGATTTTAATGCTTAACAGTGATTACATAGCTCAGTTTGTAAATGAATCCGACTCTTGCTGTGTGCAGTGCAGGTTGCAGGTGGTTTTGTAGCCCAGTTTCCCACTCGGGGCATGTTGGACAAACTGGTGTTTGTTGGGACGCAGCACAAGAGCATTACGTAAGCCTGGAGTTAACTTCCTTACAACACAGAGAAAAATGTACTTGCTTGATCTCGAGCCCAGGTGCAAGGCTGCAAAACTCGCTGGTCACAAACCACAGAGGCCAGGCTGGAGCCGGGAGGGCACTCGGTGGTGGTTTTGGGTTGGGGGGGGGGGGGGTGTGCTGATTCCCCTGCTATATTCAGCGACTTCCCGTGACTCTGGACTGTCTGGATTCTCATGGGAACTGTAATTCTCTGGGTTTGGATTTGATCCTAGTTATTGCCCTTTATTGCTCTGTTTGCCTCTGACCTTACATGTGGTATAGGTTTTTCTGTGAAATACCTTCAAAACACAGTTTCAAGGTCTGAAGGTGGTGTGTTTGTTTTTTTTTTTTTCTTTTTGGTGGGGGGTGTTGTCTCACAACCTTTTTAATTTAGGGTTTGTCTAGTTAGGAAAGTTTAATAGTTACACAGGTATAACCATTCATATGAATGCTACTACATTCACAAGCGAGAAAATTTAGAACAAGGAAACACTCTGGTCTGCTAGGATTAAATCAGTGTTGTTTACATTATTTAAATTAATCTTGAGTCTTATTTTAGCTGTAGCCATTTTCTGGTATGGTCAGGCCTCTTACATTGAATCTGAAAACATAAGATTTGTATGGACATGGTGTGGCAGACTCAGCAGTGGTGTTTCCAGTATTGCTGTTCCTAGCTGTCTGCTCTGCCCCATTGCATAAATTTATTGCCCATATAACCATATCTAAAAGGGAATATGTATTTTTACCTGCTTCTGCTTTTAGTCCAGTCTTCTTGGCATCGACTGCATTTGATAAGACATGGCAATGTTTCCTTCCTGCCAGCTGTTTTGGCAAAGGTTTAGAGGGGACAGTTGCAGTAGTAACATCAGCTGCCACAGCTGGATTCACTGGAGGTTAGTTGTCAAGCACTTAATCTCAGAATTTCAGTTCTGAACCTTTTTGTTTGCATTTTCTTGTTTTTGTGACATACAGACATCTGACTGTTCTCCTTCACCCCGTGGGAAAAGAGAGCAACAAGCTCACAGGATAGAACCAGCGTAGCAATGAGGATGTGTTCCCCTCACTGCAGAATAGTTTTCACCCGTGACTGTCCCAAATCAAAAGTTTGTAGAACTGAAAGAGGGATATTTCTCCTCTTTCCTGTTTCATTTACTTTAGTAATTTTTGTATCATTTCTGTGGGCTCTTACGTATAATTCTTTTTTTCTCTTGTATTGCTGTATATCTTTCAGGAAAAAATGGAAACCAGTATTGCACAAATAAAAGTGTTTTCAGGGTGTCGCCTTCCTTTCATGTTTGAAAATATCATTTGAGGTGCTTCAGTGTTTGAAGAATTTGTCATCTTCACCAACAACTCGTTATGCTCTGAGGTAGAGGCAATGTAAAACAATGTTTTTAGCATAGAAAGGGATCAGCAATTACTCTTTTTGAGTCTATGGGATTTTTCTGAATTTCTCCACTATTACCATTATTCTCCAAGTCTTATTTTTATGATTATCATTTTTAAGGTCTTAGCATTTCGTATATGTTGCTAGATTTTCAAAGTGTTGTCTGGTGAAGTCTTCTTGAAGATTTCCTCTGTTTATGGCCCATAAAATTATGAGAACTTTGATACAAAGTTCTTGATTTGGGACAGTCCTTTTTTTGTTTTGCATTGAGGTTGTTATTCCTTTGAAACATTTTCATTATCATGGTCCTGCTCAGCTGACTCTGTGTACTGACCACACAAATGCAGCTGGGTCCCTTCTCATTAGTGTGGGGTACAGGCAGAGTTTTATGGTGTCTGCCTGCCACCTCTCCGTAAACATACCTCAGAATAATTTGGTCTACCACAGATCATTGCTACTCTGTAATTTGCTTCCCCTTTCTAATTTGGCATGTATTTGTTTATGGAATTATCCTTATGTGTGACTCTTCAATTTCAAATCAATATAAATTAAACTTTCTAGTAAGGTTCTGTGATGCAAATCAGATGTTTTAAGAAAGTCCAAACAAACCCTCGTTTGATGTCTCCATCTCTGGAATGTATTGGACTGTTAAGAATGTGGTTGAATTGTCCAGTAGAAGGTATTTCTGGACGCAAAGTCTTATCCGCCCTTCTTTTATCTCTTATTTAATTTTTCTTCTATTTCTCATCATAATAGGTGAAATACTCAGTGATTCCCAAAAAAAACAGAGGATTTTTTTGTGTGTGTGTCTGCTAAACAAAGAAGTTTTGCATAACTTCTTGACTGCTGAAGCAGCAGCAAAATTTTGAGGTTATTCTTTCTGCTTTTCTGAGTAATCTCTGCAGTCTTGGGTCAGTTGCTGAGAATACTTGACTCTGCATTTCGTAATTTCCCTGCTTGAGGGTTTAATTTCTTTCAGTTGCTCACTGTCATCATTTGTAGTCCCTTAGGGTGTAGTTTGCAGAGGAGTTTAACTAAAATTGATGTTTTCTTCATCAGAGAAAATGATGGAATCCCATGGATGAGCATGATGAAAAATGCCTTAAAATAGCTTAAACCTAGCTTAAGCAAATCTGATCAAAAGACTTTTAGTTTCCATCTGTTTACTGAATTTTATCAAATCAGTTTAACTTGCTTATACCTAGTTTTAAACGTGGCTTACATAGCCTTCACTGAATGGCTTCATCACACTGACTTTAGCTAAGTAGGTGCATTCGTAAATATGTGTTGAGGTAGTTTCTAGTGCTTCCATAAAGTACTTTAAAAATAATGAGAATCATTATTATGTTTTCATATCTTGTATAGAACAATTTGACTGATGGAGAGGCCCATGGATACCAAAACCCATTTGAAATTGCCCATGTCCGAAAAGCAGCAGTCTTACCTTTCCCTGATCCTTGACTCCTGGTTTTGTGAGCAGGATCAGGTCTCGCTGGGTTGTTGCTTTTTGACACTTAACAATTTTTAAATGTTGTTATTCTTCTTGTAAGAGCTTCTCAGTGCTTTGTCATGGTTCTCCAGATCCCAGAGAGCAAGATGAACTCTGAACCAAACGTATACATTCAGACATTTCTTTTGGCATATGTGTAAAACAAGAGAGAGTCTTAAGAAAGCTCTAAGACAGATAAGTCTTTAATAATTGCACTATATTTGTCAATAATTTGATTATCATATTATGCATACGTTGCTAGTAATGAATACTTGTGTTGCCTGTTATTTTGATCCCTTCTGTTGTAGACTAGGACTGAGTCCTCCCAGACCTGGTGGGATGGATGGATTGCTGTCTTGCTTTGTCAGTCAGCTAGCGGGTGATATATGGTACTAATTATAATCGTAAATACTCATATCATTATTTCATTTTTTAAAACTGGCACAGTTGTTTCCTTGCTGCTTAGTGAACCCAGCTTGTTTTCAGAGCAGAGCTAAGCATTTGTATTGGTAAATTGAGGCACTGTTCAAGTACTTCGAGGAATCTGTGTGTTTCAGAATAAGCTGGAGCTGAATGACTTCAGGATTTGTCTGCTCTGCCCCAGCCTCTGTGTAGGTGTCCTTATAAAACAACACGTCTGAAATTCCAGGAATTTGTTGCTTTTTTTTTTTGAGCTAGCCGTTTTAAACATAAAACCCCTTGATCCGATTCTCTTCTCACTAAAGGTGCTTGCCCTTCTGTGAGGATCTGCCCTTGACACGAGGTTTATGGGTGTGCTGGAAAGAACAGGCAGCGCTTGAGTGGACTGCGCTTGTATTTGAGTGGCTCTGGCTGCTGCGACAGGAATTTTACAGTATGGTAGTTGAAGCACTTAATGTTTACATTAGACGTCCCATAGATTTGGGCTATTCTGAAATTTCCAGAGAAAAAGATGAATCAATAGGATTCGTAAGCCTGCTAATCCTTTTTATACTGCTTCCACTTGCAGAGGGGTTTGCTACTGATGCAGACGACAGCCGAAGTATGAGCTGGTCAGAATTTGCTGGCTCTGTCCCAGATGAGGTTGATGGAGAGGATGCCAAGGAAGACTGCATGGCAGAGCTGCTATTTCCAGTTTGCCACCAGCTCTGGCCTTTGGCAGTGTGAGATGCAGGAGAAAAACGTGCTTTGAATTTGATGTGACTGGTAATAGCTTGGGAAGCTTCAAGATGTGCAGCTCATTATATATGGAGCTCATACCATATGGGTGACCTGTAGGCCTGTTGCTGAGCATGGAGAAGAGGATGGTGATTATCATTTGGACACTAGTAATCCTGGGTTGTCAGAAGTCTCGGATCTGCGTCCAGTTTGGGGACTTCAGTAACTGGAGTTGCTGGGAGGTGTGGGGAGTGGTAAAGGAAGCGCTTGTTTGTACTTTGCTATCTGTGAACGAGAGATACGTGAGAAGTGGTCATTGTCAGTGCAGGCAGAGGGGATTTCCCTGTCCTTCCTGCCCTGGCACATGTCTTGAAGTTGTATATAATCAGAAAAGGCTTTTCTCAGTTTGTCCGCAATGTGTTTTGTCCCAGCATTATCTCCTTATCGTTCTTGGCAATGCATGAGACACTGGATGCCCAACGTTAAAATACTTCAAGTCATTTGTAAACACAGACTCACGGATGTGTACTGATGCTGTGGAGAAACCGGCTGAATCTCTCTGTCCTCCCCCTGCTTGGTAACAGCTTTACACTCCAGCCTCACCGTGGGAGGGTGAAAGGGGGTGCTCTGTCCCCCCAGAGATTGGACAGCATCCCCTGAGCAGCACCACATGGTGATGGAGTCTGGGCGTCTGAATTTAGGTGACACATGCAATCTGTGAGGCTGTGCCCAGGGTTTTTTGTCTGGGGGTAGATTTTTTTCATGGTGCTTACAAATACTTTGTAGTGTCTGTCACCAAACGTGGCACACCACGGGTGCCCAGAGGTGTCTGTGAGACCAGGACACTAGTGGAAACAGGAACAACCACATCTTGAGGGAGGAAGCTCTAGTGAGCTGTTTGCTTGACTATGCTTGACTGTCCCTGTTAATACTGACTTTTAACACCACAAGTAATGAAAAGAGTTCCCAGCAGTAAATTTTCTGCATCTGCTTTATTTGTAACGTGGACAGCCATGGTTGTGGAAGTGAGCCAACGCAGCGCTGCGGCTGTTGCATCCTAAACAGAGTTTCGAAAATTAAATTTACTGTTATAGCAGGTGTTGCATAACCTTCTCTTGGCCAGCTTAGATTTATTACAGTCCTTTCTGTCGATACAGGATGCTACCTGAAATAATTGAATAACGTATATTCACATTTTAGCTAAGGCAACCACTTACGGTTATAGTCTGAAGGTGGGTGAGTCCCTTGGTCCACAGACCTGTGCTGAGTGAAAATCGGGGATCCTGGCACTGGGGTGGCTCTGCAGGTGGATGCTGTTCGGATGATGGTGGGGAAGAGCATGTAACTTTATACTGGTATGACTAGTTAAGGAGGCAGGTGTGTAGATGACAAACGTGGGAAAAAAAAATATCTTTGATTCCTACATTTTCAAAACCAGATAAGTGTTTTTTACCTATTAAACTGTTTCCCTTTGATTTCAAGAATTGTATCATAAGGGAGATAGGTTTGTGCTGTGGTCTGAAGCTCATCAAATTTTCATTAAGAACTTGAATTTTAGAAAAACTTCTCCCAGTGGCACTGGAAGGAACTTGGAGTGACTTTTTTCTCCTGTGCAGCTGTGTATTTTTGGGGGGAGAGGTAGGAAGGAGCTTGGGGATTGTATATACAGGAAATTGGCCTGGTCGGTGGGTGAACATTTTGATCTCAACCTCAGTATTTTCTGTGCAGGCTAATGTTTTGGGTGTTACCAGGCTAAGTTTCATGAAGACCAGACTGTAATCTAGCCCGAAGGTGTTGTGGTCTTGGACAGCACTTGAGATTGGTCTCAGCAGTTCATTTTGAATGTTACACTGTCAGAGTTGAAAGTACGCATAAAACAGCAGCAACAAACAGCAAAATCCGAGCATGGGTGATGGTTGGGCAAGTACTGCTGGGCCAACACAAAAGCGACTGAACTGGAATTCGCCTTGTCTAACCTTTCTGTTTGGTATTTCATGTTTCTCCAGTAACTTCTTTCCAAAAAGCGGGAGTTACCAGACTAAAACATAGCGTAACAGTGTTTGTACAGCATTGACGGAAAGAGGGTTTCCTATGAGAAGTAGCTGAAAATTTGTTCCAGTTACCCCAGGACTGACCAGATATCCTGTGGCTGTTGAGTCCAGAAGCTGTACCTGAAATCCTCTGGTTCTGCTGAGTCACAAGCAGGCAGCAGGCTGGAATTTGTCCTGATGAAATCTCGAGCTGCTGCCAGCTGGGTATGGTCATGGCAAAGATAAGAGATCAATAGAGAAAAAAAAAAATCTAAGCAAGTATTTTAAAAGATTGGGGGTGGGTGGGAAGGGGAGTTTTCTATGTTCCTTAAAAGAAAAGTGTGCTTCAGACCCTGAGAAACTTGTCCTATTTCTTTCAACCTTGTGCCAGAGTTTTATGTGACTGGGTTGAAGCAGGGATTGATGTCCATAGCTTTTAGCGTATTTTAGCAGCAGTTTGTCTCGTCTGGTGTCAGTGTAGAAATCACAACTCTGTCACAAGCATGAGAAAGGGTAAATGAGACACTCCTGAAGGTCCTTTTCTTTTTATTTTTTCCAAAAACACACTCAAGGACACCTGAGCTGTCTTGAGTTTGAGCTGCTTGTGAGCTTAGTCCTGTCTGTTTACTTTTTCATCTCTCACCTCTCCTCGAGATGGTTGCTTTGGGGCATAACAGGGAATTGCCACAGACCACTTCGAAATCTTTATGTGCTACTTCTGTAATTCACTGTATGCCTGTCATACTATCAGAAAGATTTCTCTTAGGGATGTATACTGAAGAAGGAAAATATTTCCTTGTGCTAAGGGAAGTGGCTTGCCTTCCGAGACAGGGAAAGGCAATATAGTGTGTGGCATTTAAACTTTCTGACTCTGTTGCTCTTCCTTCATTTGCCCTTGTTAGTGAGTGTGTGTTTTTGTGTTTCTTGGGGTTTTATGTATGTTAAACAATGACTGGACTGTGGTGTCTAAAGGTAGTTCCCTGTGAGAAATTCACTCCCCACAGGAAAACTTGGCTCACAGCCTTTCTGTAGCCCAGGAGGGTTTGCTGGCAGAGCCCCCGAGATGCCGGGGAGCATGTGACGACCGGCTGCGAGGGCAGGCTGGCTCATCCGTGCTGCCGGAGCCAGGGGAGAGACTGCGGAAAGTTATTCAAGGCTGCCCTTAAAGTTTAACATGCGGAAAGGGTGGCTGAATTGCTGTTTTACTTCGGTTTCGGAGCTACCTTAGCCACGTGCAGAAATGCAGCCTTTCTCTGTATCGTGGGGGGGTTTCTTTAGAGCCACGTAGAATAATAGCTCCTTTATGAATGTTATTGGGGTTATTTACATAACGAGGAGCTGATCCCGTTTTACCTCCGTCCGCCATCTGACCCTTGGAAGTTTGCGTTTATCGGCGATTTCACCTTAGCAAAAGGCTGTGGTCAGCAGGGAAGGTGGAGCCTGGGCGCGGGCTTCCCCGCCAGCCCCAGCGCGGCCATGCCGGCAGCTGCGCCCCGTGATGCCGCCGTGAGTCACCCCGGTTCCCCAACCGAGCCAAGGGCCCCACCGCGTTTCTCATCGGAGCGGCCCATGCGCGAGCGCCCAGATGTCTGACGTGGCTCTGCCGCGGGGAGGAGGTGTCAGCTGGGATTTCGGAAAGTCGGGGCCCGCTGCGTCGAGGCTTGCCGGACTGAGTAATCGGTGCAGAATCCAGGACAGGCCTCGCTTGTGGAGGGGAGGCTGATGGCGGCGTGGGGAGAGCCCGTGGCCGTGGGCCTAGTGAGTGCAAATACAAGCTGATCTCAAGCAAGAGGTCTCAGCTCAGCCCACCTCGGCTCTGTCTCATTGTCCTCCCAGATGGGGCTTTGCCTGCAACTTGTTTGGGGAAGGAGTTAGGAAATGCTGATGGAGAGCTGTGGGTGATAGGTGACAGCTGCTGCTTATATGCAGAAGGAGCTAATAGATTGCTTATCTGGTAATTAGTCCTAAGTTTAGATGGGGGAGGGGAGGCACTATATCGGCTTTATGGCAGAGCAGCTCATTGTATGTCAGTCCAAGACTGTAAAAAAGAACTAAAACAGAAACAAAAAAATCAACTCACCAAACTACAACCATCTACCTCTTCCCTTGCCCTGCATATGAAAATGAAGTAAAAATGATGTGGCATGTCACTGATGCAAATCTATTTCTGCTTTTCTTTTGCTGTAAAAGCCTCCTCTAGGGGTATACAGGGGGACCTCATCCTGTAACAGAGATGCAATGCTTTGTTTCTACCCCGGTAGGTTTCCCCATGTCCGTGACGTGTTGGCCGAGGCTCTGCGGCTCCTCTCCGCCCTCGGAGCGGCCAGTCGCTGCCCTCTGGACTCCGTGATCCCCGACGGGCGTCATGAGCATTGCAATCCCTCTGGGAGTCACCACACCAGATACGTCCTACTCCGACATGGCTGCAGGATCGGAGTGAGTGTTAACCCCACGGAGGAGGAGGGGAGGGTGTCAGAGGGCTGCCCTGCAGTGGGGCTGCAGGATCAGTGCTGGTGCTTTCTCCATTCAGGAGAAAGGGGGTGCTGGTCAGCTGGCTGTGTGAGAGATGAATGCAGAGACAGTGTTTTAACAAACGCAGTGTTACAGAAATTGGTAAGTTTGACACCGGAGAACGGGGGGGGGGAAAGGAGAATTCCAGCAGTACAAGGCACTCGACCATGGGGTTTATATCAGCTTGGCTAGTGAGTCTATACTCATGTGCAGACAGTTGTGTGTTTGCTGTACTCATGCTTGATGTCAGCAAGGTACAGGCCAGCCCCTTGTCCAAAAGCTGTGTGTTGTGAAGGATCAGTGTGCGGAGCCTCCCTCTCAGTACAGCCTACTAGCTCAGACTCGGTACCAGTCTTACATGACTGATTTCTGGACCCCTTTGAAGCTCAGCTAGAGATGTGAGACACCTTTATTTTGTTTCTGCCCCCGAGCAGGTTCCAAGAAGCACACCTCAGCAGGCAATCCTTCAGGGTCCTCACCACAGGACCCTGTGCAGGGCTCTTGCCAACAGTCCTGTCTCTGAGGCCTGTTGGAGGGGACTTAACATTTCTTTTGAAAGACTCTGCTTCTGCGGGAGTCAGGAACATTTCAGATCCAGAAAATATTGCATTGTGATCTTTTCTTAAAACCCTTGTTAGAATGATGTCAGCTCAGATGAGTACTATGTTTTTGTCGGGGGCGAGAGGGAGGGCTCAAGTTATTTCTGTGTGCTTCTACCTCCTGCTTTCCTTCATCCTTCTTTGAAATACGGACTGTAGCATGCCTTTACAAAAATTTACAAAGGGCATTTTGCAGATAGATTCCCCCATGAATTATTTAAAGGAACCTCCTGTGCAAATACCTGTGTGCCAGATTGATCAGTGTAGAACAGATACTGCTCCGGACTCTTATTAATTTTGAGCTGTAAGAGCAGTGGGCTACAGTATGAATCATTGTTTTTCCCTTCCATCTTGCCCTGATCTGACTATGCACAGAGTTTGACTACACAGTCGCGCTCTCTGCAAGACTGCTAATGCTCTTTTTTGTCTGTCTTGGCACTGGCCCCATTCTAGGCATTCTTCCTCGTGATGCTTCATTCCCTCCTAAAGCCCATGTTTTTACATGTTGTTTTTAAATGGGGAGTCAGAAACTAGTAAGTCACTCATCTGCAGTGGGTATACGACCCCTCGCTTTTTAAGATTTAACATTCAGTATTGCTTGTCAACGTGCTTCTCCCACACCAGCACTTTAAAGACTCAACATGCAGGAATTTTAAACTGTTTATGACAGGAGAAATAGTGCTAAATAGTTTACTTATGTACTAGGCACTTTGCTTTCAGAGCAGAGCATGGTAGAGAACAGAGCCTGATATATATCTACACATGTCCCTTGTAACATTTAAATATCAAAAAGTCTGTAAACCTTCTGCAAAGCATTTTCTTTTTCCCTGGTTGGAAGAAATTTGTAGGTCCAACTTGAGGCTAGGCTGGAGTGCTTTGAAGAAAGGCTTTAGAATATTTCTGAATTGGTTTCTCTGTGTTTTCTAAAAATTGGGAATGCCACAACTTTATTCTTCAGGCTTTGCGTTGATGCCCTGTTAGTGCTGAAGTGTCCTTCGTGAGTCTGTTCAAAGTTAAGGCTGTCCTCCACTTCTCCTTTGAAACTCTTCTAGTTTGATGCATGAAGTCTGGGGTCTCCTACAAGGGATTGATTTCGGAGATGTGCATCACAGAAGCAGTGGGAAGGTAAAAGGAAAACTAGTTGGCCCTCTTTGCAGGCTGAGCTTTAGTATCTTCCCCTGGCCTCTGATACAGAGGAGGGGTGAAAATGCTGAAGGGTGTTCATCTGAGGGTGACACAGAGGCTGCAGTGTAGTTTTGCTGTGTTAGTCTGACTGCATATTGGATGTTGTTGGAGCTCCTTGGCAGGCTGCTGCTGAGGAAGCATGGGCCCCAGCGTTGTTGCCCCTGGACACCGTTGCACCAACAATCTTGAAGTTTTATTACTAATGCTTGCGGCAGCATTGCTGGTATTCCAGGCTGACTGTAGTTAGGAATGTGGGTGACTTGGACAGAGGACGGATCTGCTGCTTAGGCTGTTTAGGCTCTTTTCCTTCAAATATTGTTTCTGAAAATGCGATTAAACCTGAATGGATTTAACTCTATACTAATCTAGAAGTCCTAAAGGACTGTTGCAAAGATCCAGCAAGGCTGGATTATGTGGCAAGCTCTACATAGTGTCTTTTATTAAGAAGTATATCCTCTGAGATGTATTGCCACCTCTGTCTCCTGCTTTCCACAGTTTACCTGGCTCTAGTTACATTGAAAACCAACTGAATTTGTCATGTCGTGCTCCTAAATCCTGAGCTACAGAAGTGCAGTTCTCATAGGCTTAAGGTCTTCTACTTTCTGTGGTTCTTTGTACAATAAATTATTGCTCCTTTATGTTGCAAAGACAGATCCACCTCACTCCAGCATAAGCCAGAAGCTCAGAAGGCTGGATGGAGAGTTATACGGGGTTAGTGGCAGGGTGGGGCAAACTTCAGTGCAGCAGAGATTTCAGGAGCTCTTAGGAAGTCCAAAGGGCACAGGGGTTAGTGTGCTTGGGTGGTGCCTAAACACTTGCTGCCCGACGCATGACCACTGGCCATTGTTGTTTGAGTACTGCCTGATTCACGCTGGCAATGTAGGACCCACTGAGAATCCTGCGAGATCTCACCAGAGCTGCAGAGGTTCAAGGTAAAGTTCTTCCTTTCCTGTATTTTTCTTTCCTGCTTGCTCAGCTCGATGCTCTAATTTTGAAGATGATTTCACCTGCAGACATGATTCGGTAATATTCTGCTGAATTCTGTTATAGGCCCTATTTCTGATCCGTGCCGAGGTTAGCTGACTTGTATCTCCTAACAGACGGTGCGTTTCCTTGCTGGTGTTCTGCCTGTAGCCTCATTATCTAATATTCCCTGCATTGAATTGCAGCTGTCCCTTCTCTGAGTAGGGTTTCTGCAGCTTTCTGCTAAAGGATATACCTTTCATTTTTAGCTGTTTTTTTTCACCACCATGTGGTGGAAGAGTGCATTGTACCTCAGCAGCAAATTTCCTGTTCAGCACATTGCACACCAGGTTGCTGTATGGAAAGCGTAGGGCGAATCGTGTTTGTCTGTGGCCGCTGTCTATCCAGGTCATGAATTTTGTTGCCTCTTTCTGACAGGAATCTCCAGCTCCTCATAGTTGTTGTCAGGACAGCTGCAGGTTTCACGCAGACTTTATCAGAGGATGTTGGATTTGGCTGACAATTAGTATCTGAGGGAGAGAGAGAAACAAGTGCAGATGCAGGAAAGCTGCTTAGCTGCTATTTTAAATAAGCTGTTGCAGAGATAACATGGCAGGTACTGTTCAGTGGCTTTGAGATTAGGCTGGCTGAGTTCAGATGTGAATGCTGAACTAGACCCAACTTCCTCAGCTATAAGGAAACTGAGCTTCTTACATGCTAATTATCTTTTTAACTTCCCAGATTAAGACCCAGTTTAATGACTTATCCAAGGTGGCCCTTACTCAGTTCCTTCCCTCTGAAAGCAGGTTCATCCTGTACAGCTTCTACACACATGATGCCTGCTGAAGCACATAATAACACCTCGATTTCATGAAGTTTCTTCATTCTGAGCTCATGTGTCAAACAGAAAAGAGCAGCGAAATACTGGCACTAAAAAAAAAAAATGATGTTGTATTGATGGGTTTTACTTCTGGCCCTTTCTGCAGCCCAGAGTCTGTGGAAGCTAGTCCAGCTGTCAGTGAGAAGAATGTGTACTCCAGCCACGGCTATGGGGCCACGCAGAAACACAGCTATCGCGGGCTGCCTTACGCAGTGAGTACTCTCTCTGCAGTGAATCAGCTCTTTACTGTCTACTGTACGCTTTTCTCCTTGTTCCATAGTTCTTTGCCTGTTAAGCCTTAGGAGTTTTGACTTGCTTATTAGGGAACGCTGAGTTACAGCTGAGTTCTGCCATACATTTTGCATTTGTGTGTTTACTGTTTGTGAAGTCTTGCATGCTCTTTAGCAAGCTTTATTAGTGTTTATAGGTGGTAGATTTTTAACTGAATGAAGCACATGGATGAAGTGTGAATATATATGAATATATAATGTTTTCCTGGTGGTAATTTTATGCCCCGCTTGGTTTATTGTGCACTATTTGTACTTGTTTCAACTGCGTAGATTTTCATAATGGTAACTTATAACTGTGAGAAACAAGGAACAGTCAGGAAGAGTGGGAGCATGGCTTGAAACTATGGGACAAACGGGATGTCACAGAATCACTGAAGTTGGAAGGGGCCTCTTGAGATCACATAATCCAACCCCCCTGCTCAGGCTGACCCTGTTTGAGCAGGTTGCCCAGGACTCTGTCCAGTTGGGTTTTGAATATCTCAGCGGACAGAAACGCCATAATGTCTTTAAGCAGCTGGTTCCAGTGTTTGACCACTGATGTCATCTTGGATTATTAGCAGTACAACAGTTAATGTTGAAATTGTCTAGTTGTTTTCATAGGTTTTGAATGTAATTCTTTGGTGCAGAAGAAAACCGTTGACATCTTTCAGAGCTATTGCTTTACCTTCTTGGTAGATTGAGGAATTCAGACTACCGTTTTACACCGATTGTTAAATAATAACCTGGGAACTGTGGATTTGGGACTTCAGTTTCTAGGCATCGTATCTTCACATTAAAAGTAGTACTGCAAATACTCATTTTCAGGATCATAATTATGGAGCCCCTCCTCCTCCAACACCGCCAGCCTCTCCTCCTGTCCAGACCATTATACCTCGTGCAGAACTGAACGGCCTGCACTCACCCGATGAGGAGAACTCCGGGGACAGTGAGAGCTCCTCAGAGGGAGAATCAATTCCCACTTGGTGCCACTGCAGTGTCTCCCAAGATGGTTTCCTCCTCAAGTGTGAAAAGTGCAGGTAAGCTTTGGTGCAGTGCAGATCTGGACTGCTCCTTGTGTTGACTTCTCATACCGAGCCGTGTCACGTTTGGGCTGTGGGACAGACTTCCTTTTGCTAACTGGAGCGTTCTTTCCAGTGCTTTACCCAGTATTGACCCTCCTCCTTTGCGTTGTCAGCCTGACAAGTGTTGGTGGCACCAGGAGTGGAGATGAGGATGTTAAATCGATGTTCTTATCATCCTGGGCCCCACTGAGGGCACGCATCTTGTGACATCCTGTTGAATTTCAAGTGACTTTACTCCTACAAACCAGCTTCAATTGTGCATTCTCCTTTGGCAGAGGAATGAGCAGGGGGAAGGTGATCAGACTCCGCCGCCGGAAGCAGGACAACGTGTCAGGTGAGCTTGAGGCTGTAATTCTGATAACGGTGACTTTTGCTTTCTTTCTACAAGACCTTTGTCTTTTGGCTGCTGTAATCATCTAACTGCGATTAGTTCCTGCTAATGTTCTTTGCCTCCCAGCCACTGGGATTTTCTCCTCTCCTTCCGCCTCACCTCAGTTAGCTCTTGTGAAAATCTGATTGTTTTGTGAACAGGAAAGAGAAATGTTAATCAGTGCCATTCTGTGAGATATCAGAAGTTTGGGAGACCTGTTCCCAGCTTGGGTGGGAAAACTGAGGTGTTAGAGTTTTTTCAGGGAAGAGCTATATAGGGTCTTCAGGTTGTCTTGATGAAAATAACCATCAAGGTAAGCTGTTCTCTCTGAGATGAATAAAAATGTTGCTAATGAGGCACTCCTCTCTATAGGTGGGGACAGCAGTGCAACTGAGAGCTGGGATGAAGAACTATCTCCCTCTACAGTGCTGTACACAGCCACGCAGCACACCCCTACAAGCATCACGCTGACTGTCAACCGCGTCCGTAGAAGCAAACCTAAGAAGAGGAAGAGGAGTACAGAAAAAGCTCGCACTGCTCCAAAGGCCAAAAAGATCAAGGTAGGTGGAGTGAGACAAGGTTGCTGCAGTTCCTACCAAATGCTGTGTGGAGTATTGTTGAGAGCAGGTCGGTGAGCTGGCAGTAGACAAGAAACTTTTGTCCTGTCGGGAGTTGCTCTTTCTGGTGTAATAATGTGATGCCTTGTATTTGTGACCTGCTGAAATATGTGGCTGTCGGTTTAAAAATTACCTTACTAGAACTCCACCCTTATTTCCCAACGCTGTCTGTTCGTGCTCAGTGCTTGGATTTGATTACATATTTTCCCTTCTGCTCTATTAGGATTTGGGGAAGTAGCTTTTGGAATCTGTTTGTGGCAAAGGGACAGTCTGTGAATGGAATGAAGAATGGAGCATGGCATTTCTTAGCAGGCTCTGTTAAGGAATTTGGGCTGCAGAGCTTCTTGGCACTGTTCTTCAGGGACAGAGATAGTGCCTGTGTGGAAAACTATGTAGGTAGTGATGAACATTTGTTGAGGGATGACTTTACTGTCTTGTTTGTGAGGGTTTGGGGACTGAAATAATTTTGGATCGCTTATATTGGAATGCAAGCGTGTGAGCAGCTGGTTCTTTCCCATCATCTGCGAGCTTTACCATGATTTTCCCCAGGTTAGGTTTCCCTTGAAGTTCCTTTGGGGTAGGCACTGATTAAATAAAAGACTGGGAACAGAAGCTCATGTGAGATCTTCAGGTTCTTTGTTGTGAACCAGCTTGATTTTGTTGCGGGCCCTTTATTCTGTCAAAGCAAGTGGGGTTAGTCAGGACAGTTTTGGTTTTGATGTTGAGATTTTTTACTACGTATGAGGCAGGCCTTTTTAGTTGAGAAATCTTGGACGTCAAGATTTTCAGCAGTTTTCACTGGATTTGCATTGCAGTCTTTTTGTTCAATTCCACTGCCTCTTGTGTAGGTCCTCCTGTAATTCTTGTCATCTTTTGTTAAGGGTTGGTCTGTAGGAGTAAGATCTAGTCTGGTTCTGGGATGCTAATTCTGAGGAAATACGTAGTACTTAATTTTTTTGTCTCTTTCTCTCTTTGTTCCGGGGACAGGCCTTTCGAGAGGGCTCACGAAAGTCTCTGAGGATGAAGGTGAGTAGACTTTGAGAACAGTCGGGGGGAGGGGGGGGGTTGCCCTGTGTTTTGTGCCTCTCTTGGTTTGCATGGAGAATCTCTGATTGTGGGACCGGCCTCGGAATAATCTCAAGCCTTACCATGCACCACAACCAGGCCTATTCAAAAGGGCATCACAGGAGTTGCCCATTGAACCTTTCTTTTGCTTCAGATAGCTTTCTGTAAGGAAATATCATCCAGTCCCAAGAGGTGTGACTGACTCATGACACTTGGGAGTGAGGTGTTTAATGTAGAACTGGTTGTGGCCGCTCTTCTATGCGGTCAGTTATCATTTGCTTGCATCAAAGCTATTTTAAGCTTGGACATCAGAGTGGTACACATGTTTAATGTTGGGAGACTCTAGCAGTGTTGCTTTGTTTCTCTCCACATCCTCTTACTAGGGATGGGTGGGACGATATTTATATCTCTGATTTTCTGCAATACTGCTAGGCGTGGCTGTCTGATAGGAAGATTGTTTGGCAAAAAAAGTAGACTTGCACTTTGAGTTAAACGTGTTCCTAGAAACACAAGAGGTGCCTTAAAGTTCACTCGGTCCCCTCTGACCCCAGTGGTGTAGCTGATAGTGACTTCTAGCAAGTGGCTCAGAGGAAAAGGGACAGTCCTGTGGGGTGTGTGTGTGTCTGTCTGCACCTGTCTCCATAGTACAAAAGTGCCTCGAGAGGGTAAAAACGCATGAAGAGTCTTAATGCTTTTAATATATATGATGAAAACAAGGATTGTTCTTTAGCAGTCCTTGTTGTTAATACCTCAGTGTCACGTATATCTCAGTCCTTTATGAAGCCAGTTCAGTTGCTGACCTTTGGAATATTGTTTGTTGAATTTTTTCAACTATTGTCAAGTAAAGAATGAAGCTTAATTTTTTTTTTTTTCTACCAGCTTCTTTTCTCCCCTCCCTTTCAAGATGGTATACATAGATTACCTGATTTTGCCCTCTCTTCTTCACATCGCTCAGGACTTGCAGTTTTAACCCTCTAGCTATTAGCTTATGCTCTACATTCAGTTTCTTGAAACCCTGATGACCGTTTAGCTAGAAGGTTCAAAAGTATTTTTGGATCAGTCACTGCAAAGATTGAGATGCAGTCAGCATCATCTAGCATTATGTTGGACATGAGTGGGTTGACTGTAGGACAAGCCTACGTGAGATTTATTTGCCTTTGTGTGTTCTGTTCCTTCGCTTTTTTAATCTACTTGTTTTTCCAAAGTGACTTAAACTTTTTTTCTGGCCATATATTAGCTTAATTTTCTTGTATGTAGCAGTAACAAGTACCAACTCTCAAAAGGTCTTATCCTGCATCGAGTTCTCCATACATTCCAAAGTGGCACTGTTGTCCAGTGTTCTGGAGGATGGAGGTTCTGAAAAAGGTCTCCTCATAACCAATACTTTCTTAGCTTGGAATAAATTTCCCTTTTTTGGTAGCATGTTCATAGGCTCAGAGCACTTTGGGTAGGTTGTGTGCTAGCCATTAACTCTTTGCTGTTTGCAGAATTCACCTTCTGAAGCACATGCCTTGGATGAAAACACAGCTGAAGGCTGGGAGAATCGAATACGACTGTGGACAGATCAGTATGAAGAAGCCTTTACTAACCAGTACAGCGCTGATGTGCAGAACTTGTTGGAACGTCATCTAAACTCTAATAAAGAATTTGTGGGCAAAACTGCTATGCTAGACACAATCAACAAAACAGAGTTGGCCTGCAATAATACTGTTATTGGGTCCCAGATGCAGGTAAGAACTGTTGTGACAGAAGTGGGGTAGGTCAGGTCCTCTGGTTTCTAGACATAAGGTGTGGACATTGGTGAAAAATATCTTAACCAGTCATATATTTTCAGACCAAGAGGCATAGATTTGATATAAAAGGGAACAGAAGAGATGCCAGTACCAAAACAGATTCAGAAATACTTGCATTCAACCAAATGTGTTGCTAAATTGGGGATATTTTATACAGTTTACACAGGTGTTTTACCATAAATACTTTTGATTACTGAATGGCTTGAGGCAGAACCAGATCTATCACTTGCTGGAGACGGGAAATTTCCTGCTTTCAAGCTGAGTTTTCCTGTCCTTTTTTTTTTTTTCATTGTTTCTTTGGCTTATGTTGTGTAGAAAGCTGTTTTAAAGAACCTTTCGACATTATTTCAGTATTTTGGATGATTATTTGGACTTTGGTAACTTTCAAATACTGCACAACTACAATTGATTTTCAAGAACTGTCTTTCCCTAACTTTTCTCTTCCAAGATGGGCAAGTGATTAGTGTCTTGCCAGCTTTCTGGAGTGTATGTAGGCAAGGAGAAACAGGAAAAGGATTATTTGTGTGGTGTATGTCCTCCCCACTACTCTTCTCAGCTGATGTTTCATCTGGTCCGTGCTTTATTGAGCAGAGCAGCATTCCCACTCAGTTCAGGCTTTGCAGGACTTCCTGGTCTAGGAGACTGGAGATAGATGCAACTGAAAAAGACGGGCTCCAAAACATATGTGGGGCACCTCTTCTGTAGAAGGGGAGCAGAGTCAGAAACCTGAATATCAGGTATATGCTTGAATCATTCTTGTTTATATCAGCTGACTCACCGCTCTGTGAAGTTCACGTGCTCCTTCCCACTTTCCCTCTGCTTTTATGTAGGTGAAGCACATCAGGCAGAGCACAGATATTGTCAGTAAGGGAGAGTGCAGAAAGAGGACTTTGAACCCAACTTCCTTCCACTCTTGCTTCTAGTTCTGCAATAATAAGACTTCTGTGGGGGGTTGGGGAGAAACATTTCTACTTGGCTATGTGAGTAGCCTTCCTAAAGAGAGCAACTGAGGAAATGTAGGAGGAAAAAGTTCTGCTTCTCTAGAATTCTTAATATTTTCTGATTCTAAATGTAAACTCTTCTATCTCCTTCACGTGAGTTTTAGGAAAAGTCCTGAAATAACTGATAAAACATAAGCTGTTCCTTTCATAGAGTACAGCAGGACAGATAATTATAAAAGGTATAATACATAAATGTGCTTGTTCTTGTCATGCTCTCTTGCCCTCTCCCTTCCCTGTACAGACATAGGTTTTCCCACAGGGAAAAGTGGCCAGCATCCCAAATCAGAAGACTCCAAATGCGATATAACCCAAAGAAACAAAAAGATAGAAAGTTGCAGAACTTCTTAGTGAGCTGCAGTTACTCTAAGCAAGCTGTAGGTAGGTACCTATCATCGCGCATGCTGGGGCAGTATAAAGGGACATAGTGGCTTTTGTAGTTCCTCTTCAACACTGAGGAAAGACCAGGTGGCTGTCCCGGGCTGCTGCTTGTCAGCCCTTATGTCCTTGTTTTCTCTACTCAGCAGATGGCTGTGGATGTTGTGAGGAAGATAGCCTGCACAGGTGTGGAGTGCGTGATTTCTCATCCCGTGCTTTATATTTTTGTTCCACTCATTTGTCTCATCTTTGTTAGACAAACTGAGAAGGCTTCTTGGTTTGCATCAGTTGTCTTTTAACTAGATATCATTACTGGATGTAAAAATAGCTTTTCTGGGAGATAAGGAAATAGTACTTTGGGCTCGGAAAAAAAGGAAGAAGGTTGTGTCAATATACAGATAGCAGCTGTGTGTAGATGATGGGTATGGTAACTGCTCTATTTGGCCATGAAGACTCTGGAGAGAGGAAAAAGGAATAAAAATATAATGTTTGATATGCCCTGCATACCTTCCCAGTTGAGGGAGTTGTTTGGCTTGGGTAAACAATGATGGAAGTATATACTCAAAAAAAACCCCAAGAAGACGAAAATGTGACCTAAAAGCTTCCCCAATCCAGGAGGAGTGGGAAAAGATGGGTTGAGAGTTATACACATAGGGTACAGGATTTTGATCTCTGGAATGTTTTAGATAAATCAGTACTGAATGGTCCTAATGATGCAGAGGGAAACTTGTGAAAATACGAAGCTGTTCAGCGTCGTGAGTAAAATCATCTTAATGCTGGTGGCTGCCAGATGCTTGACAAACTGAAAGCTGTGAATCACTTTTCTGCCTGCTGTTGCCAAACCAAACCCAGGGTCAGTATTTGCCCGTTGTTGCCTCTGATAATTGCTGACTTGAGCTCAAACCCCTGATTGATTTCACATTCTGAAGTGAAGAGCGAAAGGGCCTTTATAAAATAAAGCCACTGAGTATTATGCAGATGTTGCTCTGCAAACATATCAGAACAGTTTTGTCTGATTAGCAGTCAGCAATCCCTAGCCTATGACATGAATAAAATCATTTGTTCTTTTCACACATGAAAGCATGGCAGCTAATCCTCTTCATATTTCTAAATTCAGAGAACGAAAACAAGCTGAGCTAGGGTCTTACCAGAAAAGCTGTGAGATCATTCCTGTTTTACTAAACTCAGATGATTGTTAAGTTTTACAGATGCGGAGCTTCTCTATCCTTCATGAGTTCTCTTCTCTTCTCACCACCCTGCCTTATCCCAGCAGTGTTCCCCAAGCTGTTTTCCAACATCAGGTGGACAGTCATGGGCCAAAGTTGAGACTGAAGGCTACCAGACATTAACTCACATCTCCGAAAGCTACTAAGAGAATGTGATAGAGTAGGAAAATAATTGAGGTTGGGAGGAACCACTGAAGGTCATCTGGTCCAATCCTCTTGCGTAGGGCCAGCTTGGATGAGAAGCTAATTATAACAGCAAATAAGTGGTAGTATAGAAACAAAATTATTCAACTGGAGACACACTTGTGTCTCAGTCCTAATTTATCTACTAACTTCAGATATTTTCCCCTTACCTCATTCTGTCACACACTAGCAAATCTAGTCCTGTTTCTTTATTCTGTTACCACAGCTGGATAGTCCAAAGTGTATCCAATGTTTTCAAAATAATTTAGCCACTACTCTTGGCAATGTAAACAGTCTTACTCTACAGTTCACTTGTGTCATGGGTTGATGAGAAAGCAGGGCCAGCAGTGTGGCTGCTTAGTCTGAGAATAACATGTTTCTTTTATGCCAGTTTAGTGGGCTTGGGGAATCCTCTGTGAGCTCTTATTAGGACCCAAGACATGAGGATTGACCCTGTGAGGCTTTTCAGAGTCTTCTGGTACATACATGCAGGTGTTTCCAATTGCCAGCAGATACAGTGGTATGAAAAAGATATACCCCATAGGCATGGTAAATGTAGCACTGGTGTATCTCTAGGAGGAGATCTGGAATAACAAGACCATTACTCCTGTTGACATAGGTTTCAAATGAATTTTTTTTATAAAGCTGTCTTTATCCTGGACTTGAGTGAGAGAAGTCAATAAATAGATCTTACTTTACTGGCTGTTCCAAGATCTGCAGTATAATGTAATATTAAAACAATGAAAGTATTCTTCTTCCCAGAGAGGTTTAATTCAGAGCCACGTACAAGATTGCTACAGAAAAAAAGGTTCAATACTTTATACAGTCAGTATAGAGGGGTTTGTTTGGTTCCCAGTGCTGAGTGCTGCCTTAAGGCATTAAGTTAATTTTCACAAAGTTAGAACGTCATGCATTCTGTCATTGTCCAGACTGAGCCCCTTCTTAAGCTAATGTGATTTTTACCCATTTGAGCAGGCTGCTCAGTAGCTGTGTCTAACAAGAGAGCTCTATCAGGAAAATTTGGGAGTTTGCTTTTAATAAAATCCTGTGGTTCACATCTAATTTAGATAGATGACTGTCATTATTACTGAAGTAAGAACACTTATGTCTCCATTCACTCCGGAAAAGTATCAAAACCGGGTCCTTATGAGCAGTGAATAGCATGCTTAGGGAAGTGCAGGCACAGCTCTTGTGGTGAGGCAGCCAGCCATCTTCACATAATTTGTGAGGTTCAATCTGTTAAGCAAGAAAAGTACTTTGTTTTTATGGAAGAAGTCTTTCCTATGCCCTAGTGCTTATAATATCCCTTCCATTATTCCATAAAATGTGTTGTGTTTGGACGTCTGTGCTTATGTGGTTTCATACTGTCAAGACGCATTGTTGGGAAGATCCGTTGTAATAGTGCGGTAGACTTCAACATAAAGAAGATTCAGCAAACTGTCACTGCTTAGTTAAAAATGAATTTCTTCATGTTAAAAAAAAAAAAAAATCAGAAGCACTAGTTGAGGAGGCAGATGAGGAGTTTCTGGATGGAGATAGAAATTGCCAGATTAAGTCTTTGGCCTGCTAGCTAGAATTTACCATCCTCTGCAGAAGGAAAAAGTTGTGGTTTTTTTCCTCTGAATGTGTGACAACCCACAATTTAGGGAAGATTTGAATTATTCTGGCTGTGAAAGTGGCCGTAATTGCAGAGCAGTTCCCTGTTAGCAGCAGCTGACAGGTCTGGTTATGCCTCCTAGCTGCAAGGCTGAAATACTTGGTCTGATAGGTTTGTGGGACTTATTGTTGAATGAAAGCAATAAATACTCTTTGCTTTTAATAAATATTATCAAGGTCATTACTGAACTGTTACAGAATAAACAATATATTCACCTGGCAGAGTTTCTGTACATTACTACTAGAGTAATTTTTCTTTTCATGTATGTAAAATATTGTTCATAAGTTTAGAGGCCTTTGGTTTAAATTCTCATATTTTGTTCTGTTTTTTGTTACAGCTGCAGCTGGGACGGGTGACTCGGGTTCAGAAGCACCGGAAGATCCTGAGGGCAGCAAGAGACTTGGCACTAGATACCCTTATAATTGAGTATCGAGGGAAGGTTATGTTACGACAGCAATTCGAGGTCAATGGGCATTTCTTCAAAAAGTAAGAGTACTATGAAGTGATTAGTGTGAGAGCATCATGGCACGGAGAGTCTAGTGTCTCTGAGGGATAATGCACACTTACAGGGCTCTTGTCAGCTGTGCCATCTGTAGAAATGTGAAATCAAATATACAACCTCAGCTTGATGCTCTGCTTATGGACCAAAACCCTCTGAAGTAGATCTGATAAACTGTGATGCTGGAAGTGCATAAGCATCCAGAGCAATAGCACTGATGGAAGCGCAGCTTCCAGTGAAGTGAGGAATACCTGTTATAAGTGCCAGGGGAATTGAGTATTTTGGGATTGAGACGTTCTGTTACTTCCCCAGGCCATATCCCTTTGTGCTGTTCTACTCCAAGTTCAATGGCGTTGAAATGTGTGTTGATGCCCGCACCTTTGGTAATGATGCCAGGTTCATCAGGCGTTCCTGCACTCCAAATGCAGAGGTAAATTCTCTCTTCACCATCACTGTAATTGCACATGACATGTTTTATACAGGCTTAGTGCATTCCCTTTTTATCAATAGTCAAATTAAAATGGAGTAAATGGGATAAGTTCTCTACATCTCTTGCTTGTTCGGTGGTTTGTACTTGGAAGATGAGAAAGCTTGGGAATATGAGGCTTTTTCTTTGGAAGGAAAAGGTTTCTTTTATGGCTTCCCTTTGGCTGCAGCGTGACAGGGTAAGCAGGTGGTAGCAAGTGTAAGTGAAAAAACACAGGGTGAGACGAGCAGTGAAGCAGGCTTTTCCCTATGGAGAATTTAAGATAATTATTCATGGAATAGATAAGAGCTGCTTTGCAGAAGGAGGCTTCCCTCTTGGAATTAAGAAGTGCAACTTGTGGAGATGTTAGTTTCTCTCTACTTTGTTTAACAAGGTTCGTCATGTGATTGCTGATGGGATGATCCACCTGTGTATCTATGCTGTTGCCACCATTGCCAAGGACACAGAGGTTACCATCGCCTTTGACTATGAGTACAACATCTGGTGAGTCCTTCACCTCGCCCAGGAGCTCTCCACTGCCCTCCTGGACTGGACATCTTCCTCCAGCCCTTTCCTCGCATTCTACATTTTGCTCCGTTTTCTACTGAATTGCATTTTCCGGCTATTCTGTCCAGTTCTGCTGGCATATTCTACAATAGAGGCCATAAGGTAGCCTGCTGTCCTTGCTTTGGCACGTGGTGAGATGTTTAGTAGGAGATGCATTGAATGTCTCTGTAGAAGGGTTGAGAAATGAAGAGTGACACGAATTATGTTTGTGTTTTGGAGCAGCAACTATAAAGTGGACTGTGCGTGTCACAAGGGGAACCGGAATTGCCCTGTGCAGAAACGTAGCCCAAATGCTGCAGAACACCTACCTCCACCTGTTTTAGGCACACTGATTGGGGCAGAAACACGCCGCCGAAAAGCCCGTCGAAAGGAACTAGAAATGGAACAGCAGGGCATTGCATCGGATGAGAACAGCAGTCAACAAACAGAGGAAGTTCCTGAAGGACCTGCAGCAGTCAGTGACAATGAGGTAAAACCCTTGACACTTCATTATATATATTTTTATCATTGTGGTGTGGAATCTGATCCAATACAGCACTGGCACCTTTAGAACAGAAACTGCAGGAGGCCTTTCTTAAACCTAGCACCTTAGATTACCATAGGAATTTTGATAACTTTAAAACAGTACTGGATTTTGTTTGACACACTAAGTCTGGGCTTCTCTTTCAGGTGGCAGAGAAGGAGGAGAAACAAGAAGGGGAGAAAGAGGAGCCTGCAGATGAACAGGGAGCCTTGGTCCATAACCGACGGGCAAGTACCTTTCTTGATCTGGGTGTCATCCCCCTTAGAACTCGCTTCATGCGATGACCAACAGGTCCAGCTGGTTATTTCACTTGTTTCAAGACAAATTCCAACTGTCAGTGGTCTTTGGTAATTTGATTTAAAAAAACCAAAACAAAACAAAAAATAACCAACACCTAGGCTGACTCTACATGACAGGATTTATGTCAGGGCACTGCAGATTAGAAGGGATACAACAGATTTATTTCCTGTTGGAAAATTTAAATGTTACTTTCAGGGCTGTTCTATAGTCTAAAACATAACGAGACAGTCAGCACCAGATTCAAAAAAGTTAATTGTACCCTTTTTATGTCTCGGGCTGCCCTTCCTTATTGCCACTACAAGAATTTATGAAGCCATATAGATCATAGAATAGTTTGGGTTGGAAGAGACCTTTAAAGGTCATCTAGTCCACCCCTGCTGCATTGAGCGGGGACATCTGCTAGATCATATGATGAACCAGAACCTAATTTTCCTTAAAGCTTGGTGAGTTTTGCTGGGTTAGGTTTGTTAACTATCTGTTCCCTGTATGGGTTCATAAACATGTTGCCTTCTGGGAAAAGGATAAGGATCAAGTGACAAAAGTTAATAAGAGGTAGACTACCAACACCACTATTGGCAGAAGTCAACAAAATTTGCTGTGTTCTGTATTAGGAAATCCCTTTGTGCTCCCAAATCGTTGTTGTAATCAGTCTTCTTGATCAAAATATTTCTTAGTGCTCTTGGATAACACAGTCCCTTCTCAGCCACCTTCTGTACTGAGTAGAGCTGGGTTTTTTTTTCTTGTGCTTCTTATGGATCAGCTCCCTGGATCAGGATGTTTTATGCATGTGAATGGAGCTGTTGTGACTCTACTTAATTTAAAAAAAAAAAAATCCCTCACAAAACAAAACCAAAACCAAAAACCCAAGGGAAAAAAAAAAGTGCTCCCTTTCTCCTACCAGCTAACAAACACGTTGGAGCTCGGAGTTCCCTGGTTTTCCTTTGTTCACCAAATACCTTAATCATCCATCTTTCTCTAACCAGTGATATGGATCATGTGTAAATTTCCTGAGAATGCTTTAAATGTTCAGATAGTGCAGCAAATTGCAGAGCCAAGGGCCATTCAGCGAAGAGATCCTTGGATTATCTCGTGGATAATTTTTTTTTTTTTTTTAGAACAGGCAAGATAAAGCAATCAGTTTCTATTGAGATTTGAATAAGAGCAGTCATCCATCAGACTGGCCTTAAGCTTGGAGGGGAGATTTCAGTTTAGTGCAGGGAAGCTGCTCTCTTTCTTGGACAGCATAGTTCAAGAAGACTAAGTGAAGTGTTATTTTCCCATGAGCCTTTAAGCCCTGTTCCTGTATGCTGCACCAATTAATCTCCTTTAATGAGATTCAGTTTTCTATACTTGGCACCAGGAAATAACCTGTATCTGTAGTTTTTTCAGTCTTTAATTTTTTTGTGTGTGTTGAATATTTTTGAACAGAAAACTGTAAAGGCCAGGCTGCTGTGAATGAGTACTGCTGTGTGCTTCAAGATACTTTTTCCTCCATGACAAGTCTCAGAAAGCACTTGACCCCTCTTTCTTAAAATTCCCTTGATTCAGCCTGGGTTTTGCCAGTCACTGCATCATTATTGTACTGGGCCTTTTACATGCATAATTACCAGTTATTTGTGATACAGCTAGGTGATAAGATTTTCTGTCTTTTCTGTGTACCTAATAAATACCTTTGGTTTTGCCCCTCTGTGCTCTCATGTTCTGTTTTTCTTATCTACTATGTAAGCTGCTTAGACAAGAGCTTTGATTTTTGAGCTGGGTGATCTCCTGACATCAGGGATGGGGTGAATCTGGATCATTTTAGTCATCTTGTGTGGTGTGTTATACTTGCTGCAAATTACTGATTCACTTACTTCTGTTGCCTCTGGCTTCTGTTTGCTTCTAATGTCTGGTCATTAGCGAGTAGCTCTATTGGTTTCCAAGTCGTGTCTTCACTCTATTTATTCTCTCTTATGGTTTTTAGTTCTTCAAAATTACGCATTTCCTTGTGGCTATTTTATAAATATAATTCAGTAGTATCTAAGTGGTCCTATTCAAGAACAAAGTCTAGTTCTTCTAGTTACTCTATGAACACATGATTGTGTTGTTGTTATTCTGGGAAATTTGCCATGTTGAAAAATGCAAATATCTGAAAAGAACTACTTCTCTCTGTCCCCTTTCTGGCTCTTGTCATTGCTCTTTGGCAGTTGTTCTCCTTCTTGTGCTGCATCCCCTATCTGTTCTTGCCTACTCCTCTTTATGTGCATAATTTGCAGTGCTGACTTAAATTTACTCTTGTGTTCTAGTCCCGGGAAGACAGGAAGGTAGAAGCCATCATGCACATGTTTGAAAACTTGGAAAAGAGAAAGAGGAGACGAGAGCAACCATCAGACCGTAACAGCACTGATGCTGAAATCAACATCAATTCTGAAGCTCCTGAGCTGGAGGAAATAAAAACAGAGACTCCTGAAACTGAAGATGGAAGTTCAGCACTGAGTGCTGCTGCTGTTGCTGCTGCTGCTGCTGCAAATGTTTCCAACAGTAACAGCAGTACTGGGGTGAACACACGACGGTCCTCACAAGTAGTGGTAAGACAAAGACGGGACTGCTTAATAGCTTGTACGAAGCTCATATGCAGCATATCTGATCATAAGATAATTCAAGTTGGGAGGAGCTTCATGGGGTCTCTAGTCCATTCTCCATCAGGCAGGGTCAGCTCTGAGGTCAGACCAGCTTGGCCGAGGTTTTACCCAGTCTTGTCTTAAGTACTTCCAAGGATGGAGATTGCAGTCCCTCTGGGAAACCTCTCATTCCAGTGTATGTACATTGATGCCCCACTGCATCTTCTTGGAGGCTTCAGTCTGGATGTAGGAAAACTGCTGTTAGGTCCCCTTAAGCCTCTCTGGGCTGAACAAGCCCAACTCCTTCACCAAGCGGGCCCTTTCTCTACTGGCATGAGCTTAAGTTGGATGTGTAACTGCAAGGATTGAGGAATTCTTTTGCTTTTTCTTTTGGTGTTTTTTGGCCCTGTTTACTTTGGATGCATGTGTTTGCCCAGATACTTGCCTGGAATGATACCTGTCAGCTCAGATCAGGATTAAGAGCAGTTGCCTTTGAGACAAGCGGCAGGTTTCATACTGCTGCTTTCTTCCTTAAGACCAGTGTTCTGGTTGACTCCTTTAAGAACACAGCAGACAAAATGATAATGTGCCAGTGTTCTAGAAGGGTCTCCAAAACCATCTTATGAGCCAGTACAAAGTCCAAGCAGATTTTGAGTCAGGTAGTGTCAATAAATAAATCTCAATCCTTGATCCTGTATCCAGAGAAAAGGAATACTCTTAGAGATGCTCGGACTAATGACAGTTTATATTGTAGGATGCAGTCCCTGAAAAAACAGTTACGAAACCAGCTCCAGCGAAACCCTCCAGGCCCCGACCAAAAAGTCGCTTCTCTCGATACCGGACCAGTTCAGCACAAAGACTGAGAAGGCAGAAGCAAGCCAGTTCCCAGCAAGCTGAACTCACCCAGGCTGTCCCAGAGGAAGGAAGCACTGCCAGCTCAGTAACCACAACAGATGTCAGCAATGTAGAAGGTCCAGGAGAAGGCAGACAGTTGACGGGATCTGACCCAACTGCTGTGCTGGCTGCAGGATCTCAGTCTAATCGACCTGCAGTAAAGTACCCCAAAACTAAAAAGGTAAATATGATCGAGTGCTCAAACTGGAGAGGGGGAAGAAGAGGTTTTGTGTGGCCTTTAGGGTAAAGTTAGCTCAGGGGAAACAGTTCTTCCAAATAGTTGGAATTATGTAATATAGTATTATTTACTGTTATTATTTGTTCTGTAGTGGCTAAGAGCCCTCATCGCGGTTCAGAATATGACTTCTCAGCCCTGTAAACACAAAGATCAGAAAAAGGAATTAACTGGTCTTTACAGCAAGTCTACGTAGGCCTTAGAAACCAACAGAGTGGTACAGGTGCAACAGGAAGGATTTAACTTTTGGGTACATTAGAGTCTAGAAAGAGGGAAATTACCCGTTTTATGTATGCAGGGAAGAAACTACTTCCAGCCTGAGGGCCCCCGGGAGAGAAGGGTTGGAGGGGCTTGGCAGCATAAGGAACTGGGTGGTGGAGGCTGAGCCCTGGGTGAGGAGAGCAAAAAGATGTTTCGGTGCTGGTGTGGAGGGGAATGGGAGGCTTAGGAGATGGCTGGCAAAGGCCATGAGGACAATAAGCTGTTTGTGTTGTTCCTGCAGGGTAACAAGTACTAACAGAAAGATGGGGAGAGCTGATGTGTTTGGATCCATGCGCAGTAAGCTAGCAGAAGCTTTTGGAGGCAGCATGCAAAAGGGGTTTTTGGTGGGGTAGCTGCCATTTAAAAACTAGATGCTGATAGTTTGTAAAAGAGCACTAGCTTTTGGGCCCAGAAGAAAGGATGTTTATTAGAGAAGGTTGGATGCGTATGATCTCAAATAAGTTTTCTGCATGTTCCCACTGTTTTAGGAGCAAGGAGAAAAAGACTGTCAAGCAAGAAAGTTACCTTAAATCAAGCAGCATAGAGGTGTAGTGAGACTGCTTAAAAACCCAACAAAACCACCTTGAAATAACCAGGATATTGCATCTTGTGAAGGATAGTAAAACAGAGGCTCTCTTGTGTATACCAGCAAGAGAACGAAGAGAGAAGAGTGGAGCCATTAGTAGTAAAGATTAGTTGGAATTTAAAAATAAATTTAGAATGGCATAAAAATACGTTTGGTGTGGGAATCAGTGGCAGTATCTTTTTGGGATGGGGTGGGGTGGCAGGCTGGGGGGTATTTGTTTAGGACAAAGTAGAAGAGGTTAGCTTTCAGCTTAGAATTGAGGACCAAGAGGGAATGTGACTGTGGATTATAATGTAAAAGCTGAAAGAAACTTGTAAAGGAAAGGAGGAGAAATTGCAGAAGCCTAGCGGGCAATTGCTATATACTGGGCATAAACTACGTTAATATATATGGGCTTGCAGCTAGAAACTAGTTTTGAACAAGGCGATCAAGTTTTAGGAGAACCTTCTGATAAGATGAATAGGAGAACCTTCTGATAAGATGAATGGAGCTTAAAATCGAGCTACTTCTGTAAAACTGGTTTACCTGTTGCTGTGCCTGCAACAGATGAGAACTGGGTTTGATGGGAGAAGTCCTGGCTGTGTTTCATCCTGTTGAGGAGGAGGGATGTTTTAGCATGTGGGCTGACCTGAGCATTGCTTCCCCATGTGCCTTTCTGCCATATTGCCTTTGTTCTTCACCTGTGCTAGTTGCGTTGACGCGTGTGTTTTCTCCTTCAGTACCTTGTTACCGAATGGCTGAATGACAAGGCAGAAAAGCAGGAGTGCCCTATTGAATGCCCTCTGCGCATTACTACAGACCCAACAGTTTTGGCAACTACCCTGAATATGTTGCCAGGTCTCATCCACTCCCCGCTAATTTGTACCACACCTAAACACTACATTCGTTTTGGTTCACCTTTCAACCCTGAGAGACGTCGAAGGCCCTTTCTGTTGGACGGAATTTACAGCTCCTGTAAAAAGGTATGTTTGCTCATGTCTTACCTTCAGGGGCTATATACTCATCAGGCTCTTAGTGACACCCTTATAAAGTTATTGTGTCCTCTTTGAGCCTATTTCCAAGTGTTCCTGCTGAGCTGGCCTTGCCTGGTGTGTCGATGCAGTCTCCATGCTGTGACTGCTGACCCTCTCCTAGCTAGGGTTCAGTCTTTACCCTTGCTTTTTACCATGGTAGAACAACTGTTCTGTGACTCTCTTCTTAGAAACGTGTATTTTCAAATCTGCAGTGTCTGTTTATTATCCAGCATATGCAATTCAAGGAGGTTTAATTGTTGCCCTTTAGAATGTTTTATGTTCCTACTTTCACAGTCAGAGGGTGGTTGGCATTGCAGGAACAGGACAGTGTTGCAAAAGACCTCAAGAATACAGTGCCTCAGTCAAGATCCATTGTCTTTGGAGAGCCTTTGTGGTTTAGCAAAGCCTTGTGTTTGCTTGTTCACAAGAGCAAGCCCACAGCTCTTTGTTTGGCATCGTAGACTGTCTGCGACAAATAACTTGTGGCCATGCAGGAAGCCTGAACTGAGCCCAGCTGAGGACTTCATTCCTCCGGGGGTGATATGTGGTCAGTAGCATTTACCCATCCGCAGGGAAATGATAGTTCAGGTTGGTTTGCTCAGTCAGATTTCTGTCAGAATCCTCCTTATTGCATGTCAGCTTTGCTCAGAGGCTCTTCCAGTTCCTGTGTGATTACCTGAGAACAATTTTATGGAAATCCTTTCTGATCTTCCAGTCTTGGTAGCTTTCCAAGTCGGGTACCGTGTCCTGGTCTCTTTGCCTTCCTTTGAGGGAGTTTTTCCAGAGAGAAACTTTGACCTTTACCGTTTACACCTTCAGCCAATTTGTTTTCATGCCCTAACACACACCTACAAAAAGAAGCTAAGGTCTCTTTTGGACATTTCCTTCATAGGTAAAGCTTTTGATGGTTTCTTATATACTCATGTGAGCCAAACCATGTTTGTTTCTGTGTGCCCAGGCAGTTTTCCCATGCTTATTTATGCTAAGAACTTCATGGTTCAAGCTGCTTCTTTGAACCTTAACAGTGTCTTTCAGCCTCAGGAAAGAGAAAAGCATCCAGAGCAAAACTGGGAGAGTTATTCCAAGTTCTCTGTTTGGTGCATTTGCCGTACAACTAGCCAGCAAGCTCACAATTCAGTGAAAACTGTTATTATAGAACAAGCCTTCCAAACTCTTGATACATTTGGCTGTTTCCTAGTCATATGATAATTCTCACTGCTGGAGAGGGAATGGACTAGTCTCACTATGGATGACTTTCATTTAGTCCACATCTTCCTGGAAGCTGAGTGTCCAAAACTGGATGTTGTGTTGCAGCTGGGACATTTTCAAAGCAGAAAGTTGCTCTGTGTCTTGTAGCTCATATCCATTCTGTGCATCACAGTATGATGACAGATTTTTCTTTGACAGGTTGATTTAAACTCGTGTTCAGTTCGTGATTTACTGTGTTTGTTAGAACAACCCGTTAGTTTTCTAGCCTGTAATTTTAGAAGTGATTGTTTCTGGCTTTATAGGGTACTTTGTTCTAGCCTGTGCTGAGCTGTGTCCTGTTTTTCCCCATCCATTTCCCAATTTAGTAGGAAAATCTTGACTACTGTCTTCTAGCATGTTCTTGTTTCTCCCAGGTTGGCATTATCTGAAAACTTAAGTACACTGCCTGTTCCATTATCTCAATAACTAATAAAATACTGAAAGTTTCTGGGTCCATAACAGATGTTTCAGGAAGTAATTTGTTAGATTTCTACTTTTTGAAGGTAAATAATGAATAACTGTTCTAGTAAGGGGTTTCATCCACTCTGTAGGAGTTCCCCAACTTTTTCATGGAAAACACTTGGTAGCATTCAGTGTTTTTATCACTAACGGTCTGGAGATGTAGAAAAAAGTCTGCATCTCGTGGTCAGGAATGTTTAGAAAACTCTTACAGGGAAGACCTCCTTTTCAGCCAGCTGAGATCTAGAAATGATCCAGAACTTGATGACATTGCTCTCTCAAGACCTGATTTTTGTCTTGTCTGCTTCTGACTACTCAGTCAGGAAGGCTGATTTATAAAGGCTTTTGAGATAGAGGGTGTATTTTCTTGGACTGTCAGCAGGCCTCTTCCTTAAACTACTGAGGACTATGCCAAAAAATCTCCGCTGATGATCTCAGTTTGCATCCACAGCATGCCAATGTCTGAACCTCGCAAGGAAACTGAACGGTATAACCTGCTCACGTTAATCACACATTGTACAGCGACTTGGCTGTCGGAGGACATGCCACATGTGAGGTAGCAAGTGCTCCAGACTGGTTGGCACTTCACACTTTTCCTGGTGGCCGCTGTGGAATCCGTTGAGTTATAATTGAACAGAGAAGAAGCATCTGCTGTACAGTAGTGAAGGCCACCAAAATAGATCCTGTCACCTGCTCTTCATCCTCACATTGAAGTTTTCACTCTGAGGATTGTGGCCACTGAGTTTCTGATGCATTTTCGTGATACCTTTGAGGAACTGTAAGATGTGTACGTGTATCTAATAGGCTACACGCTGCTGGCAAGCAGATGAACTGTGGATTACTGAAAGGTAAACTTCTGATTTTAAACCTCTCTGGGAGAAGAAAAGGCTGGTAAAGTGAGTCCCTTGGGTAAACTACACAAATGCAAATTACTGTTGTTTTTTTTCAGCAGTTTGCTGTCATTTTACTGGATCACCTGGGTGTTTTCCTTTATATTGTGGCAGTTATTTTTTATAGTAAAGTAAGCAAAGGTTTCCTGCCTGCCATCAGGAGTCAGTCTGTATCAAGATACAGGGCTAGTACACCCACTGCAGCAGTTGATTTGCTGAGACTTCACATTCACTTGCATGAGATGTGAAACTTTCTTTATTGTCCATGTTCAGAAGACGACTGTGACTTGTATCTCTTTTATTAGTAGCTGAAGAAAAGATTTGCCTTTATTATTCTCTTCTTATTTTAGCCCCTTTGAAAACTGCTGCTTGGATTTTTTTTATTCCTTGTCTCTGGCAGTGAGCACAGTCCTAAAAGAACTGTTATGTGATTAAACTCAGGCATTTCTCTGCTGGAACTGTTGGAACAGAATCTATGTTAAGCTCTAATATGCCTTAGTGGAGCAGGGGGACAGTGTCGGTGTGCTCCTGGGCAGAAATCAGCTTCTTTGCAAAAATCGGGGTTTTAAGATAGTTCAACGTATTTATCTTCCTTTTCTTTTAAATAAAATCTCCTTTAATAGGTTTTAGCTTCCAGAGTTTTGCATTTGATCTATCTGTAATACGCTCTTCACTTATCTTTGTGTTGTTGCTGAAGGCTGCTGATCCCTGGAATACATCTCCTCAAGAGCACACAGTCAGCCCCATCACAGCAGGTGGTCAGCTGAGCTCTGAGGGGTTCCTGTGTGAGTGCAGGTGAAGGAGGTGGTGTCGGTGTTGTGAGCAGCCTGCCCTGCTGCACAGCAGTGTGGGAGCTGGAGTGCATCCCTGCAGGATTACATAGAAAGGACTGGAGGGGTTGCATGTTTATGTAGTGTCGTTTTGTTTCAGCGCTGGATCAAACAAGCCCTGGAAGAGGGGATGACTCAGACCTCACCAGCTCCGCAAGAGAACAGAACCCAGTGTCTATACCAAAGTAACGAGAGCAGCAGTTCTTCCAGCATCTGCAAAGATGACACAGGTAAGTGCTCAGCACCATCAGGGCAGCGTGGGCACTTGAGTGAAACTGGGGAAGCTGCTGAATAACAAATGCAGCTGTACAAAGATGAGATCTTAAATGTGTACTGCTGCTTGATGGCACAGCTTTATGGCAGGTGAGCATGTTACTTTGCCATTCATTCAAATTTCTGCAGACCCATTCTCGCTTGAGCATGTGTCAAGTTTCTCAGTATTTTTTGTGTGAAAAGATAATCACTTTATCTTGCATCATCAAACTCAGTGCCGTGTGATCATTTGTCCAATAGAGGGGAAAAAAAGAAAGAAAAAAAAGAGTACAATATGATCTCTTTTCAGCAGGATGCTGTTAGATGGACAACTAAATGTCTACTGACTATAGGAAGATATAGCAAAGTCTCACAGGCACGTATGTAATAAGCGAATGATTAAGTAAGTCTCAAAGATGGAGAAGCTGAAATCTGTGAGTAAAGCAGCAGAATGGTTAAATATTGTGTCTGAATCTTTCTGCAGAGAAAGACGGTGAAGATACGCCCAGTCAGGGATCAGTTTTCCAAGGACAGCAGACAGGAAGCTAGACAACGCACAGATAATGCAGAATTGGTTATTGAAAAGTTAGATGAATAGGAAATGAACAGAATGCCAGAACCAATAAATGCACATCCCTGAGCAAGAGTTGAAGAAGCAAACAACTGAACTGCTGAATTTACTGGATACTTTTTTTTTTTTTCTTAAACCAAGCATCAAAAAAAGATGTTATTCTGAATAGGGGTAGGCCTGACAGAAGGGCATTGATCCTTTGTGGGAGTGAAATGTTTGGGCTGTGTTGATGTAGCCTATAGGGAGCTATTAGTTTCAGGTAATGATAACTGAGCTGCCTGTCGTTTTTTTCAGAGCAGTGACAGTGACATGTCCTCTGACCCCTCTCCTCCACTCTCCTTTTTTTTTTTTTAATCCCTTCCTGTCTTCCTTTCCCCTAGCTCCCTCTTGTGCTTACTTCTAGTTGAAATATTCCCTTTCCTTGTTCACTGTGTGTTCCTGATGATGTATTGTTCTGTTATCAGTATCTAGACATGTCTCAAGGCTGGTATAGAAGTACTTCAGATGTACTTAATTATTAGGAATCTTTTGTAGTCACAGTGGAGACTCGTGGGCTCCACTTGGGCTGGGAGTAGGGGGAAGGAGACAGGGTGTGATTTGCATACTTTAATGGTTAAGATGAATGGTTTAGCCCTGTGCTCAGCTCGGTTTGTTTTTTCAGACTTGCTAAGTCCCCTGAAGAAATGGAAGTCTCGCTACTTGATGGAGCAGAATGTTAAGAAGTTGCTGAGGCCGCTGTCTCCCGTCACCCCTCCACCTCCCATCCCTTCAGTTCCTGGCTCAGTGAGCCCACAGCTGGCTACACCCTGCTCATCGCTGCCAGGAGAGGAGGAGAGTCGCAACGGTTATGGCATCATGTTCTCACCTATCCCTTCTCTGGCTGCTAGTCGCTGCAATACTCCACTACAGTTCGAGGTAAATCTCACCAGGGACTGGGAGCACTAAAAAGACAGGAACTTCAATATTTGCAGCAGAGGTAGCACTAGGGACACGTTCCTTTTTGAGTATGTGGCTGTGCTCCTGAGCAGCATCGTAGCATCATACTCAGGAGCACTGCTGCCTTTCTCCTCTACCCCACTTCTGGCCAAATCTCCTGCTGTATTAAATGTCAAACCTTGCTGCAGCCCAGCCTCCCCTCACTTTGTAGCTATCAGTAGCATTAGCCTAATTCTTTCCTCCATTTCTGCACAGTAGCTCCCAAATATTGTAGGCTTTTCAGTGTTCTTTAGTCATCTTTCCCACTTTAGATCTCTGTGCCAATGTGGCTTCCAATTCCTGCCTCTTCCAAAGAGTGCAGTAGTGCTCCACTTCTCAAAGCCTGCCTGATATCCTCAGCTCCTCTTTCCCTAAACAGTTTTCAGTAACCCCAAGGATGGTAGAAATACTTGACATCATCTTCCCCTATATCCTTTGATTTTCCTTTCCCCTGATTGAGTAGAAGGAAAATACTTTATACCTTTGATTTCTTGATAGTTTCCTTTTGCAAAAATGTGCAGAAATACTGAGCAGGCTGTGTAGGTGGTTTCCCTTGCTCTACACTCTGTGGTAGAGTTACCAGCATCCATCCAGGTAGGACCTTCCACTTGGTGTTACTGCTCTGTGCCTGTGAATAGGGATCATCCTGTTTGCAGTATTAGCTTTCTTTTCTAATATTGCGTATTTTCTTTTTAAAAAATTGAACTCTTCAGGCCAGCTGCTCACAGTCTGCCAGTTAAAACCAGTAAAAAATGGTATGTGCAGTAACAGGCTGCTCCATACTAGGGGTTGTTTTACTAAAAATCCCTTTTTTTGCAACAGGGCAAACAGTCCTCTGGTATTTTTAGCTTAGCACGCTTTGATTATTTTCTTTGAGAGCCCTTTCTGGTAAGCTATCTGAGAGGCAGATCTGTAGAGGTTAGCAGGGAAGGTTGTGGAGCGTCGAGGAGAGAGATTAAAGACCGTTCCAGGCACAGAGCTTGATTGGAAATGATCCTCACCTTTGCTCTGGTTGACATGGCAGATCAGGGCAGTGTTGCCATGGACCTCCACAGTCTAGTCACTGATTTCACCTGTCCCACCTTAGTGCTGGTTATTTCTGTTGCCAAATGTAAGACATGGGAAGCCTGGATTTCACTGGGCATCTATTACTTGCCCCTTTTACCTTTTTTCCCCCTTGAGAAGAGTTTAACAGCTCAGTAAACCATAGGCTTCTTCATTGAAACTTTTATATTTCCCCCAATGCAGCTTATTCACAATATCACTATTTTCGTATCTTGTCTGTTTCATTTAGTTATCATCAATTCTAACTGGAGTGAATACATCTCCCCATGCATAAAGTTCTATACTGCAGTCCTGTGGCACTGTGGGAGGAGAACAACAGAAAGATTCTTCCATCAGTTCACAAGCTTCTTCAAGCGAGGAAGATGTCCCTTGATATCTTGGCAACACATTTTTGAAAGCCGTGGCTTTTAAGAAACTTTCTTTTTGATTGATTTCCTAGCTGCTCTCTGAAGAGCTTTGTATCATAAGCTTCTGAAGCTGTGGTTGGTCAGGTTTTTACAGACTGAGTTTTTTCAGTTTGAGGATTTTTTTAGATTGGAAACAAATTGGAGGATGCTTAGCCCCTCCCATATTCATAAGAGTGACTAGAAGCGTGACGACATGAATCTACTTTTTCTGTGGAGTTTCAGAAGCTTTTTCAGCTAAGAAGTTTCTGAGATTCTCAGTTTTCTGAGTGTATCTGCTTTGCAGAGGGAAGCAACTCCTGCCACATTTCTTTGATAGAAACGTTACCTCTGGGAGACCTTCCTTTCTGATTCTATTTTAGGCTGCTCAGTAGCATGGAAAGGAAGATGCTTGGGAAGGAGGCCTCAACCATGGTATCACATGCACGCACTGCCTTCCACTGATAGGTGCTCAGATGATGTTATGACATTCCATAAAGCTATTCTCTTGACACTCTTCACACCTATTCTTTTGACTTTAGCTGGAAATGTGGCCTACAGTGGATTGAAGGAGATATTTTTGTTTTCTAGTATAATGTCTGCATAAGTTCACTATAATGTTTGGGGGATTTTATTGTACCCTTTGGGCAAACCCAGGCTTTCCATCTCTCCCATGTTCTCAGACTAAACCCCGTAAATGGCTTTCTCTGTATTTCATGGTGAAAACTCTCTGACAGCATCAGAAATATAAAGAACAGGATGTTTATTTTCTTAGTATTTATGTGCTCTGTTTTGGGTGCTAAGTTATAGCATGAAACACAGTAAACTAGTCCTGTGTCTGTGCTTGCAGGAGGCTTTAGAAACCACTTAACCAACAGAGTTGTTATCCAGGCTGGGGCCAGTTCCTGGGATAGTCATTGTTTAGAATAGCCATTGCTAACCTCTGTGCTTGTTTTTTAATTGAATTTATTTTTGTTTCTTGACTTTTTTGAAGTAGATGAATAACAAGATGCTTTTCCCTCCTCTAGAACGTATCCTCCCCTGAGAGTTCCCCTGCGCATAGGCCTGAGTCCATGTCACCTGAGGTAGTTATCACACCATCTCAACTGCATTTGAGGCTGGAGCGTGTGTGTTTGTGTGTGTATTTGAGGCCATGGTGGGAGGGGAGGGATGAGAAGTGCAGAGGCTAGTGGGGACAAGGGTGCAACATTAGTCATGGTAAGGCTGAGGAGAGTTTTCAGGGTTATCATAAGAGAGCAAACAAATTGAAGACTGGGATTTATTATTTACTTCTTGGCACTGGTGGGAAACAGGCAGTGTGGAGACTTGGTATATGTCTCAGCTACTGAGGTGAAGGCAAAAGGTCTGGAGACCCCAGAAATATCATAATCAACTTCAGTCCTGGCCCAGCAGATAAGTGGTGTGTGGTATTTACTCAGCAGCAGCAAGATGACTACTGGGGAAGGAAAGGGAAAGCATTCACTACCAGTTTTGACACAGTGGTGCACCTGACCTGCTCTCTTCTGCCTTGATTTATCACCTGTTCATCCACAGACTTGAAAAGTTGAGAAGATGCCAGAAAGTAGTGTATTGTTTACCTACTGGCCTGTTGTAAAATATCAGGTGAAATACCTTGCTCGGAGACTGTTTCACAGTAGGAAATAGTGCTCGTCTCCAATGTGGCAGATTACTTGGAGCTGTAATACAACAGAGGAGACATCCTCAGCAGCATCAGTAGGGCAGAGCTGGTGCCTGGTGCTGCTGTGTTTTTCCCTAAGCACTCTAGTCCTGCAAAGAAGATGAAATCTTGTCAGTTATGCTCATTGTCTGAGATCCTGACATATTAACATGGTGAAGGAGATGATTATGCCGTTTCCCTGGAGGGTTTTTGGCACTTCAAGTAGATGAATGGATATACTGTTGTGTCAGTGCCTAGTGCTCCAGAAACTGTGACGGTGCCAAGATGATGCCATTATGGTTTTGTTAAGGAATGTAAAATATAAAAATGCAGTATAAATTAAATGAATATACTATTGTTAGAGATTTCCAAAGCTCACAATAAGTGAAAACAAATGGCTTGGAGGTCCTGGGCATTTTATTGTTAGGAAGTTAGTAGTGGCTGACTTGGGACAGTCGAGAAGCTGGCTAATAAAACAGCAAATAGACAGCAGATCTTTTCTATTCTCTCCTCATAATGAACCTAGCTAGTACTATGTGTTAACATCAACTTTGGGCTTATGAGGCAATTGGATATGCTGGGGTTTTCTTCACTGACTGCCTGGGGCTAGCGGTGAGCCTTATCCTCTCGCTGCAGTGAGACTGCTAAAGGGGAAGGGGCATCTTGTTCTGGACAGCTAAACTGATTGTTATTTAGTCTCAGTCATTCCCCTGTATAATGAGCAAAAAAGTGCAGGAAAGGACCAAAGGGGTGATCAGAAAGGAACTGGGAAGCACTAAACTAGCCTTATACAAAGTACTTCCTGACTTAATTTTCTCTCCCCACCCTTGCCTGACCCTTCTCCTGACTTCCCACCCCTCTCCTGCATCCTTGTCGGATTTTCCAGCTCTGCCTCCGATCCGACCTGGATTCGAAGGGTGGGTATCTGGATTCCAATGCAAACACCTGCCCAGAACGGCCGTCGCTGCTCAGCTTTGGATCCTCTGATCTGGCTCCACAACCCTCCATAAACTCTACTTCAGAGATGAACTTCCCAGGGAAAAGTGGGGAAGCGCAGATGCTGCTACGAAGCTCTGATCAGGCTTTTCGGACAGAGTTTAATTTAATGTATGCCTTCTCCCCATTGAACGCTATGCCACGTGTAGATGGGTTGTTGCGGGGGTCTGCTCCTTTGGGAGAGAGGAAGCCAATGAATTCAGAAGCAGGATGCTGCAGCTCTCCTGCTGAAGGATATTTCAGCAGACATGAGTCCGGGCTGCTTAAAGAGACGGTGCATGGATCCATGTCTCCGTGCGGTGAGAGGGCTTGTGAAGGCGTCAGATCTGCTCCCCAGAATCCACCACAAAGGAAGAAGGCAAGTAATCTTGTAAAAGAAACTCTCTGACTGCAGGAACCTGAGTGGGAACCATGGGAAAGACTGACAGGGAGAATGAGGAGAGCAGAATACAACTAAAATATAGTCTGGACAAGTAATCCAGGCATCCAGTGCCTGGATGAAAACATTCTAAAAGTTGTTAAAAAGAGAGTGAGCTCCCCTTCAGGTAAGATTTTTATGCGAGGGGTGGAAGAAGAAGATTGTAATGAAAATACCTCCTCTTGGGAGCACAGAAAGGGGAGCATGATGCTAGCAGCTTTCAAAACCAGTTGTTAAACTGAGACAAGACCCAGAGCAGTAACGCAGTACAGCTGTGTAGTGGGTGGAAGTGTTACTTCTCAGAATGAAAAGGGTCTTACCAGAAAAGCAGGTGTAATGTTTCAGAAGAAAACATTAGCTGGTTATTAGAACGTATTAGAGCATTTCCATTAATACGGAAACATAATGACATTGCAAGAAAAGTAGATTAAGGTTGTTACTTAAACTTTAGCTCTTTGAAACTAAAACCAGTGGAATATTATTTAAAGAAAGTAAATGCATATTGGTTTCTAGTCACATGAAAGACTCCATTTCTGGAGGGTTTTTATTTTTTTCCCTTTGGTTTTCTTTTAAAGTTACACTTACCTTAAAACCTTTGTATGTTGAGTTACTTTTGGAAATACTCTGTTCAGTATTTTAACGTGTAAAGCCTTCTATATAGGCATTGAGTCATAGCTGATAAATTGTTCAGCAGAGCTGCTTTCTATGAGTCCTTTATGGGTCTGTGCCCCGTAATAACTCTTAAGGGAAAGGCACACTGACAGGTAAGTGCTCAACCTAGAAATATTTGTCTATTTTTGGTTCTGCTGGCCCTGTGTTAGGAGACTGCATTATCTGGGACCTTCTGGTCCGTGTCTTGGAACAAATCTGACTGCTTTGTGCAAAATGCATTCTACCTTTGCTAAAAGTAGTTTGTTTACTAGGTGGTAGCACTGAAAGTTTGCGCAACCACTGTAGCGGGAACGTGCTTTAAGCAGGTTAAAATTCTGTGCAAGGCTTTACCAAGTTTTTAGCATTAATGTGGCTGAACTAGTACTCTGAGGGGTTCTGTGATGAAGGCTCTCATCTGTTTTGGAGATGTGCTGATACACATTTTCTGTAACGTCACAAACCAGAGAGAGAGTGAAGGATGTTGAGAGGAGGAGGGTAACAGAGGCTTGATGCTGGAATATGCAAGCATATACTGAATTACTGTGAAATTCCAGGTTGGTTGAGAAGCAAATAGCTAGATATTTCTCTGAAGTATTGTTCGTAAAAAGGGAGGTGAGCATGGCAGTCGATGTGTGGTCCGAATTTGTACCACTTAGCTCTTTTTCCAGAGTGCCTGCAAGTTCAGTAAGACTATATAATCCCACTGTACCTTTTAAAGTTTTATCTGCAAACTGAGAAAAATAGATATTTTACCTTTTTTCTTTATTTTTAACGGTGTGGGCGTGTTCCTCCCCCTGTCCTCATCCCTTGCGTTCCCTGAGTCATGGCTGTATTTTTCTTTCCCAGGTATCTCTACTAGAATACCGCAAGCGGAAACAAGAAGCCAAGGAGGGAGGCGATTCAGTGCGATGTGCAGGGACTCCCACCCGACAGGGCAGCAGCAGTTCTGTGACTGACACAGATGGCAACAGCCTGCCGGGCTCCGTAGTACGAACCCCGTCCTCCCCACAAAGTGGCTTCTCCCCTTCTCATCCCTCCCTGCCTCATGTAGAGGACATCAGCCCACCAGACTCGAGGGGGGCTAGTTCCTCAACATCACTCAGCAAATCCCAGGAGAACATCAGCAGTAGGTGGTGAGTGTTATCCTTCCAAGCAAGTCTGAGATTGCTCCAAGGAGAAGGACCAAACTCTCCAGGGGGCGTTTCCATAACAGTCTGTGCAGCTGGATGGATTCAGTCGGGTCTCTTGGCATTGTTCTCTTTTTGGAATTGCTAAACAGCCGTGAAGGATACCAGCAGCCTTCTCAGCCTGCCCTTTAGTTCTTGGTTTAGATATCAAAAATCTGTCTTGAAAGATACGGAGTTAAACACTTTTATCTCTCTTCCACCAGTTTATGTTTACAGTCTCAGGTTTGAAGGTCTTGCTCTTGCAATGAGAATTTAATCCAGGTCTTTTCTTGCTGAACCTCCGCTCCTTTTGGACATGAGCATTAGTAAGTCCGCTCCTGTTCAGAAGGAAAGCTTTGCATTTGGGAAGCAGGGACAGTGAAACAACTCCAGCTTTCCTAGTGCCTTGCACATATAGCTTGAAGAACAGTTACCAGACTGCAGTTGGTGCCTTGCCAAAGGCATGGAAAACCCACCTTTATCATGTTACTGTGAGGTTTGATAAGGGGAATGGCTGGTCTTCAGAAACCTTTGAACCTGATAGTAACCTCTGGTCCAAAAAAATTAAGCACTGCAGCACTGAAATGCAGAGTATTGCATTGTAGTGTCAATGCAGTGACGGTCAGGGTGTTCTGCTGATGGGAGCTGTGTAGTCCCCTGGCTCTGCTGCTTTGTATCCAAGTTCTGTTTGTGCAGAAAGCCTTACCTTAATGCTGATATTCCACATACACAGCTGTGTCACTGCTCCGTGTAGTGGCAGGGGGAAGGCAAGGGAAGGGATGCTCAGCAGTGCTGAAGGTAGTGAGAAGTTTGAAGTCTGTTGAGAAGCATTGAGAAGCATTGTTTGGGGTGAATTTGCAGGAGTAATAAGATCTGTTTCCTTCCCTTTTCTGTCACTCTTCAAGAGGAGATTAATAGAAATCATTTGTCTTGTACCTCTCTGATGGGACCCTGTCTACCAGGTGACCTTCTGCCAGCTGTTGAGACTGGCTGCAGCTGAGGCAGTCAGCTGGTGATTAGTTTATAATCATTATTTTATAATCGAATATCCTGTGCCAGTGTTGATATCCCGTGCCCTTCTCCTCCTGTGCCGCTTCCTGCTGCCTGTAAAAGGGTGAAAGAAAAACCTAGCTGAAAGAAAAACAACTAGTTCAGGGTGAGGTGGCAACTATGCTCTAGTTTTATATTCTGTGAGCTTCCTCTGCTGCTCCTCAGCAGGTGCTCTGGCTTCAGTTTCTCACATGGTTTCATGAGTAAGTATTGTGTGGGAATAAAGATCGTATTGTTTTGGGACACTGGATATAAAGTCTGAAACCATGCTGATCACGTTTTGAAATGGGACTGAGCAGATTTGCTGCATTTTAAATTCTTGTTCTTCTGTGTTTTAATGGGCAAGGCTAACAAACATACAATCACCTTCTACTTTTTAAAAAAAATATATCAGAAGCTGCATGTTACTGAGTTAAAGTTGTGACCAGTTTAATCTTTAACTCTGAGTGCTTACATTTCAGATACATTTCCAGACATTCACAATAATACAATATTAGGGACAGAAGAAAATGGTGGGAACTAAAATTTACATGCCTTAATTTTTAGAGTTGTCCAGGTTTTTGCTGAATTCTACAATAATTGCCAATAGCTTTCATTTAAAAAAAATTAAGTTTCTGTCTCTTTCAGTTGCCAAGATACAGCCATCACAATGTAAACAGATGTGCTGCTGCCCAGTAAAACCAGCCTTGCAGAAAACTGTCTCCAGCAAAACAATAGCAGCAACGAAGGTGTGAATTCACCCCCTCACCCCATTCACCTCCATGAGGTGTGAACTCTGGCCCCTTCTCCCTTCTGCTTCAGTGAGGGGTGAACTTCAATGTCTGGGCTATTTATTTTATAAATAAATTAAAAAGCTAACGTAAAGCAGAGTTTTCAATATATATTTTAAAAGAAAAAAAATGCAGAAATCTTAATATGGTGTTAAGCTGCATGCTTATATGGTGTGCAGTGCATTTAATATTATACTAAATATTTAAATTCAGGCATTTTTAAGGCACACATTCTTCAGTGTTCTAGGGTAGAGGCATTGTGAATCCCTGGTCAAGGTGCTACTATCTTATAGGTTAAAACACATATTTCTAAAGAGATTTGGATGGTCCTGTGCATGGTAGATTGAATATTGCCCCAGGGGTCTGAGGTTTGTCTGTGGCTCTGTTTTTCTTATACAGTTTGGCTTTAGGGAAGCCACTTCACCTCTTTCACCCTCAGACCAGACACTTGTAATATATAATGGAACAAGATCTAGCACCAACCTCGAGTGGAGAGTTTTCACGTTACAAAATAACCGAGACGAAGTAGCATTAATGGGCAAAATGGCCAAGCTAGCTCTGCTCCAGGAACGTTGCATGATCTGACTGTACTGTCTTGACACTGTATTATCAGAAAGGTATTGGGTTTGCTTCTTTTTAGTTTGAATAAAAGTAATCTATGCAATAACTGCATCTAATCTTAATATCAGGACTCTCAAAATGCTGTTGAATCTCAAAACAATTTTTCTGGGAGAAGGTGTCCTGTAATCAGGTGATATACTGAACTGGATGTTTATACCATGTTTTTGATAAGAGTAAAGGCTTTGTTTATTTTCTGAGGGCAGTGCTATCATGGTAGCCAGTGACTGGCAGTCTAAAATCCCACAGGAGGTTATTTACATTGCAAAAGCAGCTCAGAAGCTTATTCCTCATCTGTCTAGAGAGCTGGCGGTCTCTGATCCCACCCTTCCATGCTAGGGGTTTGCATTTGCACTAACATCATACCGATGAATCTAAGCAGGGACTTTAAAGACAGAACTTGTCTTGTGATTATACCAAGGACCCCACAGCCCCCTTGTGCGTTGGTCACGTCGCTCTCGGCTCTGTAATAACAATCCTCAGGGGTTACTGGGTTTTTGTTGCAGGATGGTCCCAACGTCAGTGGAGAGGCTTCGAGAGGGCCGAGGCATACTCGAGAAGGTGCTACGAAGTGGTGCAAAGGTATCCCAGAGAAATGAATCCTCACCTACCTGTGACACTGCTGTTGAGAGAGATGCAGGTAGGAAGATGAAACGTTTGAACACCTGGGAAATGATGGGCTCGGATAACTTTGCAAATTTGTCTGTGAAGTTAGTTGCACCTTCATCTTTAACATTATCAGTGCCTTGTAATAGCTTTCTGCAAGCCGTATTTTATTGTTATTCAGATATTGCTTGAGCTTGTAGCCCTCTTCTGTTAGACCTGGAAGACACCCAGGTTTCTCCAGGGTTTGGATTCAAGACTGTCTGCATCTTGGCTCTGGCAGGGACAGCTGCAGAGACAGCTTCTTCGTCCTTGGACAGATGGGTTAAGCAGCATTGCCTTGAGTGCCCCTGTGTACTAGAGATAAAAGTGCTATCAGTTAATAATTCTGGTTGGCTGAACATTCAGATAAATGTATTATCACACTAAAATGCAGGTGTAGGCTTTAGGCAGTGCTGAGAACTAATTTAGCTTCCAAGCCTTACTTCAGCTCTTTTTGAGGTTACTTAATTCCCCGAGTTATGGTGTTTGTCAGTTTTGTGAAGCTCACCTCTGGACTGAGGTGAATTCAGTTCTTCTCTGAATAAAGTGTTGTCCTTGACAAGTAGCATGTGGGGTCAGTATTTGTAACTGGAGCTGAAATTATACCCTTCTTTTATCCATCTCTGGTCTGAAGGCGAGATGTGACTTTCTGAGAGATGGACAGACCATTTCATCATTGCCTAATTTCTCAGTTGTGTAATGGAGTTATTTTTATTTATTTTGCAGTCTCTGAACATGATTGTTTTTACCTAGAAGGTAGTGTCCTTAGTACCCTGATCTCACTTGGGACTTAGAGCAGTGGATCATCATATTTAAATAAGTTGGTCTGTGTGCTGCTGGCAGCCCTTAGTTCCCCATAGCTGAGCGGTGTTCAGTTAGAGACTCCTGCTGCTCTGATTGCAGCTCGCTGATGATCTGAATCTCTGGAACCCAGAGCCTAGTCCTGTGCTATTTTTGAACATGGAAAGAATAGAGCATCCAACCCTGGTGCTCTTTGGGTAATTCACCAGCAACGGCAATTTTTGCCTTTGGACTGTCTCATTTGTGAGTGTTTTAGGGCAGGTATGTTTACTTCATTCCAAATCAGATTTTTTTTTTTCTTTTGCAGTAAGGTATATTTTCTGAAATCAGGCCTCTCATCTGGCATTTTCCTATTTTTATACTCCTAAGTGCATCTCTTCTCAATGCTTTTTTTCTTCATCTAGTCTTGTGAGGGAATCCTCTATCATTAATTTCATGGGACCCCAACTCGGGCTTTTTTTCCTGTCTTTCTCATACTTGGTGATTAATCTTTAGAAGAGTAGGCAAATCCGGGCTCTTGCAATAGACCTTTTGCTCACTGCAGTCTGTACAGCTCTTGTCTCTTCAGTCTCACCCAAGAGTTAGGCTGGAGTTAAACTCTCATCTACATTGATCCATTCTTCTCTTGTTACATAAACCCCATCCCACTCCAAGTTGTGAAAACTTAATGCTGTAGCTGACAAAAGTCTTTGTGTCTCTTTCATCCAAACGCACCAAAGTGTGGGTTTTTTTCTTCTTGTACATACTCTGGAAATGTCTTCAGTAGCTCGTTTAGATTCCGCAAAAACCACCTTCCCCTCCCCTAGTTGCTGGTCTCCTTAGTAAAACGTGAGTGGCTGAGACCCTGCCATTCCTGATGTCACCTGTAGGAGTTGTGAAGATACATGTTTACCTGATGCTGTAACAGATAATAAATAATATGAGGGAAACAAAAAACCCTAAACTTGGGTGGTTTGCTGATGGGGCATGTAGGAATGAAATGGAATTTGTGTGCATGCCACGCTCTGGAGAATTGCAACAGCTCGGTTAAAGCTGTCACTTCATATGTGCTTTAGGTTGATACAGGCCAGTACCGCCAAAATAAGCAGTTGTTCTTCATGCCCTTTCCTGTGCAGGTATTAGAAATGAGGCAGGGAAATGTTGGCTTTATCTTTTAAGTTTGCGTAAAGCAAATTCAGGAAGGTTATAGTTTATTTACCCTTTGTAATTTAGTCTTTTGATAGTCTTGTCAAGGTGGGTTTTTTTCTGTGTACAGGCACTACCAGTGAATTGTACAGCCCTGCTGCTGGGACTGGCCTTTTAAGAAACTATTTATTCCAGAAATCTTTAGATTTCTTCTGATTCTCATTCTCAACTTCTGTTAATCACAACGATCTCCCGGATTGAACAGTCAGTCTCCTCTGTGCATGACTGCTTAACAAAACATGTCCCCAGCTCCCAAGTTTGGCCTTTCTGCCATGCAGGACTCAATGTCACCTACAGCAAACAGCTACTTGATGCATCAGATGCCACTGCAGAAAATGGAAAGTGTCACAGGACACGTGCTGGCAGCTTCACACCCCGGTCTCTGTGCAGGTCCTGTGCCCTGAGGAAGGAGGTTTCTGAGCCTCAACAGCAGACAAGACAACTCTATCCAGATCCCTGTTTAGCTACGCCAGCAACTGTGATGTAGCACAGAGAACACCACTGCAGCAAAGCCAGGGGACTGCTGACACTGGCGCTCCTGCCAGCGCCTCTGGGGCAAAGCCAGACCTGTCTGGCAGGAGTACAGAGCAGACCAGGGCAACGGGTCCTGTTTCATGGCTGAGACACATCTGTTGTATAAATTTGATACTGATAACAACACTGTTTCATCAAGGCATTTCAAACACGGCTGCTGAGAATCCCTGAGATGCTGCAGATAAGCAGCTCTGTCTCATTAGACATGTTAACTCTGATGTGAAATCTTCTAGTCCCACCAGTTTCACTCCCTGCTAAAGAAAGCGTGTTTGCTAGCTGAACCCTGTGGTTACAGAAGGAATGACTGAAAAACACACGTGGTGAAGTGGCTGTGTCACTGGCCATGAGTACATCTTGCCTAGCCCAGTTTAGGCTCAGTTATTTGGTAGGACAAGGAGCTCAGCTGCCCTCTGAGATACAGGTGCTAGAAACCTTGTTTTGTCAAGACAGTGCTTATTCCTCTTGATCTCTCACATAACTGAGGTGGATCAGTGTGTACTGTGCTGCTGGTGCCCGTCAAACCTCAAAGCTTTTTCATCACCTTGGCCTGTTTCACAGACAGGCGTTTCTGAGGTCAGAGAGTAACTCTGGAGCAGCTCAGCTGCCTTGTAAAGCAGAATCCCCAGAACGGCCGCAGGGTGCTGTCAGCCTCAGCAGCACGGGCCCTCACTCCTCAGCACGGTCTGGATCTGCCTTTGAGGACAACGTGCAGCAGGATCCTGCTGACAACCATCTCACAGTCTCATCTGGGTTGGAAAAGCCCTTGAGGCTCTTCCAGCCCAACCATGACCCTCACCCTGACCGTTCCCAACTCCCCCAGATCCCTCAGCGCTGGCTCAGCCCGACTCTTCAACCCCTCCAGGGATCCCGGGGACTCCCCCCTGCCCTGGGCAGCCCATTCCAACGCCCAACAGCCCCTTCTGCACAGAAATCCTTCCTCAGAGCCAGCCTGACCCTGCCCTGGGCAGCTTGAGGCCATTCCCTCGGGGCCTGGCGCTGGCTCCTTGGCTCCAGAGACTCATCCCCCCTCTCTGCCCCCTCCTGGCAGGGAGTTGCAGAGGGCCAGGAGGTCTCCCCTCAGCCTCCTCTTCTCCAGACTGAACCCCCCCAGTTCCCCCAGCCGCTCCCCAGCAGACCTGTGCTCCAGACCCTGCACCAGCTCCGTTGCCCTTCTCTGGCCACGCTCGAGTCATTCAATGGCCTTTTTGGGGTGAGGGTCCCAAAACTGAACCCAGGAATCGAGGTGCAGCCTCACCAGTGCCAAGCCCAGGGCTCAGATCCCTTCCCTGTCCCTGCTGGCCACGCCAGTGCTGACACCAGCCAGGATGCCGTTGCCCTCCTTGGCCCCCTGGGCACACTCTGGCTCATTCTCACCCCCCCCAGTCCCTCTCTGACTGGCAGCTCTCCAGCCACCCCTCCCCAGGCCTGTAGCCCCCCTGGGGGTTGTTGTGGCCCAAGTGCAGAACCCAGCGTTTGGCCTTAGTGAATCTCAGAAGGGACAGTTTTACCTTCCCAGCCGTGTAAGTGTAGCCTGTGTGGATTCCCGTGACCGAGGCTGAGCAGAAGAATTGCTGAGTCCTTAGAAACTGTCTTCTGCCTCCTGTATCCCTCTGAGGAGCTGCGGGAGCCCCGGCTGTGTCTGTGTGGTGTCACCAGTGCAGCCCTTCAGATAGGCTGGGCCAAGGCAGGCGAGCTTTGCGCTAAACCAGAGGGAGCTGCATTAAGGGAAGCAGCAGTTCCTAGTGCATCTGGCTGGTTTACACACGTTAAGGTTTTCTAGTTGCCTTTTTCTAGGGTTCTTCAGCTCCTGAAATGCTGATGGCTGGTGAAGCCTCTCTCATCTCAGCCGTAGCTGGGTACAGAACAGGGCGGCTGGGGGTGTCTTTTGAGAGGGAACCGCTGTGGCCTCAGTCCAGGGGTTTAACATCTTGCTTGTACATTGCAGACACAGCAGAAGGAGACACTCCAGAAGCCCACAAAGGACCAGCAGTTTACAGTCCTTCGCGATACAGCTACCAGGTAAATCCTTTCCTACATTATCTGCCTATTCTGAAATAAAGCTTTTAACAGGATTAAGGGGGAAACTGGGTTTGGCTGCTAGTTATTCCCAGTCCTGCTACATTAAGCACCTTCAGCATGAGAAGGAGGTAGGAAATGGGGAAGTCAGTCTGACATGCCCTTTCTTTTTTTTTCTTTTTTTTTTTTTTTCTCCCATCGATTTGTTCAGCTCCTGCAGTCTGACAGTCCCCAGGCAGAATCGCAGACCCTTCTCCAGCAGAGTTCCTCCCCCTACAGAGGCCACCTCACTCCCTCTCCTGGATACAGCTATCGAACAGCAGCACAGAGGACAGGACACAGCCTCTCTCACGGTTCCTCAGAAACGTCCCTCTCCTCCACCTCCTACTCCAGCCCTGCCCACTCGCTCTCCACAGACTCCTCTGCCCTGTTTGCAGGGAATTCGGGGTATTACAGCAGCCAGCAGCACTCTGGCAGCAGCAGCAGCAGCCTCCTCAAGAAGAGCTGCCCTGCTGCTGCTGCCAGCCCAGCACAGCAATCGGCTGTGGACTCTCTCTCCTCCGAGTCGGGCTCCCAGCCCTGCACGGGCACGTCGGGCTCCTCCTCTGCTCCCCAAAGTGCTAGGTCACTACAGTCAGACTTGCGGACTATCAGTTTACCCAATTCTGGGCAGTCTGTTCTCTACCAGGGCTCCCGGGGGGCCGTGATTTCCAATGCACAACACTATCCGCACCGCGGGGGAAGCAGTGTCCATCAGTACAGACTTCAGCAGCTTCAAGGTTCTGGAGTAAAGACTCAAACAGGACTCTCCTAGGGCTGCCTGGACTCCAGGAGGACAAAACTTGCCCATAGCTCCTTCCAGTCACCTCTGGAAGTGGTTCCTGGGCCAGTGTTGGGAGCTTGCACCTGATGCTGGGGTGCCAGGGGTCAGAGGCTGAGGTCTGAAACGCACGGGTGAGATTTGTGAGCAGTATTGGCCTCTGGCCTTGTAGGAGAACACAGATTTCTCTGAGGCAGAGACTGTAGCAAAGCTGTTCCCTGACGTGTTGGGTACATTGCAAAAAAAAAAAAAAAAAAAAAAAAAAAAAAAAAAAAAA
>NW_020799116.1:3168308-3171430 GCF_003259725.1 Athene cunicularia
GCCGGGGCAGGGGGGCGCGCAGACACACTGCGGGAGGGGGGGGAACCCCGAGAAATAAAAGCGATGCTGCAGCGCGCGGAGGGTGGGAGGGTGCTGCCTGGCTGAGGAGCGGGGGGCTGCGGAGAAGGGGGTGTTTCAGGGGTGTTCAGTGGGGACCCCGGGCTGGGCCGAGCCAGAGGCTCCGGCGCGGCGTTGGCTCCACGGGACGTTTTTTCCCAGGTGCCGTCACCCGCCGAGCGCGGCAGCGGAGCCAGCCCAGACACAGTGCGCTGTCTGTTCGATTCCATACGATTGCCAGCTTCTTTCTCACTTGTTTACTGTAATATCGGGCGTGTTTTTATTTATCTAATTTTATATTCAGTTATAACCATAGTAGGTTAGCTAATATACAGACAGGTGTCATCCCTGGTGCTGCAGTGGAACTTCTCCTTTCTCTTGGATAACATAATGCTGTGAGTCTGTCTCCCCTGTCTTTTCAGATGCACAGTCTTCTTCCTTTTTTTAGGACTGTTACAGGTTTCTCTAATTCACAGTTGAAATCAGGTGTTTGTTCAACCTAGGGGAGACTTTTAAAATATTGAAACAAAGAGTAACTTTCTCACACTGTCTGGCTGTGAGCGTGTTGGGATGGAACTTGTCACCCCACAGTTGGGTGTCTGTATACTGTATAAAATAGGTGTAAACTTCACTCGGCTTAGCCCTGGGGGTGCAGCCTCCCCTTTCTTGCTCTGAACAGCACGGGGCAGGCGGGCTCTGCCCTGCCGGGTGGCGGGAGGGGGCCGGGGGGGGCCCTGCCCAGAGGCGCCGGCACCTTCGGGCGCAGCAGGGGGGCAGGAAGGGAAGGGACCCTGGAAAGCTCTTGGGAAGGTGGGGGCTGTAGCTTCTTACTCTAGTGGAGTTTTTACACCATGCTGTAACATTTGAACTTTCACAAGAGATGTAATAATTTTGATAATAAAAATACTTAACTTGAAAAAAAAAAAAAATTTTGAAAGTTTGTTTCCTTACCAGCTTGAGTGCTGGCGCCCGGGGCGATGGGGGGTGCGTGTTGGTGTCTCTGTCCCTGCAGCGTAGATGAAACCTCGCAGGAGCAGCTCTGCTTTTTTCCAACATTTCAGGGGCTGCTCGAGGAGCCGCTGTTCCTGCAGAGAGGGAGATCCCCTGAGCTCCCTGCCTGGGGTTGTGCGATTGTGGCTGCGCTGCTGCTCTTCTGCTGTCTCAGGAGAACGAGGAGGAGGAGAACATCCCCTGCGCCACTGCGCCTGGTTTCTGGTTGTGCTGGTGCTCGGGATGTTCAGTGTTTGTACTGCTCAGCTCTCAGGAAGCCTGAGGTGGGCAGAGCCTCTGCCGGCTGTGCCTCCAAGTGCTGCTCCTCAAAGGTGCCTGTCGTGTCCCACATTCCACCCTCCTCACCATGGACCCGACACCTTGTGGGACGGTGTCTTGTGGCTCATCCTGTCCCTGGGTGTCCCCCAGAAGAGTCTGGCTCCATCCCTGCACCTTTCCCCGATGCAGCCGCGGGCGGCAGCGGGAAGCTCTTCCCTCCCCTCTCTCCTGGAGGCTGAGCAAGCCCAGCCCTCAGCCTCTCCTCAGTCCCGTGTGCCTGCCCGGGGCTGGCCCAGGCTCTGAGCGTGTCCTGTACTGGGGAGGCCAGATCTGGCCAAAGCTCTCCGGGTATCCAAGAGGTCCCCAAGCTGCCCTCATGCTGGGGCAGCCTGGGCAGCCGTCCCTGCTCCTCTACCAGAGCCTGGCATTGAACTGTCAGGCCATGGGAGTTGTTTTTCCATCAAGATGTGAGAAATTGCTCTATTTCAGGAGGTTTCTACCAGCCTGTGTCAGCCCAAGAGCCGACAACCCACCCGTGGTGCTCCGTGGGGACCCGGGGAGGGTTCTAATGCAACTAGCGATGAGATGGGCCCCCCGCCCACCTCCGGCCTTGCCACGGGGTGGGACCGACCCTTTCCCCAGAGCCTCGCTCTGCCCAGAGCCCCCCTGCAAGGACAGAGTCTCAGACTTGCGGGGTACAAGGTGGGTTCCCCACCCTCTCTTCCCCACCCCAGCTCTGAGGCCCAACCCGCCCGCTCTCCCCACACGCCGGCTCCTTGGAGCTCCTTGCCAACCATCTCAGCAGCAGTGCTTGGAGAAGCCCGTCCCAATCCTCCCCACACCACAGGGCTCCGAAGCTCGTCTGGTTTGAATTATATTTTTCAATAAGGTTTTGTGAAACACCGTATCAAACTTTGTACTAAAATACAGATATATTACAGCTACTGTATTCCTTTCTCCACTGATTTTCTTCATTTGTTTTTCCAATTCAGCCGGCAACAGCACTCACAAGCTGGCAAGACCCGGGCGCTGCTGGGCACGGGGGCTCCCGCCGGCCCCGCTCCAGGGAGGCGGCTGCCAGAGGGACATGGGCACCGCCGGGCTCGTGGCCGCCAGGACACGCCGTCCCAGGTGACTTTGGCTTCCAGCCGGTGTTTTGGCACAGCTCTGTCCCTCACTGCCACCCCGCAGGGCCTCGGGGTGTGACTTACCTGCTCCCACCAGCCCCGCTGCCCCCAGCGCTGGCCGGGCTGGGTGATGCTTCCCTTGGTTGCCAAACTCCACGTGCCGTGGCCCTGCCCCGTTACCACAGCTCCTACACCCAGGGCTGCCCATCCCGGGGCCTTGGTCCCACTCTGCTCCCCACGCTCGGCTCGGCCCTGCTCCCAGGTCTTGTCTAGCACCTGGGTCCAGCCCTGCCAGGGGCCCCGCCGCGATCCCCCGGCCTGTTGCTCTCCGGGGAGCTGAGGGCCCTGCAAACAGCCCCCGGCTACTCGCACTGAGACATGGCCAGTGCTGAGGACTTTATTGCATTGCAAGGGCTGCGGTGGCGACCCGAGCCCCCTGCGGCCAGGACCCGGGGAAGCCCCACCACCACCCCAGTCTGGCCAGCAGAGCCACAACCTGGCTCTTGGGTGCCAGGAAGGGTGTCGGTGCCAGCTGTTGGGTGCTGCGTGGGTGCGTTTGAGGCTGGGTTGTGCTCGCGGGCTGCTGGGCTCAGCACTGCCCTGGGCAGCTGCCGCCTGCTGGCTCCCCACGGGCCATCACCGTGGGCCAGCGAGGTGCGGCCAGCGGAC
>NW_020799116.1:3171480-3180837 GCF_003259725.1 Athene cunicularia
GCCCAACAGCCCCTTCTGCACAGAAATCCTTCCTCAGAGCCAGCCTGACCCTGCCCTGGGCAGCTTGAGTCCATTCCCTCGGGGCCTGGCGCTGGGGCCTTGGCTCCAGAGACTCATCCCCCCTCTCTGCCCCCTCCTGGCAGGGAGTTGCAGAGGGCCAGGAGGTCTCCCCTCAGCCTCCTCTTCTCCAGACTGAACCCCCCCAGTTCCCCCAGCCGCTCCCCAGCAGACCTGTGCTCCAGACCCTGCCCCAGCTCCGTTGCCCTTCTCTGGCCACGCTCGAGTCATTCAATGGCCTTTTTGGGGTGAGGGGCTCAAAACTGAACCCAGGAATCGAGGTGCAGCCTCACCAGTGCCGAGCCCAGGGCTCAGATCCCTTCCCTGTCCCTGCTGGCCACGCTAGTTCTGATATAGCTGCTGCCTGGTCTCTGCCTCCTCCGTCCACGTTCCAAACCTGAGCGTCTTTGCAGACAGAAACGAGCCCTGCGAGCTGATTTACCACCACACACAGCCCCAGTGCCACCCCGGCACTGCATGACCACACGGCGCGGTGCCCGCACGAGGAGCTGACAAACCAGCGTCTCCGGCACATCATCCCCGGGGGCTCCCGGCCGAGCACGGCCACAACTGGGACAGACTAACCCAAAACCATCCCTCTGGAAGGAAATGTATAATGGGCACCAACACTGTGCGCTGCACAGGAAACGGTGAGGAGCAACCCAGCCTGCCTGCTAGCCTGGGCACCTCTGAGCTAGATGGCATTTAATTCAGCTGAGGGCCTGAATTAAAGATGAGGAGAAGTGGCAGACCTGGGTCAGAAAGTCTTCCCAGGAAAGATGCCAAGAGGATTTTAGGATCCACTGAGCTCCTGGTGCACTGCAGCTGTGAAAAAAAACCTAAGGAGCTCTGTGGCCTTCCCTGGTGAGGGCGTGATTTTGCCCCTGCAGTGCTGGTCAGGCTGGCACGACCCAGCCTGGAAATGGGCACAGCTGTAACAGCTCTGCTGAAATCGGTGAGGAGGAGAAAAGAGCCACGAGTGCGGGGTGAGGCCGGAGGAAAGCACTCCTGGGTGGGCAGCAGCCCTCAGCAACAGAGCCTCTCAGCCTGAGAGAGAAAAGGGCCATGCTCCAGTGTGGCAGAAGGTGGCAGATGTAAGGAAAAAAAATAAATAAATTCAGGCACCAATTTTACCTGACCCAGCAAAGGCTTGGGCAGGCACCCGGCTTTTATGCACGGCCCTCAGTCGGTCCCTCGCAGGAGCAGAACAGCAGCTCCTGGGTCTTTCCTTCCACGCTGCAAGTGTCGGTATTTCATCTGCAATTCTGAGCATTTATTTGGGCTCCAGGTGCATCCAGGAGCTCACCCAGAGCTCGCCGCTCTGCAAACACAGCAGCTGCATGTGTGAGGGTCCCCCAGGACACCAGCGGGTCCCAGACATGGCAGGATGGGGCAGCGATGCAGGAGGCAGCGGATTAATGTGTGGGAAGGCTACGGCGCTTGTGGAGGATGCAAGAGAGAGGGTTTAAGGTGAAAGCAGCTCAAACAGGTACAGGAAAAACAGGGAGCCACCGGAGCAGCCATGGGGGACAGGCAGCCATGGCCACTGCCAGGAGCACGGGGGCTAGCTCTAGCCTGCGTCTGCCTGCCCTGGTCCCTCCTGTCCCTGTGCGCCCGCTCTGCCCTGGCACCAGGGCAAGGGGAGCCTGTACCCTGGCCCACAGAGCAGCTCCAGGATCTCACAGCCTGTTTGCCAAAGAGAATTAAACTACAGATTTACTACCAGAGCAAAGGAGCGTGCCCGAATCACCACATGTACCCCAACGCCTCTGCCGATGGTGACCGGCCTCTCCCCACGAGTCTGCTCTGCAGGTCCCTGGGAAGTGGCCGTGGCTGTGCCACCACCCCCCAAGGCAGGTCCTCTCCCAGCGAAGAGCAGCGCAACGCTCCCCTCTTCCCACCTCTCCTACATGTCCCCAGCAGCAAGCCGAGTCCTCTGCTCTGTCACAAGCAATTCCCTTTTCCACGTGTCCCCAGGCTGCGCGATGTCCTGGAAACACCTCCCCGTGCCTGTAGCAAGGAGTGACATTGATGTGCAGAGCAAAGAACAAGGAGGGGATCCCCACGCGGTCGCCAGGCCTCGGCGCTGCCCTTTTCAACAAGCCCCTCGCAGCAGGTCTGAGGGGGCAAGGACGGGGCTCTGCCTGCCCGTCCCTCTGCCCGCGGCGCCGTTCTGCCAGCACCTGCCTCCAAATGCCCCGAGGTCCCTTGCAGACCCTCAGGATAACCTTGGGTTTGTTTAAAACAGCCTATTTCTACACCTTGCAACCTCATGAAAAACACCAAGCGATGACTCCTGCAAGAGCCACTATTAAAAAGGAAAAATATAACCCAGCTCCCATCCATTTTGCTTTTAATTCTTGTTCTTCTGAAGGTGTAGTGCCGGTCCCCACTGCCAGTGGCACCAAGGACAGCCAGCTGCTTTGTCACACCCCAGAGCTGCCATCTCTCCCCTAGGCCCTGGCCTCTAACTCCCTTTTCCAGCATTTTCCCAGTTGGAAAGACAAGATTTGAGACTGGGCATTTTGGTGTGCAGAGGGAGGAGGAACCAGCTGCAGTTTGCAGGGTTGCCCGTGGGATCCTGCTGGGGCTCTGGCCTCAGAGAAACCAGCATTTCTCGCCTTGGTTTTCACAGAATCACAGAATCATTCAGGTTGGAAAAGACCCTTGGGTTCATCGAGTCCAACCATTTTGCAGCTGGTTCACGGCTTCCTACTCCTCGGTGCTGCCTGGTCAGTCCCTTAGAAATGAAATGGGCACCTCTAGGGCTTTTGATATCCTCGCAAAAGAAATTAATTGAATTCAATGTTATGAATCTGGCTGCAATATCCGAGCGAGATTTTAGCAGAGGGAGATGGGGAGGCTCCTCCTGGCAGGATAACATCCCTGGTTGAAGGTGCACTGTAGCTAATTTGGACCGTCTGAGTAACCCGGTGTTCACCAAGTTCCACAGTTATCCCACCGCCCCCCCAGTCCTGTGCAGTTGTGCCTGTGGGATTCAAATCTGATTTTTTAATCACTTTTGCTGTCTACTCTGCAGGTTTGGGTGAAGAATGGCTTTTACTGCTCTTGCCTGCCATGGGTGGAAGGGGCTAAGGACACACCCTGCAGCTGAGAGATGTGTCCCCTCCCTGGACTCCCACAGGACACATGAGGGACTGAAAACTGGAAATTATGGGGCTAACTGGGGGGAAACCAGCAACTGCTGGGTCCCAAAGGGGCTTGTTAAACCTGGCTTGGGAACAGCGAGGCGTTTGGCCCCCTGGGTAGCGCATCACTCCCATCATCACTGCAGACACACCTCTCAGTTGGGGTTATCTCGGTGACCCCCCTCCCCAGCTCCTCCCATCTACCTTGTGCCAAAGGGGAGGAAGCTCTGGGTGCTGTATCCTCCGCCGTGCCCACGGCTGCTCACCACGATGCTGTGCCATCAGCACATCGGGGGTCCCCACTGGAGAGCACCAACACGGTGTCCCTGGGCACTGCACACCAGCCTGTGTGTGACTGTGACTCTGGGGTCTGGAGTGGCCGTAGGAAACCTCCTGAGAGCTGAGCACCAAAAGGAAAGGAGACAAACACAGCCCCGCCCCTGCTAAAAATAGAAATCCCTCAAAAATAAATGAAAACTAAAGGCGGTGTGCTCAGGATGGCTAGCACTGGCCATTTACACAGACGGGAGCTCTCTTAGGGCATTTTGCTCCACGGGCTGTTTCTGAGTCAAAAAAAACCCCAGCAGGATTCAGAATAGAGTTACGAGTTTGTATGAATCAGAACTGACAGTTACTTTATCTGGAACGAGAGTTAAGGGATGTGAGCTCCAGGACACGAACGGCTCTGAAATGCCGGCTCAGGCCCTCCCTGCAGGTCCAGAGGCACACTAACAGCTCCTCCAGGAGGTTACACTGCCTTGCAACGCCCAGGGCCAGCTCCAGCAGAGCACAAGGTGCTGGACAGACACGAAGGTCCCCACTGCACGACAGGAGTGGCAGGGGGAGGAAAGAAGAACTCTTCAGGAAAGCCTTTTTTGGGGCCAGAAGCTGGTAATTCAGCAAATGCAAAGTTTTTTTGCAGTGATGTCTTCTTTTTGCTGCAAGGTCAGCAGGTGGAAGCAATTCACCTGGAAGATCATATATTGGCAATAGTTCTCCCTTGGGCAGAGAAAGGGTTTGAGGCTACTTCATCCTCATTCCCAGCAGCTGTCCCAGTTATGCTCCTCACTGGTTTGGAGCAGTGGTGTCTGTGTCTCATTTTTTTCATTAAGAATTTCAACGAATGACTATTATACGCGTTGAAAACAATTTTTTTGAAACCTCAAACCCTCTCCAAGAGGAGCTGTCTCTCCAGCAAGTCCCAGTTGGGACGACGAGCCCATCCTGACGTGGCTCAGCAGGGATCCCAACTCAGGTGGTGGCAAACGCAGCTCAGGTGCAGCTGGTGATCAAGGCTCTGCCCCTGCTCCCAGTTCATGTGCTGGTGGGTGGGAAGAGCTCATCTGAGAGGTGAGCGTAGCTCTGAGCTCCCAAAGGAGAAAAGGGCTGAGATGGATATGTACGATCACATTCTCCATCGGGCAAGGTGTGTGGACACGGCACAGTTAACTCCAAAGTGCCACTGATAAAGCCAAACCCCTGGCTAGTGGCACGGCCTTGGGGTGGAAGGTGGCCCACGCGTCGTGTGCCTGGCCCAAGGGAGCTGGGAGGTGTCACCACACCGACCGCCAGGCCTGAAGCACGGGGAAACACCTTCAAACGTTGGCAGTCGCTTCCTCCACGCAGGAGAGCTCAGCTGGCTGCCTTTTTTGACCATCAGTAAGTACAAAACCAAAGCCGCTGCTTGAAAACAGAGCCCTGGGCCCGCTCAGAGCGACCGTCCTCACAGAGAAATGTGTGTGCGGTGTCACACGGAGGTGGCTGGGGTCTCTCCCAGGACAACTTTGTTCAAAGCTCAGATTTAACTCACAGGGTGACCAGGTCTTCCGTTACAACAGAGAATTAGGGAATCAGAGGAAACTTTCAGGCTCCTGGGCAGCCACCTCAGTGCGTGGTGGTGGTGGTGTAAGTGTGCTCCTGTGCTCTGGTCTCCAGAGAGGTCGCTGGCATTGAGACATCCACAAAATCAGCCCAGCTGCCTTTACCTCACTCCTGTACCTGCCCAGGGATCACCCATGCAGCTTGTCTTCCTTCAAGTAAACATCATCCCGTGGGACTTTCTGAAAGAGGTCCTCCATTAATGTTGAGGACTGGGGTGGCATCAGGGTGCTGTCAGTCATACAGTTGTTGATGTGTTCATGTTAAAGGCCTATTTCTGGTTTTATAACAGAAGGATTTAGCAAAATCTCCAGTTTTGCGTTACTGGGATTTTGAACAGGGCAGATGGCTACATTTCTATTTGCAATAAAGCAGTCTTTCCTCTTAATTAGATCCAGTTTCCTCCTAGGGGGGCAGTGGCTTTTGAGCTGGAGCTTTCTGTGAAGCTCTAATTAAACCCTTCCTTGATTGTCGTCCAATAATTAGACATTGATAATTTAAACTTTTTTTTTTTCTTTTTTAAAAAGATACTGAATTCCTGATCCTCCCTCCTCTCCTCTTCCCCTACCTTCCAGCTCTTGATTTTTCAAGAGCTGGTTCATGCCCTCTCTCAGCAGCCCTGTATTCTGCACCAGCCATCCCGTAGGGACAGGGTGGACCCACCTCTGCCCCATCTCTCTGCCTTTCACCTTGTTTCCCTGTTTTTCACCAGTGAGACCATGAAACTTTGGGCCTTGCTGTTGCTTCTGCCATAGTGGTGCCAGTCTTCCTTCAGCCAAAACCTCACTGAGGCAGGAGGAATGCCTTTCCCTTCTCTGCCCCTCCAAGCCCTCTGCTCTGGCACATCCCAGGTGGGTGAATCTCCGAAGTTTGCCATCGTGGAGTCTGCGTCGGGCCACATCCCTGCCCTGCCCATGGGATTTGGCCCATGATGGGTCACGGCAGCCCCTTCTCCACGCACAAGGTAACACACCCACCTGCAGCTGCCTCTGATATGCCCAGGGAAGCTCAGCCCTGCCCAGGCTCCCTCTTGCCAGGACACACCACCCCACTGCCTCTGTGTCTTGGCCCTCCCTCAGGGTGACACCAGCCTCTCCTGCAGGACAGAAACTCTCTAGTACTGCCACATCTCGGGGCAGGGTGGATGACCAAGTCTCTGTTAATGCTGCCTTGGACTTTCCCCGACACAGCAAGTCCCGTGGCCGTGCTGCTTTGGGAAAGCTCTGAGCCACGCCTGGGCCAGCTGGGGCCCAGGAGCACCAGCCCATGGCCCCAGCAAGCCACACATTCAGGGTTCTTACAAGTGAAGTTGTGAGCAACACAAGTGTAGCCGCAAGGTGCAAAGTGTGAGCAGGGACAAGCCCCAGAGCAGGACGAGGGGTACCTAGAGGTGACAGCAGCAGGGTGCTGCCGTGGCCACCCAAGCCTGAGCCGGGGAATGACAGGAGGCGCCGCGGAGGAAGCCCGGGGCTGCCTTCAGTGCGGTGCCCTCCACCAGGCAGCTCCCTGCACAGCAGCAGCACCGCCCAGGCTCTCCAAGCCACTTGATTAAGCTGCTGACAATCGGTAGGATTTGGGCTCTGAGCTTGCCTTAAACCGGTAAATCTTTGGGACAGGGAAAATTAAAGATGAAGGAATTTCCCAATAAGCCAAAGCAGCTCCAGGTCTGGCTGGGGTCCTGGGTGAGGAGAGGTCAGGCTTTCCAGCCCAAGCCAGCTGCAAGGGCAAGAGCTGGGCTAGCTGCAAGCCCCTAGCATGGGGGGGGCTGTATCCTCCCACATCAGTGACCGGGGCCCTCCTCCCGGGGCGGGCAGATTGGGGTCCTTTTGTAAGGAATATGGGGGACTCTGGGTCTATTCACACTTTGTATGCAGTGGGGAGTAACACAATGTCTTCCCACATGTGGTAAAACTGGAGAGCAAAGGAAGTGAAGGGTCCTACTACCGGGAGGAGCTCAGGATCTTTCTCCCAAAAGGACAGACCATCTGTGAGGACAGCTTGGAGATCTGTGCACAAGGGGACGCTTGGGATCCTTATCAACATACGCATCAGGTCCCTTTCTGGGGAGAAGTTTGGGTTGTTGTATGGTGTCTCTTTGAGGAGTGTTGAGGTACGTCTATGGTGGAGTTTCTTTTGTGGAGGGAGCTGAGGAGGAGCTATAGACAGGGCCACTTTGGGAGGAATGACTGGGCTTGAGCCTGTGGTCACTTCTCAGGAAATATCAAGGTAAATGGGTGGTGTCCTTCCGTGGGAAGCACTGTACCTGGGGTCTCCTTGTGCAGAGAGCTGAGGAAGGTTGGTCCTCACAGCCTGTTCATGATGCTGGAGGAAGGGGGTGTGGGCATGACATGTCTTTAAGGGGAAGCTGGATGGTCTGTTCCTGCACAGGTGCTTTTCCAGGGCTCGGGGGGTCCATGCATGGGCTCCTGTCCGTGTTGGGGTCCCTCCAGAGGCTGGGGGTTCCCCTGAAGTGGGTATCCTCTGGGGACAAGCTTGCTCAGGGATACCCTTGAGGCTGGGTAGACAGGAAGACTCACCCCTGATGTGGGGTGCCCTGGGGGATCTGAGTTCCCAGACGGCTGGTCCCAGGTCCAGCGTGCCCTAGGGCATCCTTGACTCTGTGGGACACTCCTTGTTGTATGGTGTCCCAAAGCTGGTCCTTTACTGGGGGCCCTCAAGGCTGATCCCTGGCCCAGGGTCTCCTGGGGTGCTCCAGGGCCTGGCCTGGCTCTCCTGGGATGCTCCAGGCTGCCCAGGTGTCCCAGGGCTAGGGCCTGTTCTGGGGCCCCCTGAGGTGGGTCCCTGATCCAGCTTCCCCTCTGTGTCCTAGGGAGCCTCATGTTTCCATGGGAGTCATATCTTGCCTGGGGAGTCCAGTGCCCAGAAGAGATGGCCATTCCTGGTGCTCTGTCACTGCCAGTGCCTGGCCTGGATGTCCCAGGAAGCCCTGGGCTGCCCTGGGGACGGTTCTTGGCTGGGATGCCCCAAGGCCCTGCAGGCCCTGCCCAGCTTCCTTGAGCAAACATGGTGTTCCCTGCAGCCAGCCTCTGCCTGGGGAGCCCTGGGTGCCAGTGCCTAGAGCTGGAACCTGTTCCTGGTGCTCTGTCAGGGCTAGTGCCAGGCCTGGGTGTCTCAGGAAGCCCTGGCATGTCCTGGGCCTGCTTCCCATCAGGGATGTCCTATGGATCCACAGTACTTGTACCCAGCCCAGCCTTCTCGGCAACCCTGGTGTTCCTTGTGGCCGGGGGCCCTGATACCATAGAATCATTCAATCATTCTATCACAGAATCATTCTATCATTCTATCTAGAACAATTCTATCATTCTAATCATTCTATCATAGAATGATTCTATGATTCTCGGGCAACCCTGGTGTTCCTTGTGGCCAGGGGCCGTGATACCATAGAATCATTCAATCATTCTATCACAGAATCATTCTATCAAGAACAATTCTATCATTCTAATCATTCTATCATAGAATGATTCTATGATTCTCGGGCAATCGTGGTGTTCCTGGTGGCCAGAAGCCCTGATACTGGTGCCTGGGGAGCCGTGGGTGCCAATGCCCCGAGCTGGTGCCCATTCTCAGTACTCTGTCAGGGTGAGTGCCTGGCCTGGGTGTCCCAGGAAGCTATGGGGCTGATTCCTGGAATCGTGGCCCCGCAGCGCTTGGACCCATCCCAGCTTCTTGGAGCAACCCTAGCCTTCCCCATGACCAGGGACCCCTCTACCGCGGCCCTGCCCTTGGCGCTGCCATCCCGGCAAACCCGCTCCCCCCGCAAAGAAAACCCTTCAGGGCCTGATGCCCGCCGGTGTGTGTGTGTGTGTGTGTGTGTGTGTGTGTGTGTGCGTACCTGCCAGCAGCTGCATCCAGGCGCAGATCTTGTAGACGGTGGCGGTGTTGCAGAAGAAGAAGAGAGCGAAGCAGGTGATGCAGCCCAGCGTCAGCACCATGGAGAGCAGCACGAAGAAGGCCGCCGCCTGGAAGGCGCCCGAGGGGATGGTGCTGAAGTCGGTGAAGGAGCCGCGGCACGACAGCTCCCGGCCCGCCAGCCCGCTGCCCACGCAGTAGTGGAACAGCCCGAAGTAACCGGGTTTGGGCGTGTTGACGCTGTCGCCCACCCAGTAGGGTTGGATGAAGACCACCACGTTGATGATGGCGAAGCAGATGGTGAAGATGGCCCAGAGCACGCCGATGGCGCGCGAGTTCCGCACGTAGTTGTCATGGTAGAGCTTGGAGGCTTCCTGCGAGGGCAGCATCCTGCCGGCCGCCG
>NW_020799116.1:3180887-3214131 GCF_003259725.1 Athene cunicularia
CGCTGACCGGTGGCTGTGCGCAGGTGGAGCGGATCGAGCGGCGGTGCCTGGAGCTCTTCGGCCGTGACTACCGTTACAGCGTGATCCCCAACGTGCACGGCGAGATCTGCGCTCACTACCCGCGGCACATCGTCCTCCTGGAGCGCGACGCCGGCGCCGGCCGCGACCCGTAAGGACCCCCCGGTCCCGCCCTGACCCCCGGCCCGTAGGGCTGACAACCGGCAGGGACGGCTTCGCGATTTGCTCTGCGGAGCTTTCACGCCTGGCGGCTGCCGCTCTGGGGCTCCTGCCGGCCGGGGGAAACCCCGCCAGTCTGTGCTGAAGCTAATTATAGCCGGCGGTGTCAGCCGCCGGGTACGCCGCTCCCGGGACACCCCTCGCTGCCTGCCAGGGCTGCGCTTCTCTGCCAAAGCTCCTGTGGAGCTCCTTCGGGCTCCCCAAGGCTCTTGGGCTTCCTTGGTGAAAGCTGCTAAGCTAAGCCTGTACGTTGGGAGGCGTGAAGGCAACAGGGTGCCCAGCCCTGCTGCGTGCTGTCCTCGTGTACACCTGGGCATGGTGCTGGATCCTAACGATTGCCGTGCTGCAGCTCACCCCAAAGAGCTCGTGTCTGAGAGCAGGACTGTGTGATGCTCTCTCTGACTTGATGAAGTGCCTGTGGTCTGGCTGGAAGGCCTCTGATTAGAGTTTTAGTCTGAAGAGTGACTTGGGGCTGGGGAGGCTGGGAGGGGCTGCACAGACAAGACGATCTCAACAGAAATAGTCTGCCCCCGCCCCGGTACGTGGGTCAGTGGGTGCTGATGTTTAGTGGGTTAAGGGGAAACGCTTGCTTGCAGTTTAGTGCAAGTCTAAGCCAATGCCTTTCTGGACTTTGACCCACAATCATGTTGGTCTCCCTTCTGGCTGAGCATTAGTTTCTCCCTGTAGTTCTAACAGCAGCCTCTCATTTTTTATCTTCTCTTCCAACAAAATGTCACGCAATTTTGCAGTCTTAACTGTGTCCACGACAAGGGTAACGTGTTCAAAAGGAGGATGGTCATCGAGTTCCCCTTGCACGTCCAGCTGCTTTGTCTGAGGAAGGCAAACCATGCTGGCATGTGGGCCGAGTGCTGTAGGAGGGGATCTTTGGAAAACAGGCACAGCTGATTGCCAGGTGGGAGAATTTCTGTTTAACGGTTAGATCAGATTAGAAAAGATTAGCCCTTTGCTGCAAAAAAAAATAGGGAAACTGAACTCTGAAGCAGTAAATGTAACTAGGAGTGTCTTTAGGGAAGAGAAACCAAATGCTTCTGTTTTTCATGCTCTTTCAAGAGGAAAGGATGCTTTATTTTTCTGATGAGTATTTAACAAGTGTACTTACGCTTGGTACCGTGTTTTATTCCAAGACTTTGCAAGCCAGCAGTGGCAATTAACTTCTCAAATGCTGTTCTTTCTAAGTCTTGATTTGCTGTCACAGAAACAGACTACCCCTTATCATCCCTCTCCTCTTGATTTCTGGGTGATAATCTCTGTTAAAGCTACAAGGTAACTTTTAGACAAATCCAATTTTTAGTTTCATCACTGTACTATAGAATAATTATGAAATAGCGACTGTTGCACTTCTTGTGTTACAGAATGCACAAGAACCTCTTCCAGTGAACAGGACACTCCCTCTAGGACCGAGTGTCTTTGGCACTGTCATCTTTGTAATGTTCTTAATTAGCTGGTAAGATCCCCTGAAGCCTGCGGGAGGCTTCACACCTCTGAGAGTACCAAGGTTTTTTGGAAGCAGTTCTCACTTATGTGAACTCTGTGCTGCCCCAACGGTTCTGCTGGTACAGCTGCTTCTAAAGTCATTCAGGGAACCAGCAAAAAAAGGATATTTTTAACCCAGATCAGTTTCCTCATCCTGTTCATTCTGAGGCTGGGTAGCCAGCGGAAGAAAGGGTGTTGCTTCATCAAAGTTCGCTAACAGCACTCTGAAATCTGGGCAGGTGCAGGAGGAATTTGGTGTGTGGTTTTGACCTTTATGTCCCTTGGTGCTGCTCGCAAGGAGTCACAGAAAGTGGCAGTGTGTCTGTTGGCCAGGAGTGCCTTCTCTGTGCTGGGAAATGTCTGATGGCCCCCCCAGAAGGAGTGGGAAGATGCTGCGGGCAATGGAAATGGAAGTGGGGGGATGCTCTCAGGTCTTTATTCCCTGTCTTAGAGACACTGTGGTTGTGCTTGATGAAAATGTCCAGATCTCGGACACAGGCCACGTCTTTGCTTTCACCTGACGTTCCTGTTATGTGTCTGCACTCCACATACGATCACAGTTGCACATAATTGAACAATGTGAGAGGAATGCTTTGGTTCCAATGCTGTTTTGGCTACCTAAAGAGAAGTATCCCTGCTTCAGGCCTGTCTAAAATATACAGTTGCCAAAACGATTGCTTGCTCTTACAGGAAATATTTTCCTTGTATTTAAAAAGATTCAGGTTTGGGGTCTGATTTTTGGGGGGGGTGGGCAGGGAATTACTATGGAGGTAAGGTTGCCCAGCAGTATCTTCTGAAAAACAAACTCTTGAAGGAAAAAAAAAAAAAACCACAACACAAAACACCTGAAAGTAAAAAAAAAAAAAAAGATATACATCATTCCTTCCACCTCATTCTCTGCCTTGTGCTTGTGCCAAGCAGCCTTAATGATGATCTTCCACACTGCGGTTGAAGAGTGCTCTGTTTTCTGAACCTTTTTCAGTAGATTTTACTCCTACATGTGCTACATTTAATCACTTGTCCCTGTAAGAGCGTTGCACCTGTTCTTCAGAGCAGCCTTTCCCTTTACTACGGGAGTCTCGGTACAACTGTGTTTACTTGCCATGTTTCGTTCTAGCTCTTGTTTATCTCTAGCTTTGCTGATGATGGGTCTTGAGACCATCCGAGAGCCCCATTTGTAGCACAGCTGTGATGGATCTCAGAGTGGGTCTCTCCGCTGCGCGTGCCAACTTCCCAAGGAGCAGGAGTGGGAGCGGGACTCATCCTTCCGTGACCCCAGCGGTGTGCTGGGCTTCCCGCTCACCCCAGGTCCCTGCTGAGCTGCTCGGACTCATTCCCCAGTGCTGCGATGTCTCTCTGGGGAAGCACAGTATGCCGAGAGGTGAAACCTGTTGTCTTGTCTCACCTCCTGGAGAGATGCTTCTCTTGTAGTTTCGGATCTTCCAGGCATTTGATTTTTGCTGAATTCCAGCTTCTGGACATAGCAGGGCCACAGAGCTATTCTGGTAACACCATATTAAAGTTTTTCTTTCTGCCTGTATTTGCTTTTGCAAAGGAAACATAAAGACAGCTGGAGCAGAGTGGAGGATGCATCTCTCTTAAAACCAACCCCACAACCAAATTTATACATCAGAATCTTTCAAAGTTTCAAAATAGTTTGGTATTGGGAATTTTACAGGAAGGCATCTCTTCTCTGTTCCTGCAGTGTGTGTTATTCACGTGCTCTCTGAGGAGGGAAGCAGATGAGCAGGGTTTGGTTGTGCTGATGGGGTACGTGCTTCTCTTGCCCGCACACAATCTGATGTACTGCTGTGGAAAGTATATTGTGTTAGCATCATCCTGTCTTTGCACTTAGCACCTACACATCCACAATGCGTAAAGAAGATTAGCTTCGGTTCTTGTTCTTTAAATTCTGGTATGTGTCAAAACTCTTTGGAGCTGGACAGCCAAAATGTGTATATAGGGAAACCTGAAAAACCTTGAGCCTCCACTATGGATTCTGAGAACTTAAATCTTTTTTTTTTTTTAAAAAAAAAAGTAGGATTTTAAGATCTTGTTTGCTGTTTCCTTGCTTCTACTGGCACCACCTTGTGTAATGTTTTCCATAAACAGATCAATTCTGATGTTAATAATAGATTAATTTTTTTAATCCTTCCCAGAATGGCAGCTGCAGGTAGTCTGCTCCACACTCTCACTGATTCTGAAGCTTAGCAACTTTTAACTTCCAGCATAAAGGTATTAATTTGTTCTTATGCCAGCATTGTCCTTCACCTTTGAGTCCTTCTCCCCTGCTGTTGTAAGTTCTCTCCTTCACCCTAATGCATAGGTTGTTGTGTCCTCACTTCATCTGCTCTGCCAGTCAGTCCACGCTGGTTTCTCTTGCAGCATAGACTGTCCCCGGGCTATCCTAATCATCTTGCTGTGCCTTTTGTGCGTAGGTCACTAGAATCAGATGCCTTATCTCAGCTCAGTAATGCTGGTACTTCTCCTTTCCATTTGAGAGTTTCCTGTGACCTTATTTGTCCCTTTGTTTCAGACTTACCGTGTTGGTAATGTGTGAGCATCCAGAGATCAGCCAGTTCATCTAGGCTCCTCTGCTGAGTTCCACTATGGGAGAGGGCTAACTGGGAATTCTTGCTAACCATCTCAGGTGCATGGCCATGCAGTTTTGTGTGTCCAGACTTCATCTGGTTTTGTTATGTCAGTCTAGCTGCTTCTCCGATTCCTTGTGGAAGCTCAAGTCCTACCTGCATTGATGGTTCCTCCTGAAGGTCTGTGTAGTTCCGAAGTCAGTTGGATTCCTATAAAATATAAACTGGTACTTGGACAAATTGCAGCAATTTTAACTTGCTTCCAAAATGTGTCCAACTTGGAACACATTTCTGTTTTAACTTTAACCAGAAAACCAAACAAAATTTAGTTATGCAGATGCAGCTGATATTAATTACCCCCTTCAACCCACTAGCTGATTTACAGACAGTTGTCTAATTAGCCAGCAACACAAATGCTCGAGTGACCAGAACTGAGCTTCATTGGATGTTCAAGCTTTTATTCTCCGTTTTATTTATTTTTCCTTGCAAAATTAACGTTCTGATAGTGGATTCACTGTGATGGTAGTGCTGAGCTGGATGGAAAGGTGGTGGGGAAGAAAGCAGAACATACATTTTTGTGTGGCTTACTCAGTCCTTCATTTGTAATCCACGTTAGTCTGTAGCAGACCATTCTGGTGTTACTTACGTTGCCAGCTCCTGAAGATGCTTTTTGTCATGTTCTGTGCAGCTGGCCTTTCAAAATAAAGAAAAGGAGACAGAAAAGCATCCCTGTGTTGTACAGCAGAAGAAGCAACCCTTAAAGAAATGTCCTCTCACTTGCTAACTTCAGAGCTGGCTTCTAGGTGACAGGGATGAGGATTACAGCCCAGGATGTCTGTAGCAGCTTTGCTGAAAGATGTGTGAGAAGATGCTCTGTGTACTGAACCAAATCTCTGTCCTCTAGGTTTGAGAGCACTGTGCAGGTTGGCAAACTGCAGGACCTTATCAACCGAAGTAAGATGGCGAGGTGTAGAGGACGATTTGTTTGCCCGGTCATCCTGTACAAGGGAAAGGTAAAGCTTTATGGGTTACCTGTCTTAGAAAATGACCTTTCTCCCCGCCATTTAAACTGCGCAGCCGCATCTTCAGTTGGTTGTCGCCTTTCTGAACGCTGTAAAAATCTGTTCTTGGCTGTGAACAGGCAGCCTGTAGTAGTAGATAGCACTTGCTGTCTAGGCTGCAGAAATCATCTCTGGGGACTTCAGGCTATTTTACCCCACCACGTCATGAGTGTTGCACCAAAGAGCTAACATTTTCTGCATATGTATATCCCTTCTGAAGGACAAAAGGTACTTGTCTTTGACAAGGGAAAGATAACTACTGTCACTTTCTTCCCCTTACTCTTCCCAGCAGTGAGCTCCCTTTGAGTAACTTTTCTCTCTAAAGAGAAGTTTCCCTTGTCTGTTCCCTGGGGAGGCAAGATTGCACAAATGGTCTTATGAATGTGTGGGCTTGTCTGCAAGGGGATCTGTAAGAAAATGGAATTAGATTCATTTTTATGTGGATTACTTAAACTGTATTGAAGCCCTGTAGGAGTAGTCTCATTTAGAACTTAAGTAGCTTAATTCAGTTTTCTTAGTTCAATTTAGAAACACTGTGTGAATAGTAAAATCACACCTGTGACAATTTTAGCTTGACTGAAGCCATTGTGGGCTGAACCTCCTGACCTTTTTCTGCAGGAATGAACTGCCTGGAGTCCTACTGGGACCATCCTTAATCTTATCCACAGGAATGTGGAAATGAGGCTCAAGCAGGGTATTAACAGAGCATGGACATTGCTAACTTGGCAGGAATAGACTGTATGAGTGAATTGGAGAGCTGTGTTGAAAATGGGGTTTAAAAACCAGCTACAGATAAAGGCACTTGGGAATTTGATGTGTTTGGAGAACTCGATCTGGACCAGGGTTGAAGGGGAGAGTGCTGAGAGGCGGTAGCTGTAGGTACCAACCATTTCTATGAGATGTCACAGCAAATAAGCCAGAGATGTGATAAAGGAAAGACTCCTGGAGCATGTGAGGTTAATAACTAAATCTTCCTCCAGCATATTTGCAGATCAGCAACGCTGGCCGGCTGGGGAGAGCTCTATGGGCGCACTGGCTACAACTATATCTTCTCAGGTGAGTGAGGAGCCATTTGTTGCTCTCTGCCTGGTCAGTGCTGGGACAGTGACTTACGCCCGAGAGCAAACTCTTCCTGAGAGCTGATGCAGAGCTCTAGCATGGACCTGCTTGTATCAGACCCTGTATAATAGATCAAGGACTGAAACTCATCACCATTTCCAAGCACCATGCTACAGGACAGAGCGCCATAGCTCATAAGAAGCAGTAACAAAAGAACCTGAGGCTGAAGAGTGAGTTATGGGAAGCATGTAGGCAAGTAAAGCAGCCCAAAGGATTCAGGCTACTGATTCCCAGACATCAGGGGTGGGAATAACGAAAGAAAGAGGATAAGAACTTGCTGTTGCTTGGCTAATTGCTGGGAATCAAATCCTGCCAGTGGCGAGATGTAGCGGACTCTAGGGTGAGCTCTTCAGGGGAGTACTGGGTGTCTGTAGTGTGGGAGCTAAAGCTTGGCTTGACAAAACACTGTCTAGCACTACTGGGGTGTCCTTCTGGCTGCCAATAATGGGTTTAAGCTGCCGAGGTCCCTTTGCCATGACAAGGGGGCTATGTTAGAAAAGGGGCGCTTTTGGGAAAGAGGAAATATGAGGAACTATCGACAGCACTTTATGTGCAGAGAGAGGGCACCAAACCATGACCTTTTTAGGCATGTGCATGTCTTGTCAGATTAGGAATTTAGTTGATTTACACAAGCTTCAGTTCTTAATGCCTTTCTTGCAGGAGGTTCTGATGATGCTTGGGCAGACGCAGAAGATATTTCAGAGGAAGATTCTGCACTTAGGTTTGTATGCATAACAATGGGGAAGAGGGAGTTCAGACCAAAACTGACTGTCTCAGCCACTCCGTTCTGCTCTTTCCTAGGCTGGGCTTTGGGTACAGGGTTGAAACCATCACCAAGCTTGGAGTCTTACTTTCCTTGCTTTTGAAAAAGAGTCTTGAATGCAGATGGCTGACGGAACCCAGTGTAACTGAAGCCTGCTAATCTCTTGCTGAAGGGAAGGGCTGGAGTCAGGAATATATAGAGCCATTTTAAAAGGTGTTTGAATTACACAGACATGTTTACTTCATCAAAAAGTACATCTCCGGGCTGGAGAAATTGTTCTGTATCTTACATGCGTGTTGCAGAACAGACTGAGACGTGAGGAGGGACCCTAAGCACAAAGTCTGCAGTATCTCTTCGTTGCAGAGTTTGACTGTCACCTGTGGAGACAAGGCTTGTGCTATGCGGCTTATGGCTAGAAACGATTCAGGGAAGAACTGTGGCAGTATTGTGCAAAGAATCAGACTCAGTGTGGTCAGTCTTCCATGCTAATTTTGCTTTGCCTTGTTCTGTCTTGCAGAAATGCAGACTCACAGCTGTTTGACAAGGTCAGAGGGCACGACATCAAGCTGCTTCGATACCTGTCTGTCCGATATATCTGTGACCTGATGGTGGAAAACAAGAAGGTGAAGTTTGGCTTGAAGTGAGTCTGGGTTCATTTGTTTTTCTGCAGGATTTGGGTTACAGCTAGTGTGGCCCTTACACATGAATTGCTGTTGGGCGTGCACTCGGCATCCTGGGAGCAGTCCCTGGAAGAGCACTACAGCAGGATCAGTTAGTTGATGCTGCAAAAAGAACCCCAAGGTTTTAGGCCAGAGAAAGATATATCAGTGGGCAAGATAGCTGCTTTCATCTGTCTTCTGCAGTCTGAGCAGGTTTTTCTCTGTAGAGCTTGCAGTGAGATGACAGTCATGCCTTCAGAAAGGGGAGAGTAAAGGAGCCCTCTGCTTGTGTGTAGTAACAGAGGGCGTCATTTCTCCTGGTATTTCTTTCAGAGGAAAGCTTTAGTGGTTTTGGGCTGTACCTGTTCATTTGGATGTGTTGAGTAAGTTCTGCCCCTGCTCACTAATGAGTCAAGTCATTGTGTAGGGAGACGTGACAGGTAGCCTTTAGGGTGTTAGTCTCTCCATGAAAAATACTCTACAAATGTCTCCTGTTCTCCTCTTGTCCTGTGCAGTGTGACATCGTCTGAGAAGGTGGACAAAGCTCAACGTTATGCTGATTTCACGCTTCTCTCCATCCCATATCCAGGTACAGGACTGATGTCCAGAGGGACTCCCAAGGGACAGGTGACAATCCGTTACTGGGGACTGGGAACTACCTCTGTGTGTGTGTGTGTGTGTGTGTGTGTGTGTGTTGAAATGACTGTGACTTGCTGAATGTTTTCCATGCTCCCTCTGGAGAGAAGCTCTTTTAAACTGAGAACAGTGCAACAAATCTGGATGCTCTGGGAGTGTGAGTCAGCATTAGGAACTCTTTGAGGTGGCAAAATAATTTCTCAGCAGTTCTAATTAATTCAAGCATGGAGAAATAGTCCCAGAGGTGGAGCTGGGGTTAAGGTGGCCTTTGACACCCTTGCAACTCCAAACTGCTACTTGATGCAAAACATACCTTGCTCTGTGTTATGTAAAACTCCAATTCTTAAGAGTATTTTCTAGTCATAGTGTTCCAGAGCACCACTCAAAGATATCCCCAGGGCTAGGCAGTACTGTTAACCTGAGCCTGCAATGTACGACAGAGATGCAGATCGCTCCAGCCCGTCTCCCTGGCTATATTAGTCCCTGTGCCTAGCAACCACTGCTGGGTCACTTGCTGCACTCTTAAAGATGAGCTGAATATTGCAGCCTGCTGATGTCGGGCGCGGTGATAGGATTGGATGTTAGACTGCTGTGCTTGAGCTCTGTCTGCAGGAAAGGGCTCTCCTTTCTCTGTTGTGCACAAAGAAAGGGAGAAACAAAACCCCAAAACCAAAAAACAAAAACCAACAAAACTTGTGGGTGATCCAAACCCAAACTTTACCTTGATTACTAGTTGTTGCCCGTAAACGTTTTATTTTTTTGAAAAAAAAAAAAAAAAGAAAAAGTGTACTTCCTTACATACAGAAAGTAGTGGCAATTCAGAGAAGCTGCATGAAGATTTCTGTCAAGTCTATCTGCCATGCAGATTGCTGAGGTGTACAAAAATAAGAGTATTACTGGTTTCTGTAGCCCACAGCACAGGTATATATTGCTGCTTTATGCCTCACCAAACTTAAAACATGAGAGAGACAGTGTATATACATCTCTTGTAAGGTTTGTGAAGAATGAGGAAGAAGTGACGGTGTAGAGTTAAGCTGTCAAGATGTTGTACGGGGAACTGCATAGTGTATGCAGTATTTGGTAGTGGTCCTTCCTCTTCTGCCATCTGGGACAGCTGCTTTCCTTTAGCAGCTCTCCACTGCCAGGCTAGAGGTAAACCTTATAAAACTGGGAATTCTGCCTGATTTGAGCAGTGCTGGTCCATAGTGGAATTGTTGGCATTCTGTTAAGGCATACACATCTAAGGATGAGCAACCCCTCTAGTGGCTGGCTCAATGCCATGATGCGTTCTTATTAGTGTTTCCAGGTTTGCATTGAAAGAACTTCTATTTTGTAATTTGTATCTAAAGCTATTCTGAGATCCTGTTGTCTTGAGTGAGGCAGTGTCCAGACATAGAATCATACAATGGTTTAGATTGGAAAAAAACTTTAAGATCATAGAGTCCAACCATTAACCTAACACTGCCAAGGCCACCACTTAAACCTGTCCCTAAGTGCTACATCTACAAGTCTTTTAAATACCTCCAGGGATGGTGACTCAGCCACTTCCCTGAGCAGCCTGTTCCAATGCTCGACAACTCCTTCAGTGAAAAAAATTTTTCCTAATGTCCAATCTAAAACCCCCCTGGTGTAACTTGAGGCTGTTTCCTCTTGTCCTGTCTCTTGTTACTTGGGAGAAGAGACCAACACTGGCTACAACCTCCTTTCAGGTGGTTGTAGAGAGCAGTAAGGTCTCCCCCCAGCCTCCTCTTCTTCGGACTAAACACCCCCAGGTCCCTCAGATGCTCCTCATAAGTCTCTGGACCCTTCATCACCTTTCTTGCCCTTCCTTAGACCTCAGTGTCTTTCTTATAGTGAGGGGCTCAAAACTGAACACTGTATTCGAGGTGCAGACTCACCAGTGTCGAGTACGGGGGGGACAATCTCTTCCCTGTTCCTGCTGGCCACGCTGTTTCTGATACAAGCCAGGGTGCCACTGGCCTTTTTGGCCACCTGGGCACACTGCCAACTCGCATTCAGCCAGCTGTCAACCAACACCCCCAGATCCTTTTCTGCCAGGCAGCTTTCCAACCACTCCTCCCCCAGCCTGTAGCATTGCAGGGGGTTGTTGTGACCCAAAGCCTTGTTGAGCCATACAGTGGCCTCAGGCCATCAATCCAGCCTGTCCAGATCCACCCCCCTGTAGAGAATTTCCTACCCTTAGGCAGATCAACACTCCCGCTTAACTTGGTGTCATCTGTGAACTTACTGAGGGGGCACTCGATCCCCTTGTCCAGATAGTTGATAAAGATATTAAACAGAACTGGCCCCAGTACTGAGCCCTGGGGAACAACACCGCTGGATTTAACTCCATTCACCCACTCTTCGGGCTCGGCCATCCAACCAGATTTTTTACCCAGCAAAGTGTAATGACTGTCTAGGGTGAAAGACTTGGATTAAAATAGGGTATCTGTAGAAGATTTTGTGCTCTCCAGTGCAGAAAACCCCTCTTTTTCATTTGACTGGTAGTTGGCATTTATAGATGTCAGTACTTACTGCTGTAATCCCCCATTCTTTGCTTTAAGCTGTTGTTTAATTGGAGTTAAATCTCAACTGACAGATTGCTTCCTGGCTGTGTGTTTTTGACAGTTAGTCCTGTCCTTGCATAAAGATGATTTTTTTTCTTATTTTTTTTCTTTTTTTTGCCATTGGAGTTACTCGTGACTTGCGGGTGTTCGGTGCCTGGCACAGGGGTGTCATGGTAATGTGGGCCCTGTGGCACTGCTGGGCCTTACCCAGTATGTTGGGAGAGGTGTTTCGTGTAGCCTGCAGGCAGCCGCAGTGCTAATGGTACTGCTCAGCTGTGACTAAGTGACTTGCAGTTTGCAGCAGAGACTTCAAATAGTTGTTTGAGAAGAGCCAAAGGACACGCTTCAGGAGGGGAGAGCTTGTAGGAAACCTTGGAAATGGTTATGTACCTGCTTCCTTCAGATAGGGCAATCCACGTGTTTGAAAGAGACTTAAATGTGAGAGCAATCTGACAGAGCCCTTTCTTGTTACCTGCAGCAGATACCCCGTGAAAGCTGGCTTTCCCCAGGGCTCTGCCAACACCTCCTTTTGCTGGTTCCTTCAGCGTGTCAGTCTGATGCCTTAGATCTGTCCAAAAGCCAGTGGCCCTGGGAAGCATAGCTCCTTGGTGAAACCTCTTGTTTGGGAAAGAATGAAATCAGTCCCTTCACACTCCACATTCGCTGTGTGTTTGGAGCTTGCCCTTTGTTGTGTGAGTGTGTTCACTGCTGAGTGCTCTGGGTTGCTGCTGCTGGGAGGCCGTGCTGCACGCTATTGATGATTACTGCTCTTCTCTTCCCGCAGGCAGCAGTCTTGATTGGTTTGGTGCTGTGGAGCCCGGGGCTGCCAGCACTTCCAATCCCACAGGGCACTTCAGTTGTTAGATAGCAGTTAGCCGAATGGTTGTTCATTATCTCTTTTTCTTGCAGGCTGTGAATTTTTTAAGGAGTACAAAGACCGGGATTATACAGCTGAAGGTCTCATATTTAACTGGAAACAGGTACATGAACGAGATACATATAAAATGGAGAGCGGTGGGCTTTACTGGGCTTAAGTCTTGCCTCAGAGTTTCTGCGATGGCGTATATGTGATGTGCTTATTTCTGATCACAAGGAGGAAATGAACAGGACAAACAAATGAGATAGTGAATGTACTAAATTATTCATTGTAAAATTCATATGTAAAATAAATGAATTGTTATCCTGAAATCCAGGATGCTTGACCTCTCATTGCAGGTGTGGGTTGCTCCTGGTTTTGAATTTGATATTTTATTGATATCCTCTGTTCTGTCCTCATATTCTGCCTCCTGCTGAAGGAAATGGTTGAGTGGAGCACCCCTACAGGAATTCAGAAATGCCTTGTCCCTTACTTTCACTGTTGGGAGCACAGAAAAGCTCTCTTGTCCACTAGTCCTCTTGAGAGGCTATGAGTTAATTCTTACTACTTCAGGTTTTTACATCCAAAAATGTTTTGCTGAGATATTTTCTTCTAGATTTGCCATTTGGCATTTGTTGGTTTGTTTTTTCTGGAACTTGCTGCCTTCACATCGTGGCTTTTCTCTGACCAATTATGTTTGGGGTTTTTTGCAGGATTATGTAGATGCTCCATTAAGTATCCCAGTCTCTCTGACCCAATCTCTGAATATTGATTGGAGCGAGTACCAGGTGAGCAAAGCAGCTATCTCTGGGGGAGGTCAGAGATTCCTTCAGAAAAGATCAGTAGAGATTTGAAGTCTGACTTGCTCCTGTTGCCGTAATCTGGCTCACTTCATACCATCCCAGTGGGAGCGAAGCTGCTTACTTTGACTGTTCAAAACGTCAGTGGAAATCCTCTACCCAAAAGCCCCATGGCTTGGTGTGTCCCGAGGCAGCTGACTGTAACGTCAACTCTTTTTCTGTAGTTTGTGTAAAACTTGCAGTCCATTAGGGAGATGTTGCTAACAAAGGTAAGGAGCGTGCCAGGAAACAGAAAGCAGTATTACTTGTTTGCAATCTTAGCTCAGCACGTGCCTGCAGCAGACAGACTTCCTTGGCTGTGGAGAGTTTTGAGCGTTACACGAGCAGTAGCCAAGGGACTAGGTGTCTTCCTCAGGGGTGTGCAGGGTGCCTGTTCTATGGGAGAAGAGTACAAGATCATAACTGACCATAGCATGTCTCCATTCCTTATTACTGTGACAGCATCACAAATGATAATTGAACTCTTCTGCTTGCCCAGGCTTCAAGGTTTACCTTTGTTTGTACCAGGGAGCATCACGTAATACTGCTGATTCGTGTGCTCCATTTCACACATCAGTGGGCCTACCAATCCCCCCAGGTTTTGTGATGATTGACTGTGCTGGAGCATGTCACGCTCCTGTGCTCTGTGGCTGGAAGCAGCAGAGAATGAGCAGAGCTCCCTGTGCTGGGCCAGCGTTTGTCAGTCAGTGATGTAAATAATGTTTAAGCGCCAGCATAAGCAGAATCACAGCAGTGTTGAAGCAGAACTAATGGGACCACAGCTTGTTTATGGCTAGAAATTTGTTCACTAGAATACTGAGCAGCCCGTATTTTAAAAAGGATATTAAAAATTGAAGAGGGTGTAATAAATAGATGCACAACTGATCTGAGACTGGAGAAGGTGCTTCACTTAAAGCTGAAGTTCTCAGTCTGTTTAGCTAATCACAAAGTGATGAAGGGTTGTCTTGATTAATGTGTAAGTACATTCACAGGGAGAAAATACTAATTCTAAAGCACTCTTCAATCTGGGCAAGAAAAGCTGCACAGGAAGCAATATCTGCAGTCTGAAATCAGACCTTCAAATATGGAAAAACAGTCTTGCGTGTTATTTTTGAGGATGATCTGTTGGAACACGCTGCCAAAGGAGTGATGAGCTGTCACCCCTAGTTGAGGTGCTTCTCTGGGCAGAGATGTTGCCAAGTACAAGCTTCAGGCTGTATTTGGGGCAATTGAACAAAACTTTCTGGTTTGTGGTATAGAGAGATCAGACTGGATGATTAGATGATTCCTTCTGGCATAAGCACAAGATTGGGTTGAATTGGGCAGATAAAAGACTTCGGAAGTATGTGTTTTTCTGCCCCAGGCTGAGTGTGTTCCCCATTTCCTTACTCTTTTGTTGCTGTGCCCGCTTCACTGGCAGAGGAATATGGTCTTTGTCTGACAGTAGTCTGAAGTGTGGTTACACGTTCCTGTGCACACATACAAGCACACAGCAAGTGTTCAATTGCAGCCAGATGTCACTTATACCACTAATATTGTCACAGTGAAACGTCTGTCCCTCTCCTTGCCTTTTCCTTGCTGGCGATAACCTGTTTTCCTTGAGTTAGTTCTGGCTTTGATCAGACCACTGAAATTCCCTGTATCTTCTCATGACACAGTGGTCAAGAGTGGCACACTTGAACGTGTTCTGTTTTTCACCTGCACCTCTTGTAGTGCTGGAGGTCTCCGAGTTCAGAGCCTTTCTGTGTTGCTGCTGCTACTTGGGTGCTGCTGCAGAAGTCGGGTGCTTGTCTGGAGCAGCTGGGAGTGGGTCAGCCCTCTGCAGGCAGCCTGCTGGGGCCATCTGCAAGGGCCAGAGAGTTTTGGAGAAGGTGCTTGGGTTGAGGGAACAGGCTGCTGCCCTTGGCCTGCTCACCCCATCATGCTCCTTGCATCACGTACACAGCTGTAACGTGGCTGCTGAGCCATTTGGTTAAGTGCACGCGTGCAGGGGGGCTGCGGAACTGGGTCAGCGCTCAGCAGGTGTTTGCTGCCTCACATCAGTCTCTCAGAGCATGGTCTGCTTGGAGCTTTGGGGCTGCAGGCAAGCCGGTTCTGTGCCAGCCAGGCAAACAGGAGAGATGGCCTTCTTATTTTTAATTTTTTCTTTCCTGCCTGGTCTTTTGTACCAGAGCGCCTTTTGCAGAGGATGGGGGGATTGATTAGCTCACCAAGGGGGAGGTCTGTTGCTCTGAGGAACGGCCACAGGGTTATTTCTGTTATGCTGTTGTTCTGGGTAGAGAAGCCCAGAGCATGGCAGGCTCTGAACTGCAGAGCAGCCTTTTGCTGTGGGCAGACCCTTACTGTCAACATTTCTCTTTTCTGCAGAGCTGGGACCTTGTACAACAGACACAGAACTACCTGAAGCTGCTGATCTCCATCATCAATAGCGATGGTAAGGCAGGCTCCTTGCTCCCAGTGCTCTAATTGGAGCAGTCACTGTCTGGGAGAGCAGCTGGTGGTATTGGTGCCTCTGTGGATCAGTTCACAATACAGAAGAGTCACTTTATAGAGAACTTCACTCTCTCTTCAAAGCCGGGTGATGGTTCTAGCATCTCAGGGCTCCAGTTCCCCTCTCAGAGGTGGACTTGCTGATTCCTTGAAAACCCTCTCCTCCCAGGGATGAAGGGATAGCTGAAAACTTTGCCTAATGTTTTACTACTTTAAAGGTGAAGAAACATTTGTTCCTCTGCTTGTTGACTGTTGCTCTTATTTTGCTGGACACCTGTGTTTTGTTCCCCCAACTCGGGATCTCATTAAGCATCTATTTAAGAGCCCCTTCCATCCTCTGTCATCACAGCCACCTAAATTGTTTGAAGGGTGTATACTGCCCTGTCTTGGCATCCCATTCCCTCTGGGTGTTATGACATTGTACTTAGCACTGTCGGATAGAAGGAGCCGTGTTTGACTCTGCCAGCACGGCCGATGACAGACTCCTGCAGTAGTTGTGTTAGGACACGCTGAATTTTCTGGAGAGTGTGGGAGTTGTGCCCTGTGTATGCCTCTGCTCAACATGTATCACTAATAAGGCTGGTGAGACTGAAAAAAGCATTCAATTGGAGCAGGTTTCTCTTTGTGGGAATAGATTGTGATAGTGGCTTGCAACTGGGTACGTGTATGTTCTGGGTAGCAAAGTGATGTTCATGCCTAGTGACTTCGTGTCCTGAGCAGCTGTCAGGACCAGGTTGGCACATCAGCTGGGGCTGCTGACAACCCAAGACACTCTGAGCAATTTGTCGGCTGCCATATTCCAGACAAAATGTTCTGGCTCGGTGGCTGAGCAATGCTCTTGAGCTTGGGCTGTAGGGATGGAGGGTAGCTTGTCTCCTCAGATTTGCCATAAAGAAAAGTCATTGCTCGTGTTGCAACATCCTTTTTTTTTTTTTTCCTTCCTACCTCTGCCTGGAATAGATGACAGCGGGCTCCTGGTGCACTGTATATCCGGCTGGGATCGAACTCCTCTCTTCATCTCCTTATTGCGCCTCTCCTTATGGGCTGTGAGTACCTGGCTGACCCGCTCTGCTTCTGGGGGTGATTGTTTGGAGGGTGAGTGACTGTCTCACCAGGAAGTGGTGGTGGAGCAGTAAATGTTCCTTTTGACTATCCTGGCTTCAGAGGTGGTGTGGATTGGCTTTGATGTGGAGCCCAACATGCTGTCCTGCCATCAGACGCGGTATCACAGGCAGGTAGAGCAAGCTGGGCGTCTTGGATCACCATGACAGTTATCAGTAGATCACGAATTCCCAAGTCCCAGTCCCCAGGGCTGCTGCCTGAAGGATGTTGTGATTTACTTTGCAGGATGGGCTGATCCACACGTCCCTGGAGCCCTCTGAGATCCTCTACCTGACTGTGGCCTATGACTGGTTTCTCTTTGGGTAGGCACACTAAGTTTTACTCACGTAATACCTCCCTGCGCAGCGAGGGAGAAGCCTTCAGGGCATTTGCTCACAACCAAAGGTGGATGTTGGGGCAGCTCCCAGTGAGCTGTGATCAAGAGGGGCTGATGCCTTTCCTTTTTTTCACCTGGAGGCTCAGGCATCTGGTATTCTGGACAGCTTGTGCTCTTTGCTGATTCTGGCTGCCAGCATGTGACTGAGCCTCCCTTGCTCTCTTTCCAGGCACATGTTAGTCGATCGACTCAGTAAAGGAGAAGAGGTGAGTGTCTGGTCTGGGACAGTGGCTGATCACTGGGTTTTGTTCTCAGGGTAATTGTTTCCCATAGCAGCATTCACTGCCTACTTCTGGTAATATCAGTGGTCTGGCTAGGCTCTAAAAAGATTGTTCAGGTGCTGAAAATACAAAATAGGAGCCTTGCCCCGTTGCTTCCTGATGTGTAAGGTGTGGGAATGCTTTTCCCTCAAGCTAGTTTGGATGGCGGGTGTCAGTCCTGCCAGTTCCCTTGTTGTGCCATTAGTGTTCAGGCCCTGGGTGAAAGGGTGCCAGGACTTGCTCTGTCAGCTCGGCAATGAGAAGGGATGCTTAAGGTGTGTGACTGCTTGGGAGCTTGGAAATAAAGCTGTATAGCCTTGTGTGCTTGTCCTGAGTGCCAGCCCTCCTGCCTGCGTGCTGCAGCTGCATGTGGTTTGCATGTCCTGGTGGGCTCATGGAGCAGGTTCCAGCCTGAGTACGTGGCAGGGCGTGTGTACCTGTGGGTACACAGATGGGTCTAGGAGGCGGTTAGGGTTAGTGGAACTAATTCTCTTCAAATCTTTCACTGTTTAACAGCAAAAAATTATTGCTCTGACTATAGTTGGGCTACACTGCCATATCACTTTTTGGATAGAAATCAAGAGTTGGGGAGTATGTCTAACCCTGTTGGGAGTATGTCTAACCCTGCTGCTAATTTCTTGCTCCTCAGACTGTCACCTCCCCAGGGAATCCCCTGCCTCTGAACAGCAGAGCCAGGACGCTGGCCTATTTTCCCTTTTTCATGGGTCCAGGACCTCTGTATTAGTATCATTCCTCCCATTCATTCCTTTCCCAGATCTCTGCTGGCTCGAGCCTGGCAGCTCTGCTCAGCTGCCTGCTTGGCCGTGGGCAGAGCTGATAGCTGCGACAGGAAAGGGGGTGCACGGCTGTCTCTAACCCTCCCTGCTCCCCACTGCAGGAGGGCTGCGCAGGCAGAAGGGATGGCAGAGCCCCAGTGGGGTGAATGCCATGGAGCAGACTGGGGGACCGCGGATGCTGCAGGTGTGTTCCAGCTGTGGTGCTGAGCTGGAGCGTGAAGCTCAAACCCTGCTAGTTTTGCTGGGTTTGCTGCTTACCTGCCTGTATGAGCAGCTGCTGGGGGCCGTTTCTTTTCCATTCTGCACTGATAGCATAAATACCTGCCATGTGCTTGCAGCATGTGTGCAAGGCATTGATAAGGAGACTTGTCTTACACCTTCCTTCCCGGGCCTCTCCGCGGCAGGGAACAGAGTGTCAGTTTAATGTGTCAGAGGAGGCCCAGGATGGGATGGTGGCAGCCCATGGCACGTTGGAGGCTGGTAGCTGCAGATTTCTTCCTATCTCCTTCCTGCCAGCACCTCCCCACCAAGATAAGAGGCTGCGTGGAGCCTCAGGTTCATTCCTGAACCACTCTTCTCTCTCCCTTTGCTCAGATTTTCTTTTTCTGCTTCAATTTTCTGAAGCACATCACCTCTGAGGAGTTCTCTGCTGTGAAGTCGCAGAGGTAAGGAGCCTGTGCCTGCTGCTGCATGGGCTGCAGAGCCAGGGAGCTTGTCAGTGCTGTTTCTTTGGGGAGATGGAAGCCCTGGTGTCCTGGCCCAGTTTTCTTTAATTTATTCTGCACTCCGAAGGCTGCAAAATGGGGCCGAGGCTTGTGAGGTGGCCATGTTGTGCTCTGAAAAACTGTCCATGCTGAAATGTGCTCTCTGCTTAATGACTGTCCGTGGCTGCTTTAGCACGGATGAAGCCAGAGATGTGTGCTCTGGTGCTTTAGCACGGATGAAGCCAGAGATGTGTGCTCTGGCTCAAGCAGGCTGCACAGCAAGCTCTGTCAGGCACTGCTGGAGGCTGTGGAGCAGGGCGGCTGGTTTTTAACAGACCCGCTAAACATTAACCCCTTCCTATTTCAGGAGGGGCAGAAAGAAACAAAGCCCACCCTGGAGGCTCTGAATAAACACGTCTGTCTGCAGCCTGTCGCCTCCCTCTCAAAGCACAGGGTGTGTGGGCTGGGACTGTTAGGAGAGTTGGATACTGCACATCGGCCCCATCCCCTCTGCCCCTGCACAGCTAGCTCCCCCCTGCTCTGATCTGCTCTGTGCTGCAGAGACCTGGCTATGGCCAGCCTCCCCGCAGCCCTGAAGTGTCGCTGAGGTAACTTTTGTCTTTCCTTCCCCAGAAGGAAGAGTTTGCCACCTGGCTTCACCCTGGAAGAGATCTGCATGCTCAGTGAGTGCTGCTGCCGAGCATCAGCACCCCTGGGTGCTGGTAATGGTTGATCACTTGGGGGCTTGGGTTCCCGGCATCAAGGTGACTACAAATGGGTATGCTTCCCTTGGGGCCTCACAAGAACGCGGCCCCAGGGCACGTGGGAAGTGTATTGTTTAAAGGGAGAGAAAGCACGGAGACCAAGCTGGTCTTCAGGTAGCTCTGTTTTCTTTTCTCTAGAGCAGAGAGACCGAGGCAGCACCACAAGTCTGAGCAGCGACTTCTCCCTGGGGATGGAGAGTTCCCCTGGAGCAGCTGGGAGCTTCACGTATGAAGCAGTGGAGCTGATGCCGGCAGGAGCACAGGCTCAAGCAGCATGGTGAGGACATAACCACTCATTGGGCTGCAGAACAAAAGGGGCAGGCTCTGAGCATGGTAGAAAGGATATTTCTCAAGTCCCTCACCCTCCAGGTCTGCTCTCTGTGGCATGGGTTCCTTCTGCACCAAAAATTGGAGACCACCCCACTGTCAGGCTCTGTGGGGATACTCCTGAAGTTTGTCCCCTGATAAGACTAAAGCAGCTTTGTTTCATCTTCATCAGTTTCACTGTTAAACTACATCCAGGAAGGATTTTAATACTTTTAAAAGATGAATCCAAACTACCAGAAAAAATGACACTTGGCAGCAGCCTCCCCAGGGAACAGTGGAGACAGTTTAGCTGCCCTAAAGTGAAGCTTAATCAGTTTATGGAAGAAATTATACAGGGAAGTGTCTGCAGGTAGTGGTAGGTGGGCTGAGTGGCCAAGAAGCCCCTGTAAACTTTAGCCCCTCTAACAGCACGAGGTGTGTGAGCTGGTAGCAGGTTACTGCCTGCAGTGCTACTTCGAGATACTTTTGGGGTAGAATGTGAAATTCTCGGGGCTCCCTATGGCTAGAGGGTCACACGGGGGGGGTGCAGGGGACTGGGCAAGTGTCTGGTGACCGCTGCTCTGCGGCTGGCGTTGTGCTTGCTTGTGGAGTTTCTGGTGCTGTTTGGGGATTTCAGAACCTTGCTGTAAGGTTGCCCCTCACAGTTTAATTTTTCTCTCTTCTCCCTCAGCACATGTGAAGATGCTATTTTATATTGCAATTATTTTAAATTAAATCTAGGTTGTGCTGGAGGCAGTTGGAAGTCCTCTGGGACTGAGCCTTTAGCCACGCTAGTGGCAGCAGCCCTTCTAAAGCACACTGTGATTCAATTTATAAAATGCTGAAGAAGGGAAGAGAGAATCCTCCTGCAGAATCACAAAGTGGAGATGAGAAGTCCCAAACTGCACTTGCCAAGTGAGCAGTGCAGCATCCTCTCACACACAGAGCCTACCTATCCACAGCAAAGTGGCTGCAGCAAGTAGGGAACAACTTTCCACTTGTCTGGCTGCAAAGTAATAAACTGGAAGCATTTACATTGCTCTGAGTGCTCAGGACATGCAGGCTGGATCCTGCAGCACAAAACCTACACGTGATTTTTCTCAAGGTGTGAAGTGGCCAGAGCATGCTGGAAGAGGTTTGTTGTGCTTTTGTGTGTCAGGGCTTGATTTTTGTGACCTGTTTTCTAGCTCTGGTTTGCTTTCCTTCCTGTTGGAGATGTCAGACTGTGCTGGGGCTAGCTGCTGCTACCACAGGCGTGGTTTGGGCCCATGCTCTGGGCATGAGCTTGGGGAAGGGAAGGTTGTGAGCCTTGCCATGAGTGAGCTTAGCGAGGGGACTGGTCACGGATGCCTTGCTGCAAGCTGTTGTGGCTGTGTAGGCTGGAGAACAGGTAGGGCTTGCTACAAGCTGGGTGAGCTGGGCTGTGCATAGCATGAGTGGGGAGAGGAGAGGATGTGCTTCATTGTGTTGTCCTGAAAAAGGGTGGCCTTGAGGTCTCCTTGCAGCAAGAGGCATTTGGGTTTTAGCTGTACAAGCCTGTTTCTGCAGGCTATGCTTGGAGATATTGTCAGCTATGATAACATGAGATGAATAATGCTTGAGAGAGGCTGTGGTGTGATGTTTGAGGGTGGACACACTTCAAGAAATGGAGAGGATATCATGCTTTCCACTGTACAGTGAACCTGTCTTTAGCTGCACTTGCTGACAGTGCTTGAGATCTCAGTCAAAGCTGAGATGCCTCTCCAGATTTCAGGAAGAACAGTGTCTTTTCTTCTTGAGTTTGTTTACTTTTCCTTTTTACCTGTGTACATAGGGAGGTCTTTGTCCAATTCACTGTGGTTTTGTAAGGGGAAAAAAAGTCTTGGGACTCTTATAGGGAAAAAAAAAACCAAAACACCTGACATAAAGAAAGTCTTCTGAAGGCAGAGCAGCAGCGATGTGAATTAGTGCCAAATATGTGTGGCTTGTTTAGCATGTAGCTGGATAGTACTGTGAGCTAAGCTGTTATGCAGCAAAGGGCCGTGAACTGTGCCCATGTCTGAATGTGCTGGCTACAAAGGAAGCCAGAGCAGTTCCAGGCTGTCAGCGCAGGCAGGGAGAGGTCTGAAATGCACCTACATCTGGAGCAATTGTCAGCTCTGAGCACGTGGTCAGAAGTGTGGTCAGTGGTGCCTGAAGAGAATCACTAAAATAGAAAATAACACTCATGTCGTGTCCCTGTCACCCTCATCAGTGCGCACGAACGCCCACCTGGGCTGAGCTCCTTGGCTGATACACTCTGTAGACTTAGAGCAGATTGAAATGGTCTTTCCCTGCTGGGAGGCCCCTTGCTTGAGGCATTTTTTACAGCTAGACTAAACAAAGCCATGGCTGTATGTGTGTGGGCTGATGCATTCTCCTGTCTCCGATTTCCAGGTCACGTGGATGGTGATCTATAAAGGAATGGGCTAAGATGGGTTGAGCTCAGTGTACCCCCGTCGTCACTGAGCAGTTACCCGTGACTCATGGCTCCTTGGGAGGGAGGAGAGGAGGTTCAGTGAGAGCAAGAGCTTGTAGCTGCTGGGATAAAATCCAGCCTATTGTGGAAAGGCTTCCTAGCTGGAGCGTGTGGGAAAGGCAACTTTCTCACCCAAGTTCTCTGTCCCACAGGAGGAAGAGCTGTGCGTCGTCCCCACAAGCCGTGCTCTGGAGCAGGGCGCAGCAGTCTGAAGACAGGCTGCCTTCTGCAGGGATAGTCGAGGTCAAGTCCTCCAGCTCCTCCTCCTCGACCCATTCTGATAACTTCCTGAGGATTGGAAGCAGCCCGCTGGAAGTGCCCAGATCCAGGTGAGATGGGACAGAGTAGAGCGTTTCTCAGCAAAATGAGGATCTGGTAAAGGGAGCACAGGGCTGCGTTGGTGTGGCTCTGAGAACCCTGGAGCACGTGTTTTGTATCTGCAAACCAACCTCAGGAGGCCTGTTCCTCTCTAGCCTGGCCTCGTGTGAAACGCTGGCCACTAAACACAGGAACTCCTGCCTCGGCCCGTTTAGAAGAGTGAGGAGCTGTGCCAATAACAGCTGAGTGTCTGTTCTGCCTGTCCTCATCGCATGCCTCAACTCCATGAGCTCTGGCATCTCTGCATCCTGCATGCTTGGAGCTCACAGCACTTTCTCTGTCCAATGCATCCATGGAGGTTTGAAACGGCTGTGCTGTGTGTGGGGGAGGAAGCCTTTCAAACCAAGCAGACCTCACTCTGCATCTATCCTGTCTCCCTTTCCACCTGCTGACCTTCCTGACACTGCAGGGTGGAAAAAAAAACAACTCTGAGTGCTGGTGGCAAGCAGAGATAGGATCTGCTGGGAGCAAGCTGCGAGCGTTGTGCTGGCACAAAGGATTTCACCTGGAAGGCTGTGTGTTCCCACTGGGCAACCAGGGAATGGGGACCCTGGACCTGAGCCTAATCTCATGCCATCACAAAGGATATTCTGGCACCCTTCTGGAGTCTGATTCTGTGGTAGGGCAAAATCGAGCAGTGAGCTAGGCTAGGGAAGAAAGAACAGAGCCTGTGGAGCAAACGCCATGTGTTTAGGCCGACAGGGGATAAAGAGGCTCTCAGATAAGAGGTTGCTGTTAACAGCATCAAACGCTTCTGTGGTCTCTGCAGGTTTTCTGATGAGTCTTTCTTTTTCTAGTGATTTCCTTCAGAAACAGACACCAGCCAAATTTTAGTACGCTCTTGTCACATGGAAAATAAAATGACAAACAAGTAAAGCACTGAAAATGTATAAGACTGACTTATCAAGTTTCTTGATTCCAGAGAAAAATCACTGTTTAACAGTTTTCATAAATGATGCTAACTGTTCTCCCCAGAGAAAGAGATCAGTAGGATGGGTTTGAGTTGTTGCTGGAGTCCACCTCTGCGTTCTCTGTAAGATGAAACAAATCTCCCAAGAAGAGAAGAAAATACAGGAGAGAAAACAGCTTGTCTGGGGGGCTGCTTTTGTTCACGACAGTAGTGCCACAGTTCCTGGGTGTGGTCTCATGGCATTCTCAAGACCTGACAGGCCTGTCCAGCATGGCCTGGTAGCGAGCTTGCAGCAGTGTTGTGGAAGAAGCAGTTGATAAAGCTTCAGCCCGACTCTGTGAGAGCAAAGAGGAAGAACAGAGTAGGCAGAAGAGCACCACAGGAAGGGGCTGAGCACACAGTCCCTGGGTTTTGCATTCCAGGGGCTCGAAGTTGGTGAAGCCAGCAATTATTTTTCCTCTGGCTGTGTCTGGATGAGGTGTTTATAAGCTTTTGGATGATTAGTGCCCATTGGTGTCGTGCTCAGAACTGGCACCCCCAGGGCTCGAGGCAGCAGGCAGGCATGGTGAGGAAGCTTGTTACTTCCAGCCCAGAGTCCCTGAGCTCTGGGTATTTGGGTATATCTGGGTAAATGGGTATTTATTTGGCTTTTTCCCTATGCCGAATAAATACCCATGAGAAGAAGTTGCAGTATTTTCTCATTGTAAGAGGTAAATGTGGATTCCACTCTAACATTTTTCTGACCTTTGTGGTAGCTTCTACCGTGGCACAAAGCCTTTATAACCCTTCAACACAGCAAAGTTGTACCAGTCCACTCTCATTCCCTGTTAACTTTTGTGAACAAGGCAGTGTGAAGGGCTGGTCTAGGAAAAAGTGCAAGATGGGGAAATAGGCGTTAAAAGGGGAACAAAGCCCTTGCACAGCCTGGAACCACAGGGATGGGAGAAAGGAATCAGCTGTGAAGCTGATCAGCTGCACGCAAGGACGGTTGGCTTGCTACACTCATGTTGGGTGGAGACTGTGCACCTGTGTGCTCTCCATCCCTGGTGTCACCTGGGTTTGCCCTGCTCCTTTCAGTGTGCAGGCTGGAGGAAATAAGCCTAGAGACCCTGCAGGGAGTAGGTGGAATTGTCAAGGCAACGGCTGAACTGAACTTGTCTTTCAACCCAAGTGTTCTGGCACATTCGTGCTCCTTTGCCTCCCAGTCCATTGCCAGATCAGTCAGACCCCACCTGCCTTCCCTGGGGTAACGCTGCAAACAGCTCTGCTAGTTCAGGACTTGAGCAATGCCTTGCCTTGGCAGGTGCTGACGTGGTTTGCACTTTTGGGGGCCTGAACACGGTATGTTTTCTTCAGGGAGAGGGCTTGTGTCACTCCCTTTGACTTTGGTCTCCCTGCTTGGACTATCTTAGTCTGAATTTGTCTGGAGAGCTCCGTGCAGGTAATGGATATCTCAAGTACCTTCAGCCGCCATTTTACACCCTAAAGGAAAGGATGAATCCCAGTTTGGGTGGAGGAGGAGTGTATCTGTGATGGAATGGAAAGAAGAGGTACATTCTGTCCCTTCACCCCCTGAAAAATGGTGGGGACTAGAATGGAAAAGCTGGAGCACAGAGACCAATCAAGATGCCAAAAATACCTTTATCTCTACTGTGCTGCTGCCAGGTTAACACCCAAGGCTCTTAAGACGAAGAAACTACTGTACTTGACTTCCTAATCCTCTGGTTGTGTGGCCATAGCAACAAAACACTTAACCACTGCAGCAGCAGTTGAGGAAAAATGGTTGCTTGTAAAATGCCAGCAGGCACCTTTCAGGTGGTTCAGGTAAACACCTCAGTCCTGGTACTGGCAGGCAGAGGAGCTCCAGAAGGATCAGGAAGGGAAGGGAAGACAGAGAGAGATGAGCAGGGCCTGGGAGGGGAACTGGGGTGTCCTAAAGGAAAGAGTCACAAAAGCGGAGTCAGCTGTCGGGAGCCAAACACCTCTCCAGACCATGTCAGCAGTCTGCTGCTGCCATCACCAAGTCTTCCAAGTCCTGCTCTGATCCAGAGGTTCTGGGCACCCATAAATCCCAGGATGAGTCTTGCTAGGCAGAGCAGTGTGAAATCAAATTCCTAGCAGTCTTTCTAGCTCATCCCAACACAATGGTAAGAGCACATCTGCTTGAGGGCAAGCATGCATGAAAATGCTGCCATAGCTTATTTGCTGAGCAGGACAAGGTGCTTGTTCTGCAGAGCTCTGAGTATGGCAGAGAGTGTGCACTGAATGGAATTCCCTGCGTGCGAGTGGGTAGTGGCTTGCAAACCACATTCTGTGTTTGAGTTTGATGCTAATAGTCTTAAGTGTCTCACGGCACTGCGGAAAAACCCTGTATCTGTGTCAGGGATTTAGCGTGTGTGCACATAACACTAATGTGGCTTAGCAGCTGGATAATCTTTGGTTGAATGTGCTTTTGCTAAGTCAATTAAACAAACGCCAAAGTACTGTGATCTGAAGAGTCAAGATCTGCAGGAGTTAAATCGTGGAGGATCTGCTTTGGGCAACAGCCACGGAGAACTCCCTTACTTCAAGGGCTGCAGACGGTTCAGCTGTGGGTCGGAGGGAGTGCAGAGAGGGACAGAGAAGCTGCCGTCCCTCGGCTTTGGGTGTTTGGTTGGCGATGATAAGGCTGCGTGCGCACTCTCCTGCTCCTTAGAGCCATCTGCCTTGGAAGCTCTTATCTGTGATGTGACAACTCGGGCTAGCGGCCGCAGCAGGACAGGAATTGTTTACGGGAATGTTTTCTGGAATTATTGCACAACTGTGCCACAAAAATGGGCTTGCCAGCTGGCACATGACTGTGCTGCAATCAGAAATGATTGTGCTCGCAGAGGACTGGCTGCTCGGGCTGTTACGGCACTAACACAGCCTGTAGATAGCTGCCTGGGATTCAGCCAGGGCTCTCAGTACAGCTCGCTGCCAAGTACTCCTTGCCAACTTTTCCCACGCAAAGGTGGGAAGGGCTGCCCTGTACTCCAGGTTGCCACAGTCTGCCTGTGCGTACAGTACCTACTTAACACCCTGACTTGAGGCACTGAGCATATGCTGGCAAGTGAGCTGCTTCCCAAATAGTCCTAGGTGTGTGGAAATATGGCAGGTGAGCGGGGGCAGCACGGGGCAGGATGAGAGCCTAGCTGTTGGCACTTGGCACTCATCTCAGTTCTGTATTAAGAAAGGGAAGGATCCCTGACTGTTGCTCTGCCTCCGGTATTGGCTCTTCTCTGGTGGGCAAGTGTCCGTGTGCTCTGAAATACTCTGTCTTGTGCAGCATGTTGCACGGCAAGCGCTGACCTAATTAAAGGGAATGGTTCCAGGCTAGGAGTTGCCAGTTACGGCCTGCTAGAGGTCCTTCCTTGTGTGAAGGAACAGCTTGCAGCTCATCTCTGTTTTGCTAATCTAATTTTGTTAATCTTGCACTTTTGAGGGAGTTTCTTCCCACTCGTGGACCTGAAGAGGTGGGGGTGTGAAGCTCACTTTCATTCTCTCTCTGTCTGCTATTAGATGTCTATGGCAGAGGCAGCGACTTGAAGACTTGCTGTATCTCATCTCCCCTAACCGTGTCAGCTTTGCTGTAGTCGTCCGGCTGCTTCCCGAGCCCCTCCGTGCTGCCCTCACAGCTAGCCAGCCTCAGGCACGGCTGCATAACATGCTGCAAACCTGTTGTTCTTACAGATTTAGGGACTGGGACCAGTGTCCCAGCAGCCCCAACACACTCTCACCAAAGTGCTTTTTGAGCCTCTGCAGCAACACTTTACAAGAAGCCCTCAGGGGTAGAAATAACAGGAAGACTTTTACCTCTAGCACTGACTGGATTTGCACTGGAAGAGAGTCGCTGTAGAGAGCTGGTCTTGGTCTCAAGCCAGGCTCAGCTTTTGAGAAGCTCTGCTGCCCTTGCAGTGCAAACACAAGATTTCCCATGCCATCCCTTCCCCGCCTGACTCACCAGCCTTGGCCCCTGCTGTCTGTCGAGGCTGTACAAGATGCTTGTTGGTTGTGACACTTCCTCAGGAGCCTTCCCTTGAGAAGGCGTTGGGGATAGAGGGGAAAGTCTGCCGTGATAGCTTAGCTCTGCTGGCTAGACTCAGATATCTAAGTCAGAAAAGAGATGACCTGGGCTCATTGCAGAGTCAATCGGTTTATTCGATTAATTGTCAAGTGTTTATTTGGCTGCCTGGAGTGAGACACAGAATTGGTTGCCTTGTGCTCCTGGACTTCTGTACGATTAGCTTAGATGTACCTTCGCTAAGTTTGCACAGCTGCTTGACAGGTTCAGGGCCCTCAGGAAGGGCTAAAGAGCCACTGAGAGTCGGTCTCATGGGAGGTACACGATGCTTTTATCAGCCTGTCCAAGAAAGGATTCAAGAGGTGACTTGATCCGCCTCCAAGAGCTGGTTTAAGATCAGTCTAATCTTAGCTGACAGCTATGGAAGGTGACCAGCAGATGGAAGCTGAGGCCACATACCCAAAGCAGGAAGACATTTTCTGCTCACCTTCTTTAGCACAGGCTCATCTGACTGACCAGTGTGGTTGATAATACTGGGCAGAGGGATGTTTTCACTGTCCCTGGGGCCCTCGTTCATGTTTTATTCCTTTGCTTGCCACATGGGCATAGTGTCCTAGGCAGGCTGCCGATACTACTCTCCCTTTACAAGAACCGTACAGCTCTGCTCGGTTCTCTTCTCCTTCACCTGGAGATCTTGCCATAGCCCAAGCCCTCCTCTGCCATCCATACTTGCCATCTTCAAAACCTGTGTTTCTGCCTGGCCCCAAACCTATTCTCTGTTTGGCAACTCGTTGCTTTTCTGACAGAACCGTGTCCATGTCTACTTTCAGCCCAAGCCCATTGCCTATAGACCTCTTTACTGTTTTAGCTTAAATTCTTGTCACTGCGTGCAACACTCCTGTTTTTCCTGTCTGGCTGTGCTGTACTCTCAGGGAGATGACACCCTCCTCTTCCCTCTGCACCAAAGCAGTGTTCCTCGATGCCTCTCCCTGGCTTCCTGCACTGTGCTCCCAGCATGGCACCGTGCTCTCGGCCCAAAGGCTCTGCCTGCTCTCCATCACACTGACTTCCTCGGCTTTATCTTCCAAAGGCAGGGAGAGAGGTAGATGTCCTCCCTTACCAATTCCTTGCATCCCAGAGAAGGCTATCGCTGTCTGATCTGCAAAAGGTCTTTCTTAAGAGAGTATAAGAGAATGCTGCAGTTCTGCTTTCAGTGAAATGCCCTCATTCTTACTGCAGCGTTATGTGCTCTAGGAAAAATCCCTTTTTGCAAGAAAGGCTTCTGCCAGTACTCTGAACCTCAGCTCGTCAAGCAGCCGAAGAAGAGCTGTGCAAGGCAGGTGAAGTTCTGCTCTTCCTATTTTCTGCCGTGATCCCTTCCAGAGCCTGAACTTCCCGACAGTGGTGTTACCCCCAAACTGCAGTGTCAGCACCATGATGGGAAGCTGACACGCCAGGAGCTGTGTGAATTTTATTTTTTTCCCCTTCTCTGCTTGTGGAACCAGCTCAGGACTGTGTTTCAGACTTCTCAAACTTGGCTGTATCGATCACACTAGTTAAACGGCAGGCTTGAAATTAGATGGAGATTGCGAGTAGGCTTCCTGCTGCATGTCTCCCCCCCCATCCAGGCTCGCTGGGGTACTTGCTGTGGGAGATCCTGTCTTTCTAGCTGTTCTCCTGGTCTCTTGGGGAGCAGCTGCAGTGCGCCACTGCTATTCTTAGCTGTGAAGACAGTGTGCAAGTACCTGGCCCAGCAGAGCTGGAGCTGGTGCACTGCTATCTGCCCAGCAGATCTCAGATAAATTATCCAGGAGATCTTGGTAGTGTGTAATTGAGTAGCTCTGCCACAGGCTGTGTGCTTCCAGCTATGTACGCTCTGCTGTGCATCGGGGCACAGTAATTGCTTGTTCCTGGGAAGCCAAGAGCTCTGGGTTCATCTCAATTGATTGTGCCTTCTTCTTGGAGATTTTGGAGGGACTCCTCAGATTCACTGATCGGATTTCATGCTTCCTCCTTTCCTGGTGGGAGGTTGCATACATCAAACAATCATGTTCCCTTGGCTACTTTTCCTATCCTAAAGATGTTTTGCCACCTGGTTTTTGGGGCAGTCTGTTCTAACACAGGAATGAAAAGCTCTGCAGATGCTGGGAGGGGGAGTGCCCTGGGAACGTCTTGAGCAGTGACCGGCTCTGTTCAGATCCAGTGTTAATGCCTCGGGAGCGATCTGCTTTCTAACAGCTGTCGGACCAAGGATCCCGAAGTCTTTCTCAACACTAACCAAGTCACAAGCTGACTCTCTTATCTGCCTTGCTGCTGCCCTGGGATGTGCTAACAGCTGCGACAAGCGACAGGGGGATGCCCCTTGTACAACACGACGTCTGCATCTGTGAGGGATTCGGGGCAGGACACGCTGTTGCATCTTGCTAACGGGTTTCACAGTTCTGCATGGCCATCTGCTGCTTGCTGGCTCTATCCTGTCCAGCTCTTGGTGTGCTCCTGCTGCTTTGTTGGCCTCAGCCAGCTCAGCTCTCCCCTCGCTTTCAAAGGAAAGGCTTGGCCTGGGGCCCAGCCCGAGCTGCATGTTGCACCCTGGTCCCCGAGTGTCAAGGCTGCTGGCACAGGCGCTGCTGGCGGTCAGCCCGGCGAACCCCTGGCACCAGCGTTAGCAAAAGGCGTGTGGCTGAATGACCTGACTGATCGTGCCGTCTCCGTCTCTCTCTCTGCCCCAGATCGGCGGACCATTCTTTGCCCGGATCTTCCGTTTCCACAGACTTTGGCAGCTGGCAGATGGTGACAGGGTGTGGCAGTATTCGAGAGCAGGCAATCCTGAGCGCAGACGCCTCTCTCCCTTGCAGCTTCCCGGATGAGTTCCCTAGCACTTGCCTGTAAGTGTCTCAAACACAGGATCTTTCCTTGGGTCTCTCAGCTGGCTGTGAGCGCTGAAACTTTATCACCCTGGCACTTTCGAAGAAGCCTGGGAGCCCGTGACAAACTATCCCATCTTCCCCGCCTTGATGCTTTCCATCCACAAATTCAGTCACTGAGCACTCTTTGCTTACGCTGAACTCGGAAAGAAACTGGCATTTTTTCTGCCTAGTGACGGGGGGGGCTCTTTGCTTTTGGTAGGTAGAAGAGGCTTTTCTCTCTTCCCTGAAGACACTGAATTTGGGCCTAACTGAGTGCGTTTGAGGATGCGTGCTTGTCGGGACGGGATTGGTAACCCAGATTTTCTTGCTTTTGGATCGTGCTCATCTCCATCTCCCTGCTGGGGTCAGATCCTTACTGCAGTAAGAGAGGGGCTTTCTGTAACCACAGTTTTGTCTGAGCACACGCAGCATCATTTGCAGGTGCTGTGTCTGGCCAGTGCAGAACAGCAGAGACCCTGCGTCCTGCCCTGTCAAACGACTGGGAGGCAAATGTTCCTCCCTAATTAAAAAGCTACCTCTGTGAAAGCTTGAAAGACGGGAGACGGCGTTTTAATTGCTGTTAGAAGAGAACCTTGGCTTGTGCCTTTAGGCTGCAAACTCTCAATCAAGAAACTGAAATGGCAGATGAGGGGCTGCCGCTAGCTAGCTGTGTTAGAGTTGTGCTGCCAAACGTTTGTGGTCCCTTACTGAGATCTGAGTATGTGCTCTGGAGGCAAGAGGGTAAGCGTCGTGAAAAATTACATCTCCTGTGAGACAGGCTAGCTGCCCTGGCTCCCCTTCTCATGTGGCTGCATGCTGTGCTGCTGAGCAGAGCAGCTGCCCCCGAGTTACAGTGAAGCTACAACACCCGTGAATTGGCAGATCAAAAAATCATGAGATGTATTGGACGTGGCCTGTCCAGGATTTACTCTCCTCCTTTCCTGAGGACACACTGAACTGCTCCTGCAGTTGTTTGGAGATGGGTGAGGGAGCAGAAGGGACTGAAGAATGGGCATCTGAATTAGTGACTGCTTTACTGTGCCCTGAACCTGGCTGTGCTAGGTGGCTACTGATCTCCAGCGAGTTGTTGCTGCCCTTGGAGCTGGATCTAACATCAGAATAGGGAATTCAGTAGAGAAACACGAATTGAAGTTGAGCTCTGAATCTGCCTGTGCTGAGACTGCAAGCCCATGTGGTTTGGAGTCTGGCTGCTGGGGACAGCCGGCTTCAAAGGGCGGGGAACAGTGGTGGTGCTTCCCCCTTGGTGTGCAGCAGATGCTGCGAGTGCTCTGCCCTGTTCGGCTCTTCACTGGAGCTGTGGGCTGCTCGGGAGCTGGGGACCGCTCGACTGCGGGGGCCGGGATCAGGCCCTGCGTGGAAGGGATGAAGAGTTGCCAAGGGTGTTGTGTTGAGCTTAACCCAGGGCCTCCACACTCTCTCTCTGCTCTGCATCAGCTCTGTTTGCTCAGGAGCCCATTGTGGTTTTATCCCAGTTTTTCGCAGCCCGGCACAGTATGACTTTTTGGAAAATTAAATTTCATTTAAGTTCCCACTTTACATCTCAGCTGGCAGCAGCTTGATGAAGGTACACTTTTCACAGCCTACTTCCTTGTGCTTGTGTGGGGCTTGTCAGGGCTTACTTCGAGCCTGGGCTTTGACAGCCTCCTCTCATTCTGCACCCCAAGCTGCAGACGAGCGGGCAGGCTGTAGGAAGTGGAGCAGGGCAGAGTGCCGTGGATTTGGCAGGGAAGCACGACCTGCCTCCTGCTTGAACTATCCGCTCAGAGCAAAGCGGTGCAGCTGGTCTGCAGGGCTTGGGGTCGGGCAGTGGCCAACTCCTTGACCCTACACCTTGGAGCGTCTCACTCCGTGAAAGAAATCTGAGAGCCTAAATACAGAACTTGCCCTGTGGTGAGGTGCTTCAGCCAGAAGATGCGGGACCTAACTGCTGCACGCCCTCGCTTACCTCTGCCTGTGACATAAGATCACTGTACTCGGGTGCAAGTAAGTCCTGCTTATTTTTAATGCTAGCAGGTTTGCGAGTTCCACGTCCTAATTAGGCTGCCATAAAGCATCTTTTTAATGTGTTTAGGTATGTTGCCTTTTTCCTTTGCCCTCTGGCTTCTCTTTATTATCAGGCACTGTAAACAGCGGCCCGATTGGCTGCCTCGGCATCGCTTGCTGTTTATAGGCCTCCCACCATATCCTCTTGCTGCTGTTTCCGGACCGAAGCTGTTGGCTGTGGGTGGTTAACACTTCCATTCAAATGAGCTGTGCCAATTTATAGCCAGCCCAGGCGCTGGAGAGATTAAAGAGAATTTTTTATGGGGAAGGTTTGCGCTGTGCCCTTGGGGTGACCTTTGAGGAGTGTCTTATTCTCTCTGGGAACCACCAGCACGTCTCAGAGGCGCTGCAGCAAGGACCGTTTGAGGCCAGAGCACTTGGAAGAACAGCCTCTGAACCCTAGGTCTTGCTTTCCCCTGCTCCCTCGCCTGAAATACCGCCTTCCCTCTGCTCTTTTCCCTCCGCCCCTAACCAGCTGCGTGGATCAGCTGGAGAGGAGAGCGAGTCCAGGGGGAAGCTGTGCCCTACTCTGCAGGCAGCCCTCCTGCTTGCACAGAGCAGCTGTGCTGGGGAGCAGAAGTAAAATGCCGCTTGTCTCTCCTCTTTTCACAGCCAGAGTGCTCCTTGGGGCTTTTGTCACCTTGTCTGCCCCTTCTTATTCCCCACAGAGGCTGGTGGAAGCGAGGGCCAGTCGCAGATTAGGATGGAAGCGACTGGCCAGGCTCTGTCTGGGAAGGCTGTGCCAGGAGGGGAGGGAGCTGGCGTGGGGGCTCACGTCAGCCAGCACCCCCTTGGCCAAATGTATG
>NW_020799116.1:3214181-3217201 GCF_003259725.1 Athene cunicularia
GCTCGGGGAGGGGGCGGCTGCCCCCCCCCGCTGTGCTCTGGGGTCGGGGGAGCTGGCGGAACCCCGCAACCCCCAGCCATGCCCCAGCCCACCCTGTGCGACCACCCCGGGGGTGCGGGAAGGATCCCAGCGGAACCGGTGGCAGCTCCCGGCACCTGCCGGTGTCACACCGTGCAAAGGACAAGGATCAATCGCTGTGGTGGGGGCGCGGAGCTGGTCCCCACCGGCTGCCCGGCCCCTGCTCTGAGTGTCTCCTTTCTTCTCACTTCTGCGCCCCGCCATTAGCCACGCTCCCGCAGCCGGGGTGCGGCGGGCACTCCGTCGGTGCCGGCGGCACAGGGGAAGGTTTCATCCTCTAAATGGGTTCCCTGTCATGTTCAATCATCGTCAGGCGCTGGAGATGCTGCTCCCTGCTTGTCCCGCTGCCCTGCCGAACCTTGCGGTGGGAGCCAGCGTGGCTCCTCAGGGTGCTGGGGCTCTCGGCCTTCTGATTATGGGATCGGGAGGGACACACGGGTACCCGCTGCGGGGCTGGGTGGGGTGGCACCCAGGGTGGCTCACGCCTGGTTCTGTCCCCTCAGGAACCTACTGGACATGGACACCTTCTCCAAGTCTGACCCAGGTGGGTGGCAGGGCCGGGCAGGGGGCACAGTGTGGCACAGCACGGCACGGCAGCCCAGCTCTGCTCCTCTCTCCACAGTGGTGGTCCTCTTCGTGCAGGGCTCAGGGAGCAGCGAGTGGAAGGAGGTGAGCGTAGCCCCTCACACCAGGTCCCTGGGGAAGCTCCCAGCCCCGTGCCGGGGATGCTGCCACCCCCAGTGCCCCCCCCCCCCCCCCCTTCCTGGCTAATCCCTGGCTGGGTTAAACAAGCCCATATGGCCACCCATGTCCACACTAATGATCTCTGAGTCCACGCTAATGATATGGCCCCACCAGCAGCACTAATCCCCCACCAGGATTAGTGTCGGGGCAGCTGTGATGGGGAGGGAGCCAGGGAGGGGGCCCACCTTCACCCCTCTCCCCGCAGTTCGGGCGCACCGAGGTGATTGACAACACCCTGAACCCCGACTTTGTCCGCAAGTTCGTCCTCGACTACTACTTTGAGGAGAAGCAAAACCTCCGCTTTGATGTGTGAGTAGGGAGACCGGGGAAGGGCTCAGCCCCACTCGGGGTGGAACAAAGCATCAAGCTGGTAATAAATAATGATAATAAATAATTATAATAAATAAGGGTACCGCAGTAAAAAGTCAGGACGGGTGGGAAAGCGGGGCTGCATGCCAGGACGCCCCCACGGGCACTGGCTCAGGGCTCTGCTCTCCCACCACCAGCTACAACGTGGACTCCAAGAGCTGCTCCATTTTAAAGCAGGTGAGCACAGCCCGTGCCGGGGGGAGCGCGTGGTGACGCCCCGGTGTGATGCTGCAGTGGGGCACCCCGAGGCTATGCCCTGTGTGGGTGCTGTTTGGGGGGGGGACAGGTGCCCCTCGGAGGGCTCTAACCCGTTCTCCATCTTTCCGTGCCCCATGGGGACTGGCAGAAGGTAGGTGCCCACCACACACCAGCCCCTGCTCTACCCTGGGACCCCGACCCCTCCTGGGGGTGTCTGGTGGGGCAGGGTGCAGGATGGGGCCAGGATACACCGTGGGGGTGGCTTTGGGGGTGCAGGATGGGTGTAAGGTGGCTGAGGGGTGCAGGATGGGTTCAGGGCATGTGGGATGGCTCTGGAGGGATGGGTCTAGGGCGTGTGGGGTGGTTCTGGGGGCACAGGATGAGTCTAGGGCATGTGGAGTGGGCACCTGGGGTGATCTTGGGGGTGCAGGATGGGTCCTGGGCTGGTGGCTGGCTCCTAGGGAACAGGGTGGGCTCAGGACACTTGGGGTGGCCCTGAAGCAAGGTGGTAGCAGGTCCTATGGGTGCAACTGGGAGAACGATGGGTGAGTGTGAGTCATAGGGGGGCTGTGTCAGGAGCTCCTGGAGCCTCACGGCGCTGTGCTCGGGGCACAGGACTTCCTGGGCCAGGCGTTCGTGGCGCTGGGGGAGGTGATCGGGTCCCAGCGGGGCCGCCTGGAGAGAGCCCTCACGTGAGTCATGCCCCATGGCGGGGTGAGGGGGGGGTGTCCCACACCGTGTCCCCAGCCACCACCTGCCCCATGGGAGCCCTCCCTGCATGTCCCTGGCTGGGGACACCAGCCATGCTGCCGAGTGCCAGCCATGGGGCACGAGCCCCAACTCCACCTCCTGTCCCTGTCCCATCCTCCTTGTCCCCAAGCTGACCCAGCACCTCTGGTCCCAAGGGGGGTCCCAGGAAAGCGGTGTGGGACCATCCTGCTGCTGGCCGAGGAGCTGAGCAACTGCCGGGTGAGTGCTAACGTCCCAGCAGCAGCAAGGTGGGAGCCGTGTGGTCCCCCCCGCTTCTTCCCCCAACACGGGTGGGTGCAAGGAGGCAGCTGGTGGTGACAGTCCCCATCCCCAGGACATCGTCACAATGCAGCTGTGTGCCAACAAGCTGGACAAGAAGGATTTCTTCGGAAAATCCGACCCTTTCCTCGTGTTCTACCGCAGCAACGAGGACGGCACGTGAGCGGGGGGGGCCCGGTGGGGCGGGCAGGGTGTTGGCCTCACCCTACGGCGCGCCCCGACCCTGCCCTGTCCCCCCCCGCAGCTTCACCATCTGCCATAAGACGGAGGTGGTGAAGAACACGCTCAACCCGGTGTGGCAGCCCTTCACCATCCCCGTGCGCGCCCTCTGCAACGGCGACTACGACCGGTACGGGGACCGGGGCAGCCGTGGGGCCAGAGCGGGGTGTGAGCATCTCTTCGTGGGTCTGGCCCCGCGGTGGCAGGCAGCTCAGAATTGGGTCCTTATTGGTTTTTTTTTTCCCCTCTTCTGCAACCCAAATTACATAAAGGCATCCCCCCTCCTTTCCAGGGCCCCCACCGTGACCCAAATTTCCTGATTCCCTCCCAGCAGAGACGCAGGCCGGGCAGGCGGGGCGGCTCTGCCAGCAACCGGCGGGCAG
>NW_020799116.1:3217251-3229250 GCF_003259725.1 Athene cunicularia
CCCTACGAGTGCCCGGTGGGCACCTGCCGCAAGATCTACAAGAGCTACAGCGGGATCGAGTACCACCTGTACCACTATGACCACGACAACCCCCCCCCCGCCCCAGCACACCCCCCTGCGCAAGCACAAGAAGAAGGGGCGCCAGGCCCGCGCCGCCAACAAGCAGTCGCCCAGCCCCTCCGAGACCTCCCAGTCGCCGGGCCGCGAGGTGATGACCTACGCCCAGGCCCAGCGCATGGTGGAGGTGGACCTGCACGGCCGCGTCCACCGCATCAGCATCTTCGATAACCTCGACGTGGTGTCCGAAGACGAGGAGGTACCCGAGGAGGTGCCCGAAAACGGGAGCAATAAGGAGAACACGGAGACCCAGAGCGTCCCGCCCAAATCCGGCAAGCACAAGAACAAGGAGAAGCGCAAGGACTCCAACCACCATCACCACAATGCCTCGGCCGGCACCACCCCCAAGCTCCCCGAGGTGGTGTACCGGGAGCTGGAGCAGGACACCCCCGACGCCCCACCTCGTCCCACCTCTTACTACAGGTATTGTCTGCTCGGGGCGCGAGGAGGCTCAGAGCCAGCTCTGACTCGTACCCTGGGTCTGGAGGCAGAATCGGCCCCGCTCAGCGCAGGCGACTTGCCCGTGGCTTGTGGAATTGGCCTCTGTCTGCCTCTCCCGGGTCTCGCGGAGCTGGTCGTATCGTGGCTTCAGGCTCTCGGGGCTCTGTCTGGTGTCACACCCCGGTTCTGAGGGGTCCGTGTGCCTGCAGAGCTCTCAGCCGCTGCTTAGGTCGTTGCCACCAGTCGGATCGCTGCGCTCTTCCCTTGCTGGGACGGCAGGTAGAGTTATAGCAAAAAACCAACTGCATCCTCCTGCCTTCCCCGTGGCTCTTCAGAGGTGTTCGGGGATAGCTCTGGAGGCCCCCAGATGTGTGTGTTTGTGGGCTTAACGTGTCTTTTCTCCCACGGTTTTTCCATGGGTGGTTTGGCGAGCGCAGCAGCCCAAAATAATACCTCAAGCAGGGAGTTAATACTGAACGTAAGTAAGGTTTGTGTGGCCACCCTGGCTGTCCTAGTTGCCACGTGCCCTGAGAAACCAGCGCCGCATTCCAGGGATGGGGTAACGACGTTATTTTGTGTCAGCGTTAGAAGAGAAACCACCCCCCGAGTGTCTGCAGTGCCGCTGGGGGGTAGTTGCCGTCAGCTGCTGGAGCAGCAGCAGCTTTGGGGTTCCTCTCTAAATAAAGTCCTTTGTCCCACAACTGGGAGTGAAAGAGAAGAGGGCGGCAGCTGCCCTTGCCAGAATTAATCAAACGTGGTGCCTCCATGCCTGGTTGCCGTTGTGTCTTGGGCACGAGGCCACAGTCCCCAGAGCATCTGGCACCTGCTTGGTGGCTCGTGCAGGCTCCCACCTCGCGCTGATGAGTTTCCGAGGCCCGTACCTCGCCCCTTAGATGAGTGTGATTTGGTCAGTGTCGTCCCCAGCGCGCTGTTGTGCCGCAGCGCTGCTCAGGGTGCAAGCAGCACGTCCCGCTTCTGCACGTTCCTGCCGTGTCTCTGGTTTTTTATTCTGACTTATGGCTTGGCTGGAGTGTTTTAAATGTTTCCTCAGCCACAGCCTGCGGGAGTTAGGGTTCAGCAGCTCCGAGCCCCCACCAGCCGTGCCCTCACGCTCCTGTGCTGTCCTTCCAGGTACATCGAGAAGTCGGCAGAGGAACTGGATGAGGAGGTGGAGTACGACATGGATGAGGAAGATTACATCTGGCTGGACATCATGAACGAGCGGCGGAAGACTGAAGGCGTGAGCCCCATTCCCCAGGAGATCTTTGAGTATCTGATGGACCGGCTGGAGAAGGAGTCCTACTTCGAGAGCCACAACAAGGGGGATCCAAACGCCTTGGTGGATGAGGATGCCGTCTGCTGCATCTGCAACGACGGGGAGTGTCAGAACAGCAACGTCATCCTCTTCTGCGACATGTGCAACCTGGCTGTGCACCAGGAGTGCTACGGGGTGCCCTACATCCCCGAGGGACAGTGGCTCTGCAGACGGTGCCTGCAGTCACCCTCGCGAGCCGTGGACTGTGCCCTCTGCCCAAACAAGGGGGGGGCTTTCAAGCAGACGGACGACGGGCGCTGGGCACACGTGGTCTGTGCCCTCTGGATCCCGGAGGTTTGCTTTGCCAACACCGTCTTCCTGGAGCCCATCGACAGCATCGAGCACATCCCGCCCGCGCGCTGGAAACTGACCTGTTACATTTGCAAGCAGCGCGGCTCGGGGGCTTGCATCCAGTGTCACAAAGCCAACTGCTACACTGCCTTCCACGTCACCTGCGCCCAGCAGGCCGGGCTGTACATGAAGATGGAGCCCGTCCGGGAGACGGGGGCCAACGGTACCTCCTTTAGCGTGCGCAAAACCGCCTACTGCGACATCCACACGCCGCCGGGCTCCGTGCGCAGGCTTCCCGCCCTCTCCCACAGCGAGGGGGAAGAGGAAGATGAGGAGGAAGAAGAGGAAGGGAAAGGCTGGAGCTCGGAGAAAGTCAAAAAAGCAAAGGCCAAGTCTAGGATCAAGATGAAGAAGGCGCGGAAGATCCTAGCGGAGAAACGAGCCGCAGCGCCGGTGGTTTCTGTGCCCTGCATCCCCCCGCACAGGTACGACCTGCAGCTCTCCCTCAGCTGTGGAGAAATTTCTCCCTTTCTCTGTGCCTCATGTCCTGCTTTCCACGTGGGCGTTATCTTCTCCCTCTCCTTAGTACCTTTTTTCCCAGATACTTTTCTCTTTGTTCTCGCAGAGAGCTGTTGGTGGTTTCCTCTGGCAGTCCTGCAGAGAGGCAGGGCGATGCGCTGCCCCGCAGAGGTGTCTGGGCCCTCCACACGGCAGGAAATAGCTGCTGTTTGTTTAATGACAGAGAACTAACTTGGCCAGATGTGTCAGGAAGCAGCTGGGGGTTCCCAGTGCTCCTCTCCTGTTGCGCTGACCTCAGGCACTGGAGTGAACTGGGGAGGGAGGACAGGGAGGACGGGCCTGCTCTCCTTTCTGCCAAGGTTTGTTTTCTCCCGGGGCTGTGCTGAGGAGAAGAGGGAAGTGTGGGAGTGATTTGGGCCTGGGAAACCGGCTAACCCCAGGGGTTGTTTTGGCTCTGGAGCAGAGATCTCATACTGGGACCCCTGAGCCCTGCTGAGCACAGCTCATCCATCCCAGCAACTGCTTACCCCTTGCTGGGGCTTCCTTGGTGTTCCGTGCCTGTCGCAGGCAGCAGCTCTGCCTCGGTGCAGCCTGTCCGAGCGGGACGCGGAAACCTCTGCACAGTCCTGGAGAGGACCAGAACTCCTGCCTGCCAAAGGGCACGACTGGCACAACTGTCGTGAGGTTGGCTTCACAGCACGAGGGCAGCGCAGGTGCTGCCGGGAAGGTACTTGAGACCTTGCCGGGGGTCGTGTTTCTGTCGTGTCCTGACCCCGAGGGCTCACGGGAAGGTGCAAACACCTGGTAGTTACCGGTGTGACCACGGTGCGTCTTGCTACGGCCTGATCGTTGGGCTGGTGTGCAAATCCTGAAACAAGAGCATCTAAGAGCCTTGTGAGAATTTGTTAGTACAGTTTAGAACTGGGTGTCCTCGTCAGTGCGCAAAAGCAGGTAGAAGCATAGGACGGTTTTGGATCTTGGTGTCGCACGGTTGAAGCACAGGTTGGGCATGGAAGCGTTTGCCTTCGCAGTTGTGAGCCAGCCCCTGAGCTGCTGAGCATTCCTCCTCCCTGTGGCCGGAGCTGTGCTGGGGGCACGACCCCGTGATGCCCCATGGCCCGTTGAGCACGGCTGTGACAGCGCAGGGACGTGGGACGGCTGCTTCCCTGCGGGCCCTCGAGGCATCTCCTGTGCGGTCGGAGGGGAGCACGCAGAAGCCACAGGCTTTGCTCTCTGGGCAGCGTTCCGGTGATTTGTGGAGACAGGTCACTCCTACAAAGCTACTGGCTTCTTGCCACTGTCTGTCTGTGTCCTAACCTTATGTTTTTGCTCACTCAGGACTTGCTTTATAGCCGGAGCCTCTTTTCTTACGTGTGGACGCGTTGGCAGGCAGTTTGCAGGCTCTTGCTGCTATCGTTGCGCTCGCAGCAGAACCCACACTGAGCTAGAAGCTGTTAACCTCTCCCCAGGCCTTCCTGTTGGGATTAATTTTTCTTCAAGGACTGTTGCCAGAATGCCAAATGCCTTCCTGTGGGAGCTGTGCTTGGCCGGTGATGGCACACGAGGCTGCTCTCCCCAGCTTCTTCAGCTGAGGCTGATGTAGGTCGGGTCATCCCCTGCCAAGAGCTGTCCCTGTGAGATGTGGAGACACTGGGGGTTCGTCCCTTTGGCTCCGCACTAGCAGGGCGTCTCCGTCTGGCTTTGCTGAATGAGGCTGTCCCAGCCCCTCCGGGTTTTCTGCTGTTGTAGAGAGTAGGAAAATCCCTTTTGTGGTGTTTTGGGCTGTTTAGGGTAGAACTTCATTAGCTCGGATGGGATCTCATGTTGTGCTGTTCCCTCCCTCACACTTTGCCAGGTTTAGTCAAGTTAGAGGCTCCCTGGGGCTCAAGATTGGTAACGTTTATCACCACGAGTGGCCCTCAGCTGGGTAAAGAGTGGTTTGGGATAGCAGCGCCGTAATGCTCGTGGTCTCGGGGACTGTGGGAGCTGTTAAAGGTCCGGCCCCCACTGCGGCTGTGTCGTACCCTGACCTGGCACAGCCTGCTCCAGGCTTTTGCACAGAGGTTGGCAGGAGATAGAAAGGAAAAATCTGTTTTCAAGAGGCAAGGCTGGATGTTTCCTGGTTCTCGGTGGCAGCTGACTCAGAGGGGTGGCTGCCCTGCATAACTTGGTGTCCCAGAAATTCCTGCTAGGGGAAAGGGTGCTGTCTGCTTGAGGAACTTCTCAGCTGCTCCTGAGTGGCCTTGCTGCTACATCCCCCTCTGCCAGGGCTTCTCCTGCAGCGGCCGGGCTTGCCTTGTTGATGGGGTCTGTGGTTCCTCTCCCTTCTTCAGGCTCAGTAAGATCACAAACCGTTTAACCATCCAGAGGAAGAGCCAGTTCATGCAGAGGCTGCACAGCTACTGGACTCTGAAGAGACAGTCCCGCAACGGTGTCCCTCTGCTCCGCCGCCTTCAGACACACTTGCAGTCACAAAGGAACTGCGACCAGGTAAGGGCTGCTCGTTGGGGTGCCACGGGGCTGCGCTTTGCTGCATGCGGTGCCTGTGGGCGCAGAAACGGGGCCGGGAGTACGAGCTCCTAAATGAGGAAAAGGGCAGTCCCAGCTGCTTTTTGCTGCTTCACCTTCTCCTCCGCTCTCAGCGTTCAGAGATTTGCCAGGCAGCGACGCTGCTGGCAGCCTGCCACGGGAAGGGAATCCTGCCCTCTCACGCTGCCTCCTAGAAGTTAGCTCCTTCCCCGTGCCCGTGTTTAGCCGGCGGCGATGGCAAACCTGTCAGAAATGGCTCTAGTCTGAGGCTGCTGTGTCAGCGAGTGTCGAGAGAGATGGCCGGAGATCTCCAGAAACAGTCTGGGAGGAACCAAGGCCTCGCTTCCAGTTTCTGAAACCGCTCCAGGAGCGCTCCCTGTGGGTGCTGCTTCCAGCCCACTGTCTGCCTCAGCCCTTCGCGCTTCACAGATGTGAAGTCTTTGGTGCCAGAGAGGACGATTTTTTTTCTTCTGGCTCCCCGTCTGAGCTGTAAATCTTCCTTTCTGAGCCCTTTGAAAGCTGTGACTGGGCAGGAATTTCTTCTGCCTTTGCCCCCTTTCATTTTTATTTTATGGAGAAGAGCTGAGACTGCTTCTGCTCATCTTTGGCTGTGACAGAATAAAAGTTGGCATTTTTTGGTGCTCCAGAAGTGAAAGCAACCAGAGCCGTGTTCCCTATTTGCACTGTTGCCAGAGCTCTGAGCAGCAGCACAGACTCTGGTATTGTTGTTCTGTGCTCCTGAGCAGCTGCAGGCGGTCAAGTCATGTCAGGAAGAGTATTTCCAGAGGCTCAAGATGTTCACCTTCTGGCATCTTAAGGGCTTGGTGGCCAAGGAGCAGGTATTCAGCTCTGCCCCGAGGTCGGACTGTTTCTGAGTCACCCACCTAGGTTACAAGGAGGGAGCCGGGACCTTCGCTGAACCGGCGGGTCAGGCATGCCAGTTCTCTTTGCCAGGGAAGAGCCCCAGCACACTGTCAGGAAGGTGGAGACGGGAACACATCTCCTATCAGCTCATGGTCTCTGATGTTCCCACAGAGAGACACTGAGGATAAGAATTGGGCCCTGAAGGAGCAGCTGAAGTCATGGCAGCGCCTCCGCCATGACCTAGAGCGTGCACGCTTGCTGGTGGAGCTGATACGCAAGCGGGAGAAGCTCAAGAGAGAGACGGTAACGATTGTTTGCCCCTCCTTGGGGAGCTGCCGGGGTGGGCATGAGCATGGGCTCTTGAGAGTGCTGTAGGGTGTGCGCAGGGGTCCCTCAGCTGCGCTGCGCCTGGCCCCGGCAGCTCTGAGCGAAGGTGGCTGCTCCGCAAGGCTGAGGTGGGACGCGCAGGTGCTGGAGCTGGTGTGTTAAACCTCCGCACCCCAGGGATGGGGCTGAGGTGCAGCCCCCGTCCCTGGCAGGAGGAGAGGAGTCCTGCAGGACTGCGCCACAGCTTCCTGCGGACTGTCCCCACCGCCTGGCCGCCAGGCAGGGGGCTCAGCCCCGCTCTGTTCCTCTGTTTCAGATCAAAGTGCAGCAGGTGGCACTGGAAATGCAGCTGACGCCCTTCCTCATCCTCCTCCGCAAGACGCTTGAGCAGCTGCAGGAGAAAGACACGGGCAACATCTTCAGCGAGCCGGTCCCTCTGTCTGAGGTAACAGAAATCTACGAAGTAAGAACCCCCTCCCCCAGATTTCTACTTCACTCAAACCTGTCCCTTGCTCGTGCCAAGGGCTGCCCAGGGCACGCTCTGGTCTGGAAGCTTCCCCGGGCAGCCTGGTGCTGGCTCACGCATCCCGGCAGCGATGCCCCTCCTGGGCGAGCCGCCTGCCGGGAGTGCAGCGCCCGGCTCTTCCTCTGCGCGCGTTGCTGGCGACCGCCCAGCGTCTGTGAGCAGCTGGGGGGATTCCTGCTGGAAAAGGCAGAATGCTGGCCCTCGGCAGGCAGCACGCTCTTACCTGTCCCCTCGCGAAGGCCTCCGTGAGGTGACACAGCGTAGAAACGGGTTTGACCCCCACACTGTCACCGAGGGGGGCAAGAGAAATGATTTCCTGAGGTCGGCAGGGAGGTGTGTGGGCAGAGCTGCGCAGGAAGGTTTTGTGAGCCCACCTGCAGCCGTTGCTGCTGCCCGGACGGGTTCTGTTTTCCGTGTGTGCACTCGCCCTCACCCTCGGGGACTGCGCTGGCAGCTTCCTTCCCCCCCGGGGAACGCCGTGGTAGCGTACCAGATCCCAGCTGCCTGCAGACGGGAGGAGGGGACGGGATGCTGGCGTGTGCGCTGGAGCTGTAAAAACGCTTCAGAGCGCGTAACTGCTCTGACAGGTTGAGCACAGCACATGGGCTCCCGAGTCCGGAGGCGTTACTGTTCCTCAAGCTGCAAAAGCAGACGGCGTTCCCCGATGTGCATTTGGGCAGAACACAGGGAGTGATACCTGATTCCTCTAATGACTGTTTTCTTGGAACAGGTAATGCTAACTGATGGCTCCCGGGCTCTGAGCTCTGGTTCTTTCCTCATGCAGGTCCCGGACTACCTGGATCACATCAAGAAGCCGATGGATTTTCAGACAATGAAACAAAACCTGGAAGCCTATCGCTATCTGAATTTCGACGACTTTGAGGAGGATTTCAACTTGATTATCAACAACTGTTTGAAATACAATGCCAAAGACACAATCTTCTACCGGGCAGCCATCCGTCTGCGGGAGCAGGGAGGCGCGGTTCTCCGGCAGGCTCGCCGGCAGGCAGAGAAGATGGGCATTGACTTTGAGACGGGCATGCACTTCCCTCACTGTGTAACGGTGGAAGAGGCTCAGGTCCAAGACATCGAGGATGGTGGGTACTCATCCCCTGGCCCGGGGTAAAGCCCTGGCAGAGTCAGGGCACCTGGGGGGCTGTCTGAGCTGTCTCACGCAGGAGGTTCAGTTGGATGCCTGGGCTGTGTGTCCACGTTCCCCACAGACACAGGGGCTTTGCTGTCAGCCTCACAAAGTTGGTTCTAGGCAGAGGCTTGTCTGCGTGTCCTGACAGATCCTTGGTCCCTCGTCCTCCTCTTGGTCAGAGCAGCTGCCTGGGACGTGGCGTCCCAGCCAACACTGGGGTTGCTGTCACTCACCCTATCCCCAGCGCTGGCTGTGAGCTGCTGAGGCTCCTGCTGGAAGGACTGACTCCCCCTCTGGCCAGAGCTGTATGCTCCATGCTCCCCCCAGTCTCCCCAGCTGTGGGCTTTGCTGGCTGGCACACGGCTTCCGATACCCCTCAGCCAAATCTCACTGGTTGTGGTTCTGCTTATCTCTGAGTGCCAAGAACAGCTTGTCAAAGAAGGATCCTTTTAGGGTCCCCCTCTCCCTGCTCCAGCAGGGGACAGGCTCAGACAGGGCAACTCCCCTACTCTGTAATGCTTCAGGATCCCCTTGGACTCTTGTTTTTCCTGTTACAACCCCTTTTATTTTTTCCTACTGAATCCTTGCCTTGGCTTATGGGAGCCCTGGTATCCTCCAAGCTGCTGATCAGCCTGCTTTCCCCAGCAGTCCCACCTGGCTTGCTTCCCACAGGGCTCCTTCTCTAGGTCTCTTAGGGTAACTTCCCATGTTCAGAGGTGTATGGTACCCCAGCAGGGAACCTGGATTGCCCCCCCCCAATCTTTCAAGTAGAGGACCTCAAAGAGTTCCCAATTTCTTTCATCCATCTGCTCCTCCTTGTTCCCCAGAAGATGTGCGGCTGCTGCTCTCAGAGAATCAGAAGCACCTCCCCTTAGAGGAGCAGCTGAAGATCCTGCTGGAGCGGCTGGATGAGGTCAACGCTGGCAAACAGAGCATAGGACGGTCCCGCCGGGCCAAGATGATCAAGAAGGAGATCACGGTCCTACGGCGGAAACTCGCTCACCCCCGGGACCTGGGCCGAGACGGGCTGGAGCGGCATGGCTCCTCTGCCCGGGGAGTCCTGCAGTCCCACAACCCCTGCGAGAAGGACCTGCAGACCGACAGCGCTGCGGAAGAGAGCAGCAGCCAGGAGACTGGCAAAGGTACCAGTTCCCCCCCGAATACTACCAGTTTTGGGGAGCGGTGGAGGAACCGCCTTTGGACAGGCGTGGGCAGCCAAGCCGAGGGGGTTGGCAGCTGAGGGAGGCCACCTCCTGCGTCTGGAACCACTGCAGCTGCAGCCTGGGGTGTGTTTGTCTCTGAGGAGGGTCGGCAGGTCACCAGTGTTGGGGTCAGCATTCACCCGGTGAGCTCAGCTCCCCTGCGGCCCAGGAACTGGATGTCGTTCCAGAGACTGTGAGTCCCAGCTGCGTGATGTGGGGCACGAGATGGATGTTTCCTCCTGCCAGCCCCTGCCATGCTGCCCGGTTGCTCTAGGGGTGTTTACAGAGCAGGCTGCCTTCAGCGTCCCTTCCTGCTAGGGGACACGGGAGGGGGCTCCAAACACCCTCCCGGGGCTGGGAGCCGACCGCAGGCCAGCCACCAGCTCCCTGGCCTGGCCGGAGATGCTGAGCTGGGCTCTGTGGGGGGGAGCACAGCAAAAGCTCCAGGCACGGCTGCCAGGGGGTCACTGGGGGTTTGCCACCTCTGCATCCCGGTCCTGCCCTCCCTAAGCACTGGGAAAAGCAGCTCCTCCACAAGCAGAGAGTGAGTGTTTTAGGGACTTTGTCTTTCAAGAGTGCAGTGGAGCTTCCTCAGCTGCTGCGTCTCGTGGGAAAGGTTTATTCCTGCTTGCTTCTTATTCTTGACTACTGTTCCTGTGGGGTTGCTGCCTGGGAGAAAAGAGGGCATCCCTGACTGGTGGGATGTTCTGTGATGTCCCCGTCTAGTTTATACTGTCAGCAGACTGGATAATTTGACCCTGAGGGCACAGGCGTGGCAAAGCTCAGGATGGAGAATCTTCCGAGAGAACGTTCCCGAGAAATGAAGCTGTTCCTTGATGCTGCTGCTGCGTGGTCCCTGCCTCTCCTCACCTTCTCCTCCCTCTTCCAGGTCTGGGTCCTAATTCTTCTTCCACCCCAGCACACGAAGTTGGCAGGAGGACCTCAGTGCTCTTCTCCAAGAAGAACCCTAAAACGGCAGGCCCTCCAAAACGTCCGGGACGCCCCCCGAAGAATCGAGACAGCCAGATCGCTCCCGGGCATGGGAACAGCCCCATCGGGCCCCCGCAGCTCCCGATAATGGGCTCCTCCCAGCGGCAGAGGAAACGGGGGCGAAGCCCACGCCCCAGCTCCAGCTCGGACAGTGACAGCGATAAGTCCACCGAAGACGCTCCCATGGGTGCGTGCGGCAGCTGCCCCTGCGCAGCTGGAGCCGGGGACGCGTAGCAGGGTCCCGCGCGCTCCTAATACTCTCCTGGGGGGGTGCGTGTTTTGCAGACCTGCCAGCCAACGGTTTCAGCAGCGCGAACCAGCCGGTGAAGAAGAGTTTCCTGGTGTATCGCAATGACTGCAATCTCCCCCGGAGCAGCTCCGACTCGGAGTCCAGCAGCAGCAGCAGCAGCAGCGCTGCCTCGGACCGTACCAGGTACCGGCTCTGGTGAGGCCGGGGCTGCCCTGGCTGGCAGTGGGCAGCTCTTGGCCTCGTGTTAGCAGATGAGGAGCCCGTTGGGTGGTACCTGTCTCATTCATCCAGCGGCCCAGCTGCTAACCCTAGAAAGCTGCAGGTTTTGTGCCTTTTTGTAATGTAAAGCCTAAAGGTGTGAGTGTGCAGCGAAGGGCTAGTAGGGAGCATGAACCAGGGAGTTCCCCCTGGGCGCAGCGCCACCGGCCCTTCCAGCAGGTTCCTGCCTGCGCCTCTAATTGGGGTCAGTGCTCGTCTTCGGGGTCCTCCGGGGTGAAACAGGGCGAGAGGCCAGCCGGCACCATCCCACCTTTCTTCCTGGTAGCCCTGCCCTGTCCTTCACAGTGCCGAGGCCGGTGGTTGGAGCCCACAAACCCAGAAAGCAGTTTCTGGAAGCTCAGCGTGGTTCCTACCTCCAGCTCTGCTCCTTCTCTCGGCAGCACGACGCCCTCCAAGCAGGGCCGAGGGAAACCCTCCTTCTCCCGAGTGAACTTCCCGGAGGACAGCAGTGAGGATACATCGGGGACGGAAAACGAGTCCTACTCCGTGGGCACGGGGCGAGGCGTGGGCCACGGCAGTAAGTACCGCGGTGGCTGCGGAGTCCCCTCGGGGAGAGGAAAGGCGGGGGTGGGACAGGCAGCTGACTGTCCCCCTCCCCTCACAGTGGTGCGCAAGGGCATGGGGCGCGGCGCGGGGTGGCTGTCCGAGGACGAGGACTCCTCCCTGGATGCCCTGGACCTGGTGTGGGCCAAGTGCCGGGGGTACCCCTCCTACCCGGCACTGGTGAGTACCGCTGGCCATGCACCCCCCCAATTCCCACCCCGCCCGCCCGCAGGGCACTTGGGCTCCCCACTCCCCTTCTCACCCCCCTGACTCCCCGCTTTTCTGGCAGATCATCGACCCCAAGATGCCGCGGGAAGGCATGTTCCACCATGGCGTCCCCATCCCCGTGCCCCCCCTTGAGGTGCTGAAGCTGGGGGAGCAGATGACTCAGGAAGCACGCGAGCACCTCTACCTTGTCCTCTTCTTCGACAACAAGCGCACTTGGTAAGGCCGGGGCGCCTTTTGGGGGGGAGGCGTGTATCCAGAGACGATTTGTAACCCTCAAACGAGGTGGCCCCCCGCTCCCCGCAGGCAGTGGTTGCCCCGGACGAAGCTGGTGCCGCTGGGGGTGAATCAGGACCTGGACAAGGAGAAGATGCTGGAAGGCCGCAAGTCCAACATCCGCAAGTCGGTGCAGATCGCCTACCACCGCGCCATGCAGC
>NW_020799116.1:3261008-3293263 GCF_003259725.1 Athene cunicularia
GGCCCTGGCACCCTCCAGCCCCACGCCTGCCCCATGGCTCCCGCCCGCCCTGCACGGGGCACGCAGCACCCTGGCAGCCGCTGGGGTGTGGGGCCCTGGCCAAGGTGCAAGGTAATTAGCTAATCAGCTAATTGTCCCGCTGGAGAGCTGCCTGCCCTGCCAGGGCTCGGCCTGGTGTTGGCACAGCCACAGCGCCACAAAGTCACACTGGCTCGGGGCTTTGCTCCACACGGTGATGCAGCCCAGCTCCCTGCCTGCACCCCGACTCCCTCACGCAGTCCCTGAGCCACCGCAGCCTTGGCAAACCCTGTCACCGCCATCGCTCTCCTCTCACCCAGGCCACCAGGGACATGCGGCACCTCAGGTCCCCACGGCAGCACCGTGCCGTGTGGCAGCAGCACACAGTGCCCCACTCCTGCTCCCTGCCACCTCTCCATCCCCGTGGCATCATGCTCGGGCTGGGCTCACCGTGAGCACATGGGGCATTTCTGGACCCTGGTCCACCCCTCCATGCCGCTGGGTGCGGGCAGCAGGGTCGCGGGGGGCCGCAGCAGCCAGCTGAATACAGGGGCCAGGGAATTTGGGCAATGCCGACACACTGGGCCCCACAAAGCAGGCAGGGCAGGCAGCTAATCTGGGGATTAGCACCGGGGAGGCCTCATGGTGGGGAGAGCCAGGCAGCAGCAGAGCCCCTGGGGGTGACTGGTGAGTCTGCACCACGCCGGGCACTGCCAGCGCCGGGCACCGGCTGCTCTGACCCTGCGGATCGTGGAGCCGAGCGCGCGGCGGGGCCGTGGGGAGGGAACTGGCTGTGCCCCCCCGCCAGCCATCGGGGTGCCATGAGCACGAGGCACGGGTGCAACAGCCACCTCCACATCCCTGGTGCCGTCAGCGGTTTCCTCCTCTGCCAGAAGTGACTCACTGGCAGATGAAAAGCTGAGCGCCCTGCGCCGTGCTGCCGCAGCGCCTGCCTGCCTGCGCAGCCGGGGACGCCGGGCAGAGGATGCAACCTGTGCTCTCACCTCCCCGTCCCACGGGTTTGGGCCACTTCTCCTCCTTCTCCTGGGCTCTCCCCAAAGGAAGCAGGACAAAACCCCCATTTAGGAGAAAACTGCCCCAATTAAGTGCCCACAGAGAGCCTGGAGTCCAGCTTGGCCTTTTCACGAGCGCTGCGTGGGTTTTCGGTGCTGCCCCGTGCCCTCCACAGTCCCCCTTGGCTGTACTGCAAGGGGGGGACCACCCCCCCCCAGCATCTTCCCCGAGGAAGGGTGGGACAAGACCCCACAAACACAGGTGCTGGCAGCAACACGGTGACAAAGGGTGAGAGAAACAGGCGCAGGCCCTCACGTGCCTGTTGGGGCAGGGAACCAGAGAGGGCGAGGAGGGGATTCACCAGTCATCGTGGCTGCGGGGGGACAAATATTCTCGCTGGCAGTGAAAACCCCAGAGGAGACCCTGAGCAGGGACGGGTTTGGGGTGGTCTGTGGGGGTCAGGGTGGCACCCTGGGGCTTCCACCTGCTCCCCCCGGGAAGCGGCCGGTGCTGGGGGGAGCGCCGCTGGTGCTGTGGCCATTACACCGGCCCTGCTCCGGGGGTTTTGTCGGTGACCCCGCGGCGTGCTGTCGTGTGCGTGCAGTGGGGGGCCGCGGGGGGCCCCAGAGCAGCCCGGCGTGCTATCCCACCCACCGGCACGGGCTCCATCCTCGGGGAGCCGGGGCCTGTTCCTGCTCGGCGCGGGGCCTTGCGGCAGACACCTCCAGAGGTCCCTCCAAGCTCAGCCATGTGCTGCCGAGCTCGCTGCGGCGCAGCCGGGGTGAGAGCACGAGGCTGGGGCCTGCGCCTGTCCCCACCGACCCCCAAACGTGGGGGTGTCGGGCCCCAGGGAGAGGGTTTTGCCCAGCAAAGGTGCTGGGGGGGGTGGGCACGGGCAGGGAGTGTGACATGAACGGCTGCTGCTGCCAGCAGCCGCCACCCGGCCCCTCCACTGACCCCGGGATGGGGGTCACAAGGCTCTGGGGGGTCCCCACAACTGCCCCGCCACCTTCTCCTTGCTAACTAACGTCACCAAACTGATGTTAAACCGGAAGGGCAGAGGTTTCCTTCTTTAAACATCAGAGAGGAGCTGAAAAAAACTCACCCTCCCAGTTCCACCACCGAGGGGAGTTAAACAGCTGAAGAGCAGCCGCCTGCTCACCCGCTGAAACGGGATCTTGCCTCTCCCCAAAACGAATACAAAGACGCTGGATTTTGGTGAGGACACAGTAAGTTTATTAAAGCCAGGAAAAAGAGATCCCAGTCTTCCCCTTCAGGATGACAAAGCTGGACTGGTTGGATTCATGGCAACAGACCTGTTTTGTCAACACCGAAATGCTTCTTTTGCTGGTAACAAAAATCAAACATGATGCAAATATCTGCAGCAGCAGAAGCTTCTGTCACAGCTGGGCACCCTGCAAGGACTTGCTCTGTGGGAACTGGGGCTGCCCCACAATCCTGCTGCTGTTTATACCAGGTCAGGCGAGCAAGCTGGTCCCTTCGGACTTGAAAATTTTGGAGCGACTTCTCACTAGAGAGGTGCCAGTGTCTAAGGGGTGAGAATGATCCGACAGTGACTTCATCTGCTGAACTGGAATGTCACATCTCCTGGGTTCTGTCTGAGAAGCGCTGCCCTTGGAAAGCGTACGCTGGAGAATTCCTTGATCAGCCAAGAGATACAAGAGACAAATAAAGTAGAAACTAAATAATTTCCTGAATTTTCTGAAACCAAGAAATTTCAGCCTGAAAGGAGAAGGAATGTAAGTCAATGAACCTGAGATGTTGGGATTTGGTTTTCCTCAGCTAAACTAAACCCTGTCCAAAACTCACAAACAACTCCTGGGACAAATCTGAACCTTATTAAAATCAAGCAGAACAACACTACTACTGCCTAGGGCACTAAAATCTGAACTTTTAGACATACAACAGAGAGACTATCAGTGAGAAAACAGAGTAAAGCCTCTGGCCACAGAGATATTATTTTATCTAGTTGAAAAGCTTCCAGCAGATCTCAGTGCTAAATCTGATTGGGCTGCTCGTCTGTGCTCTGCCAGCCCTCTCCTCCCGGTGAACGTCCCGGCAGCCTCCGCAGGTGCTGCTCGTCTGTGTAAATACAACAGTGATTGGAGCCTGTGGTGTCTCTGGGAGTAGGGGGATAAATAAATACAGATCCCATCAGCTTTCCAAGCCGTGGGAAGGCTTCACTTCCAATCCCAGGTAGTCTTTTATGATATCTCTGTTATAATTACAATAACATTTTCAAGCATCCAGGTGTGAGTCTTGTCTCTGACTAAGCAGGTAACAGACCTCGAGGTATAGACTGCGATGGCCAAGCCTGCTGCTGCTGACTCCAAACATGAAACAAAACCCTTCAGTCGGAATAATCGCTGTCAAAAACTAAAGAGCAACAGGCTGTGTTCTGCTGAGCCAGCGTATCGACAGGATGTGGTTTCTTGGAGGCCGCAGGGCTTTGGAGGCTGAAGCAGGTCACTGGTTTTTCATCTGTTGTGCTACACAGGGAAAATATATTCTCCTGGGGAGAGGAATCCCCGAGATTCCCTTTTACACTGGTAACATTCACTCTTTTTTGAATTTCCAAACTTCTCTTTCTTTTGTCTGGAAGTTGTTGCGGGCTGGACCGTGGCACCGGTGGGGAATTCTGTGTAAGCCTCGGCCGAGCGCTGCTCAGGATCTGCTGACCGGGAGCTGCAAGAACTGGGTTAGAGCTTCCTAAATTGAGAGCAACCATGTATCTGGGAATGAAATTTTTTCTGGAGCTTTCCAACTCAATAACCCTGTTTGCCTTCCTTTGCTTCAGCCCACCATCAGCACATCGAGAGAGCTCGCTTTTTTTTATAACGGGGCACGTTTTCTTCCTCCCTATTGCTTTGTTCCAGGGGATCCTTCCTGGCCTCTGTTTTGCTTTGTGCCCTACAGCTGCGTTCTCCACCTCACAGTCTGTGGCCCTGTTATTGTCTCTTTGCCTGGGCATATCTTTTTGTATGGAAAGGTGATAATCCTGAGGCTGCCTCTGCTGTGAGCCTGCCATGGGGTCAAATCCTCGAGTGCTTTTCCTGACTGCCTTCCTCAGGAGAGTTGGTAGAGGCACCTCCTGTGGCATAGAACAGTGTTTCTTCTGACTATCCTCCAAAAAATGATTGTTAGCACAGCACACGCAAAGATGGTTAGCACAGCTCTGTGCTCCCAAACCATATTTCACCTCCTGCAAAGAGGCGTTTTCTCTGCCACATGCTGCTGTGGCAAAGGGGCTGCCTTTTCCCCCTGAACCTGTGTTTGTGTCACCCTTAGATGGACCATCCCCAGCGTCCTGGTTCCTCCCCGGGGAGTCTCCGTGCTGCTCCCCCACGGTCACGCAGAGGGACTGAGGCCACCCCGAGGAGCTGCAAACCCCCCTGCCCCGGCAGCACGGCCAGCACGTGGTCTCCTCACCCAGAACACAGCCCTGGCACAGGCCAGGGGAGGTCTGGGAATAATTATCTGCCTTGTGAGGGGGCAGTCGGGCACTAGAAATGAGCGTGTGCAGCTCAGCTAAGGCGTTAAGGAGCTTCAGGAAGCCTAGTTCTTCACACAACTTCAGGTGCTGATCACTCAGCTGAGCTGGCAGCGACTCTAGACCCTCCTTCAGCAGCTGGATGCTGGATTTCACATCCAAAATCTCCGCATCTTTCTGAGGAAGCAGCAAGCAGAAAGCAACACGTTAAAAGGTGCAACAATAATATTCAAATGAGAAACTTCCATGTCCTGTGTGTCAGTTAGACCCCTTAAACTGGGTATCGACTCAAAGATCAGCAATTTGTATGTCCCTAGTATGTATCTTAAACTGTCCCACAGAAGTGAGAGGTTTGGGATTGGGGCATTCCCCTAACCCACTGGGTGCCCCCTCTCCCAGGAGCACTGCCTTCTCACACATCCTTGCCAGCAGCAAGGACTTTTGGAGAAGCCAGACCTGTCCAGGAGGTCTCTGACAGTTCATTCTTTTGTCTCTGACACCCACTTATTCTTTTTTCACTTCTTTTTTCCTCTCCCTGGGAAAGCATCCAGCTGAAGGGACAGGATGCTGTCCCCTCGCAGGCAGGCACTGCACTGCCTCCTCCAGCAAAGGCGTGTGCCAGCGTGAGGCAACAGGGCTCCGTTGTGGCCTGTCACGACAGGGCACTGTTGGTCTCCCCTCTTGCTGACCTGGGTTCCATCAGAGCTTACAGCGCTGTTAGCCAGCACTTGGGTAAGCACCAGTCGTTATCTGGCCTAGAATTAGCATTTTAATATGTCTTTCCCCTTTAATTATAACAGGAGCAGCCTACTTTATAATCCAACATTCAAAGGCAATTTAATATTCAGTTAATATTTTGAAGAAGTGGGAGAAATTCAGAAGGAGGGTTCAGAATAAAAGATTAATTTCTGCACTTACAGCTGCAAGTCTCTTCTCCATCTCCAGCAGTGCCTGCTCCATTTGGCTTTTATCTGCCAGAGCTTTCAGCACCGAGCCACAGTGACTTTGAAGAGCATCTTGCACTAAACGGGGAAATCAATAAAAACCACATTTGGTCTTTCATTTGTAAATGTGAATAAACTACTATCAATACTCCTGCTACTTCCTCCATGGCTTGGCATGAAATACTTCACTGTGCTGTGCAAGTACAGTGATTCGCCCGCTGAGATCTCCCCGAGCCCCAAGTGATGAACAATAGGGTAGGTGCTTAAAGCGAAGCACTTGAAATTTATAAAACGCTGCGTATAGGCCAAACCTCATTTACTGTGCTCTATTAATACAACAGCTGGAGACGAAAGGCTAAAAACGAAGCTTCAAAACTTGGTTAGCTCAACGCGAGAAAGGCCAAGGCTTAGTTGTCTGCCAACAGGCACGGCTAGGGGAAGGGGATCCCAGTATAGCTGACCCACCCCAGTATAACCAACGCTCTTCTGTAACCAGGTAAATGGGAGCTTGAACATGTGACGGGAAGAATAGTATTGCTGAGAACAGGATGGAGATACAAGAGGTTAAGAAGTGTGACCAGAGAATACACGTCAGAAATGTACAGGAGGCTGGTGACCAGAGGAAAGCTGCCTGAAGGGATAGTGGGAAATTTTGAAGGAGTGTGCAAACAATTGTGATTTCCAGTTGCTGGGCACAGGAAGAAATGGGGCCAGAAAATGTCTGAACCAGGCAGCTGCACCCAGTGCTTGGGCAGCTGCAGCTGGAATGCCAGAAGGTCGTGGGGGCCCCGACAGTGTCCTATGGGGGCGCAGACCCCCTGCGAGGGTTTTAAACTGGAACAAGATGCGCTTGGCGTCAGACAGTCTTGTTGAAAAACTGGTTAAAAAATAAGGATTTGTGTTATATGATTGGACAATAATGTAACTCCCCCCGTGCAGCTGCAATTATAGGAACAACTGCTGTGCCTAATAGACTACAGCGTGGGAACGCAGTTTGCAGCGGATGTGGAGATGAAAAATCCTTCGCAATCTTACAGAAGTTTTCCTTTAAAATCATAAATTATGAAGAAGAGAAAGAGCTGTTCACTAAACAGGTCTGGTCTTTCCTGCGAGCAGCAGAGGAAGGTGGGTACAGATGGTGTGTGGCTGGGGTGGAACAAAACAGGATGCAAAGCACTCCTGCTAAAACAAAGCATTGCCAAGCCGACGGGCCGGCATCACTGAAACTCTGGAGTCCTGGACCAGCACTGCACACCCGAGAAAAATCAGAATGAAGCCTACATTTCAACAAGTGGCTACAAGAGCTCTGCAGTTAATTAATCCTCTTTTGCTACAGATCCAACGGGTTTAATTGACTTTGGTGTTGGTGGAGCTGAGAGCTGGGCTGAAGCTATTCCTGCACGTGGAGTATTTATCTCAGCTCTACAGTGCAGCACCTCTCGCCCAGAGAGATGCTCACAGGCCGAGGATTCACAGAGCACTCTGTATCTCTTCTCCTGCCCAGATACTTTCATTAAGCTTGCGGGGACTTAATTATCTCGGTGAGCTGTGCCCTTCTGTCAAACTCTAGATGGAATTGGTCAAAGAGTTAAAAACTATTAGGGAGAAGCAGGCAGAAAGTGATTGTACAGGCTGCATTTCTGTAAAAAAAACAGGGACATTTTTTTAAAAATACGTTTGGGAAGGAAAAAATGAAAGAGACTTGAGCAATTATGGGCTTACTAGTTCGTTATCATATTGTGCAAGGTTTTAGAATAGACCTTAAGGGAAAGAATACTCAAAGATATGGAAGGAATTGGAATGAAATGGAACAAGATTTTGTAAAAGGCAGATTGTGCCTGACTAATGTAATACACTAGGATAAGAGAGGTGACTTCTTAGACAAAACAAAGGGAACACAGTGGCCTTTCTGTAGAGTCAAACAAAGCTTTGCAGTGGAAGTTGTCATGTAACATGAAAAAAGCTGAGAAAAATTAAGTGAATAAGACTCAGTTAAAGGGAAAATACCAGCTTGAGAGGTGTGGCATGAGGGGACAAGGCGGTTCTGGAAGGTGCTCCTCAAGGCCTGCTCACGAGCCAAACCTGCTTCAAATCTGCTGTAGTGACCTGGGTGCAAAAGCTAGCAGGGCATTTAGGTAATTAGCGGGTGCAATTAGCAAATGCCAGCACCAGGGGCTACAGGTGAGATAGGGCAGTGTAGCGTGTGGTGGTGCACAGGCTCTGGCTGAGGGGAACTGCTGTGCACCCCTGGGGTGGCTGGAAGCCTGCCCGCAGTCCCAGCTGCCTATGTGCAAGTTTAAAAAAAAAAAAAAAAAAGATTGAACGGAGACACGTGCAGAGAAAAGCTACAAGATAATTAAGTGCTTAGATGATAATCTCCTCTTATGAAAGGAGATTGAAAGCATTTGGTTTATTCAGCTACGCAAATCGGGGGTGTCTGGTGGCGTGGGGCTGGAGGTGCTGCTCCAGGGATGGGTGCTTGCTGCGAGCTGGCTCCCGGCAGCGGGGAACCCCTGTGCCAGGCTGGATTTTTTACTTTATTTGCCTTCATCTGAAGGAGCAAAGCTTGGGCACAGCGCATGCTGCTGTCATTTGGCAGACGGAACCCTGCAGTTGCCTCGTCTTCCTCACACACGTCGAGTTAAACCACCTCCCGGACCTCAGCTCAGGGAGAATTTCTCCATTTTTTCAGGATGCTGTCACCACACTTTGCCTTGTTCTCCGTAGGAGTGTGGCTGATTTCTGAGGATTATCTGCACATATTTCCACTAATAAGCCCTCTGCTGTTGCAGGCAATTTGGTTGTCCCTGCTCTCTCACTGCTCTTTTTAAGCTTTTAGTCTTTTGCTCTGACAGATTTAGACTTTTTTTTTTACAAATCACCAGGGGAAAGCTGTTGTTTGCAGAACAGGGTTTGAGTGGGCCTTCAAGACTTTGCATCTCCCTGGTTAGACCTAAGAGCTACCTGCAATCTGAGGGCAGGTGTCTGGGGACCCTGCCAGCCCTCTCCCAGCCTGCAAGCCTATAAGGAGGAGGAAAGCAGCAGTGACTGAAGGAGGAAACTCCTTTCATGTCACTTCATCACCTTCCATCTCTATGTAGTGAAGATATGGGAAGGCCAGCATCAGCAAGCTTACCTCGCCCTGCTGCTCTTTCCCATACGCTTAATTTTAGTTCTGAATTATTTTTAAAACTTTCTGATTTCCCTAGTCTGTCTGTTCTTTTCAACATGGTATCCTCAGTCTAAAAATAGCACTGCATCCACTGGGCTTGTGATCTGCACATACGTTTGACTCAGCACAGTGTGCTGCAGGCAAGCAACCGACAGCCCGTCTTTTGAACGCGTTTCATTTGTACATGTAGGAGTATTCTGCAGAAAAAAAAAAACCACATCAGTACAGAGCAGGAGCACTCTCCTTCCCTCTCTGGCTTCCATACCAGAGGAGTGTTCAGACTTGTCAAACGCTATTAAACAAAATAAAAACGAGCGTTAATCCAGACTTAAAAAAAAATAGGTGTTGAGATGGCCAAACTAGATCAGATCAAGGACCCTGCTAGCTAAGTATCTTGTCTTTGAAAATGATCAAGAACAGCTGCTTCAGAGAAAGTTTTCTTCAAATAGCCCCCACAGCAGATAGTTCTTGAATAACAGAGGGAAAGGTTTTACGTGGTTAATGGGTGGCTTATGCACAGACTTGTGCCTCTCAAGGTATTTTACTCTAAACAAAGAAGGTTTTTTACAATCTGGAACATCCCTGTGTTTTTTGCTGTACCATTTTCTTCAGATGCTACTTGGTTTACATTAATAACGGGTGGAATGTGAAATCTGGCATGAGATAAAAGTCTGTAGGACCTTGGGTTAGGTCTGTTATCCTGTGCTGCAGGGAGTTCCCTGCAAATCAGTCTGCACTTGGGTGCAGCTTCAGTCCCAACAGCTGAAAATTATAGTCTGAGCAGTCGAGGGAGGGAGCGTCAGCCTCCCAGCCTTGCAATATTAAATAGCAACTGCTTCTGATGCCTATCTATCATTGTCTGTGCAACTTGCCCTGAGATTGGCACTGACAGCGCGGAGGCTTTAAATAACATTTTGAAGGGAGGTTGGTTCCCCCATGCCCGGGTTCGGGAAGGTAAATGGGGGGAGGTATTAACTTGGTGAGACGCAAGGAGGGAGGACAGCTCTGGAGCTCAGTAGGGTGCTGTGTTTTCTCCCTGGGCAGTAACTGAGCTGTGTCAGGGGGTGAGACATTTGGGCTGTCACAGCTTCACCCTCTTTGGATGTACCTGGAGTAGCCAGCTGGCAGGTCTGTGCCTGCTTAGCCTGGGTGCCCTTCTGCAGCACAGCAGACACCTACATGGGGCGACTGTGGGGTGAGCTGCCCCTGATCTCAGCCTGCCCTAGGGCAGAGAGTGCCCCAAGCCCTGAGGTGTGAGTGACAATGAGGAGCTTCAATATTCACCAAGACAACCACACATCCTCTCACCATCCATTCCAGAAGTTAAGCTTTCTGACTTTTCAATCCATACAGAACATAAGGGAGCCTGGACTGGGTGTCCCAGTCTGGACCATTCTGTTCACGGTAAACAAGCTCAAATCCCACCATTATAAACACAGAGAATTCCCCTAGAAACCTTGACAGCAACTACTGGGCCTGGGGAGTCTTAAACAAGTCACGTTTGAAAACTGCCCACTGAGCACCAGATTTTTTCAGAGAATTGCATCAGCTTATACCTCTGTAAGGGACATATTGCACATTATTTTGTCACCCTTGCTGGCAGGAGCATCAGAGGATTGCCTGTGGTATGCTGGCTGGGAATATGCTTCCCACTTGCAATGGAGTCAAGGTGATGCGGAGGATATGACTGTTATGAGCTGTCACAGCTGGAACGACCAGATACCAGAGAAGCAAAGCAGTTCAGAGAGAGAGCTGAGTTGTGAAAAATCGGGATTTGTATTAAAAAAACAGAAAATTTTGATATAAATGAAAATGAGGAAACTAGACAAAGAAATTAGCTATGGGAGCTGAAACCAGAAGGAAAGAGCAAATGATGGGCGGGCAAGTCAACAAGAGAAACTCTAAATAAGGTGGAAGGACTGAAGACATAGGGTCTGCTTGCCTCTTTCCGTCCCTGTGCACAGCACACCGAGATGTGAGCAGGGAATAGAGCAGCTGTGCCTCTGTGGAAGCTGCTCAGGCAAATGTCTCATCTTCAGTGCCAGACACGGTTCTATCCACTGTGTGCAAGCACATATGGACAAACACTCAAAAGAGAACATTTTTTTTGCTTACTGCATAGAGCATGCCAGCCCAAGAGCCTTTGGAAAGGCTTTGGAAATATATTTTGAAAAATATTTTCTGCTTTGTTCTCGTCCAGTGGCTAGGTAGAATGTGCCAAACGTGCCTGCTGCCCACTGCTATAAATGAAGCCTGTGATACTCCTTACAAGCTTTTAATGAAGACAGACTTGATTTCAAGTTCCACCTTTCTTTGCTTTTCAGCGCTGTTTGAACATCCTGGTGTACTACTTCTCCCCTTGAAGAGAGCCTCTTCATCTTCTGCATTTCTCTCCTACATGTGAAATCCTACACTGTCAATGATTTCCCATGTTTCTACCATATCACCCACCTCCCAAGGTACTGTATCATCAGCCACTGGCATTCAGTGCTTTATCAGCTCTGAATTTATCTCTTTATTTTGTACCAGTTTTTGAAGAGAATTGCTGCAGTTGGGATCTTTTCAAGGCACTAGTGCAGGTATTTATTTAGTGGGAACTTAATTATCCATCACTGTGATACCAGTCAAATGGTAGTGTTTATCAGCAATTAACCAGTGACAGATGAACCACCCAGAAATATAAAAAGAACAACATTGTGGAGCATGTGATAATTTTCATTATATATTCAACATTCTGCAGCATGATACATTACAGAAAGTGCCAATTTTTCTTTTCAATTGCTTTGAAAATCTAGCAGCAGGCACCTCTGGGAGGTTTCTCATTTCATTCAAGGCACATTTATTTAAAAAGGGTATGGAGACAAAACAGGACAGCTGAGCAAATGGTATGGAATGAAGAGGGGGAATTGTGAACAATAGATTTGATTTTCAGTGCCATGACAACAATTTCCCTGCATGAAGTATACGAAATTAGGCAAAGTCCTGTCACAGAGTGGACAAGTTGAGGCACTGAAGTGATTAGGAGATGGGTAAATGTGTAATATAGAGCTTGTTGTGCTGGCCAAAGCAGACAGATTCTTGCTTACATTAAGGTCCCACCAAGAGCACTTGCCAAGCACAGCAAGGGAGTGTTCTTAGTATAACAGGATTGGTATTTCAAATGTACAGGCTATCACGGCCTCCAGCAAAATGCACCAGACTCCACTCTTTTTGCCTGAAAGGGCTGTGTTGACTTGAAGGGTATCTGTCAAAGCTGTGCTTTGTGGGAGCCATATTTTACCACACGGTGAATACTACGGTGCTTTGTGAAGGTCTGCTACCTTGATTTCCCAAGGTATAACTCACTTCACGGCTCTTGCGTGTGTTGAAACTGGCCTCTTGTTCTTGCACAGAGCAGGGCAAGAACTGAGCAGAGTCTTGACAGGATGTTGATAAAAAAACATGCCAGCATTTAAAAATTAATGCACTCACAAAGGCTCAGATCTACGCCAAATTACAAACAATTTCTCTGAAGCACTTACGTTCAGTAAAGACTGCCATGGCTAGCCACTTCATGGCCAGAGCTATTAAAAAGTATTTTATGTTATTAGCTTTTTTGGGAAGTCACCCTTTTATCATGGCAATAGTGTGCTTCACTATGTGCTTCTTGCTTAAGAAATGAGCAGTGTTAGTCTTGTTCCTAAGATATAATCACTTTGAGCACAGAGGAGTGATGGAAGACTTCAAACTAACATGAAAATCTGAGAAAGCCCTAAAAACTGAAACTGGATACTCAGGATATAAATATCTATGTTATTTTTACTGTGTATTCCGTTAGGTGCTCCAGATAGTCTAAAAATGATCATACTTCAGGCAGAACACAAAAAACATAGGAGGTGCATTTATCCATGCATGCATGGTATCTAACCACGCAACACCTAAGTTTTTTGACACAGTACAAGAGAGCAGAGAAAAGAAGAACGCAGCAGTAAGAATGGAAAAATAGACAAGTCCATACCATGGACAATTCTTATTTGCTCTTGTCCCTTACGAAGAGCAGCTGTTGAGTGGCATGACTTGCCTAGTTCACCCCAGCTGGGAGACAACACTCTGACATTCAGCAGTTTGACTGTGCCCTCTGCTGTTAACAGAAATACAGAAGAGACTTACATGTCTTGGAAATGGTTTCTAGGTGAACCAAAATGGATTTGTTTCTTGAATCGAACATTTCTCCAAAATTGTCCAAGCATGCTTGCAACTGCCAAAAATGAAGGTAAATAAGAAAAATTAATACACTGCCCTTTCTTTGCTTGCAAAAACCACAGGCCCAAATGCCACAGAACAACAACAACTCATGGGATGGAACAGCCTGAAAATGGTTATTTATCTGTCTCTTGGAACAATTTGTCCAGCTGTTGGTTGCAACCCCAAAGGAGATCTGGAATGGCTCAAAGTGTTCATGGAATGTTGTAGACATCTTAACAGATTTCAAAACAGAGATACTGATCTGTAAAACAGCATTAGTAATAACATTAATCAAATTAATTATAAAAGTGTTGGGGGCGAGACCTTCACCTTCAGACAGTAAGACCACATTGACTTATTCCTGAGAGTAGACTACTTTCTTCAGGCAGAAGGAAAAAATTATTGATATTTGCAGACAGCCATTACAGCTTGTTCTTACTCCCAAACCCCAGCTTGTTCTTGCTCCCGAGACCCGGAGAAATTCCACTGCTGACTCAGAGGCAAGGCCCTAAAGACCTTGATGCTGAGGACAGGCCACAAAGACAATGGTATATGCAAAAAAAAAAAGACAATTGTTGGTTTAAAGTATTTGAGTGCTCAAGACAAACTGTAATCATTCAAATATCAGCAACATAAATGAGAGAAGGTGAATGTTATGTAGTTTTTCTAACCCTTCATTATTTCTTCCCTCTGAATTTGAATTAACTTACCCCTTGAAGCTTGCCATTGGTACTGGAAATAAATGTGCTTAAAACCTCACTAAAATGAAAAAAACAAGCATAAAACAGACATGTAAGTTACGGAAGTAGCCAGACATTGAAAAGATCACAGTAAACATGAGATATATATGAAACACTGCAAGGCATAGCACGGTGCATAATGTAAGCACAGAAACATGCTTCAGGGGGCATAACCTTTTGAAGTCACCTCAGTTGTTTTAGGGAAGCGTGGATTCTGCTGTGTAGAGTAAGGAAAAAAATATATTGACATGCGCATATAAATCATACACATTAAATTAGTGGGTTTTTAAACTCTCCTATTTTTGGCCTGGCATTTGTGCCTCTCTTGAAAGTTTTAGTTGGAATTTACAGTACTGTCCCTGCTGCTGGGGTGTTACCATCGTGCTATCTGCTCCGGAAGGACCCGGCCTTGGCGGAGGTGACGTGCCTGTTGCTGGGATACACAGGGTATTGTATTTGGACTAAAATAACTGTGAGAAAAAACATGGGAAAAGCTTCAGCATCAACAAAGCTCAAGCCAGGAAGAACAAATACTTCAAATCCTTTTCTCCTGAGATTATGCCTGTGGTTTCTGTTATCCATCCTTTTAAGTTGAGCGAGCCTATCAGGAACCAGGCTATATTCATGATTAACCTATCAAACCAAAATGCAAGGACAGTTGCTAAGCAAAGTGATAACCTATTTCCTCTCTGAAGATTCGGGTCGTTTTAAATCAGTCATGTAGTGATCCAAATCGCAACAACCAAAAAAGTGGAGGCCGGGTAGAGTCTAGTTATGATAATTAGACAGAGCTTCTGAAATCTTTCTAGCCTTATGGAAAGGAAGATATTAATTATATTAGTCAAAGTTGCGGGGGATACAAACTGATAAATTGCACATTTATCTTTGTAGAGATAATATAGCTATTTCTGTAAACAGGCTTCTAATCTGGGAGCGAGTCTGGAGTGTAGGAAGGAGCATAATTCATTTAAAGAAGAAACAAAGGATAATTAAGAGTTCTGCTTGAACACTTAAAACTATCTGTGCATTTCTCATAATTCACTTACAAAAATCCTCCTCTTCTCTAATAGGCACTAGAGAATCAAATATTGCCTTATTAGAAGCATAGTGCCCATTGCAAAAGAGAAAGAGACACATAGCCTGATTTGATCAAAGGCTTTTAATAAAAGTGCATTTCACTTTGGACGGATGTTACGTTACAAAATGTACAACGCTAAGAATTATTTATGGGTGCACTGGGGAGTTTGCCATCTTTCATTTCTGAGCTTCAAATGGTCAGCTTGTTCCTTAAAGTCCTTTAGGACCTACACGTACATTTAATTCTTAACAGCTGACAAAGAGCAGATGCAAATTACATTAGCAAGTTATACTTGTCTGTTACCAAAACCAGAAGATACAAAAATCTTGTATACAAGTAAAATTCTAGAGATAGATGCAGATTTAGAAAGGTGTAATCATTGCATCTTCCACTGCACACAAGTGTGCTTGGCAATCTCCTCAACTGTGAAGGCTGTCCTCAGAGTCCCTTTGAGGAGTCACAACACAGTCTATAAAAGTTGGAGAAATATGGGCTTTTGCAGTAAATCAATACAGAAAAAAAACCCGCTGATTAGATAAAGAAGGACAAAGGTGAATTCAGGTTACAGTTTTGTTGTTCCTTGTGGCTTATTGCTGACTGTGTTACATAAATTACATTGCAAATAAACTCTGTTCTCTTATCCTGTGATTCTTTCCAATCAGAGATAAATTAAAACGTGAAAAGATACTTTTCTTGGAGAAATATGCAGCTATGTCATGTATGGCTTTAAGAGGGAAAGAAGGAGCTTCGGGGAGTGATAACCACCAGCACAGAAAGAATTTCCAATGGATGTCTACATACCGATCATATTTGTCCTTTATTTTGTTCTTATTCACTTCATAGTTTTCCAAGACACTTTTCACTCTGCCTGCACCAAAATTAAGTGAGCCTTTTTCTTTTGTATCTTCATCAAATAAGTGTGGTTTTGTCTGGTATTTGGTAAAAATGCTGGGCTCACTCTGTTGCACAAAAAAATAAAAAAGAAAAATGTTGAAGTATGAAAATAATCAGAACATTAATTAGAAAAAATCCATTTGTGTACCAAGTGCTTTGCAGACAGAGACCACAGTGATTGGACATAACATTAGATTGGAAGAGGAGATTAAGAATTTCATGAGATTATGACTCGCTTAATGAGATCGACTTAGTTAGATCAACTCCCTGGGGAACTGAGACCCAGCCCAAATTCCTCCAGACTCAGGCTTTTCTCTCATCTTGAGTATTTTCAGTTGGTTGCGATCATCATACGTGCAGATTTTTTTCCTGTACGCTCAACACAGAGACTATAAATGAATTCCAGTGTTCCTGGAATTGTGGAAGAGTTAAAGATGTCAGCAGGAGTTCCCTGTACAGGAATCTAAAGAAAATTCTATTCAATTTCCTGGTAGATGATATCATTTTGCTGCCAACTAGCAACACCACCAGACTAGATGAGTTTTTCACATGCTTCAATATACATTTCAGAAATTTAATATGAAAGCTATGAAGACCTTCTTCATTATACAAACTTTCCAGACACTGTGTGATCAAAATTGAAATGCCTTGTCCTTAAAACATAAGAAAATGCAAATTCCATTAATTTTTCTTTTTTCACAGTGAAAAGTGAATTTCCTTTTTTGTGTGTCTGATGAAAATCTGCTGCTGCTAAAGGACAAGATCCCCAAAATGCAGAGGAGAGCAGATAGGATGTGGAACTGAAGGACAGCCTAGAGCCACGGAGCTGGCACCACTGCTCTCTCCTAATCTTTGCTCTCAGGTGTCTTTATTTGGATCTGGTGCTCTCTGTCAGCGGTACAGGAACTATTTTAGTGAGGCTGGTGACATCAGAAACCACATGCTGTAGGAGAAAGATTCTGAGCCTAGAAGCTCTTCATCTAAAATCATTCAAGCATCTGTCATAACAGTACAGTGAGGTAATGTTCAGTCAATGGAAGTAAATACTGAATACCTCTGTCATTCTTGCAGAAAGCTAATGAAGAGAAACACAGTATTTTTCAAAGAGGAATAAACATAATATGAGACCTTAGCTAGGTGGTCTAAAGACATTAGCTCGAGAATAATTTCACGTTATTTTAGTAATTAAAAAAAACATGATTAAAGAAAATAATACCTATCTCAAAAATAATTTATAGCTATCTGTTATAAATACCAGATTTTCAGCCAGCCAGACTGCTACTTTGTCTAGTCACAGCAAATACATATACGTACTAAGAAAATAGCTTGATTTCAGCAGTTCCTAACATTTGCAAATGTTACCACCTGATTTCAGCATTTTCTATTAAGTTTGAATAGTGGCTGTGTGCCTGCACAGGGCTGAGAGAGAGTGACACTCACGTCCTGGGAGTTGTGCTGTCCCAGCTGCGTGCCCAGTTCCAGCGGCGCCGCTGCCAACTGCACGTTCTCCGGGCAGAACTGGGAGCCGAAGAGCAGCTGAGAATCACTCAAATTCGAGTAGTCACTAGGAGCACTGCTTCGGATGGAAAACTTATTAGGCCTGAAACGGGGCAGAGTGGGTTGGGAATGAGTCTTGAGCAATTAAAAAGCCAAACAGAATTCCCTACATGGCCTGCTGGAACCGTTCAAGCATGGCCCACCCCAGGATGTTCATTTTCACTCTCCACTCGGAGGGTACCATTCCCATAACTGCATAATTTTAAACACTATGGTTTTGCTACTCAAAGCTGACTGGCTTGTTTTAAACTGTCACATCCATACAAACGCAGTGTGGTAGCACTGCATTCCCCTTGCAGGGGGAAGGTCTTCCTCCAGCATGTTCTACAGACAGAAGACCTAAACCAGGACTGGCCAGCTAACTCAGTTCATCCTACCTGTCTTGTCGGTCAGTCTCAGTTAAAGGGACACTTTGGGGTTTGCTCCTAGCAAGTGCCAGGTCTTTCCCTTTTCACTACTCTGGATAATCATTTCTGTTGCAACTCAGATGCTGCTCGGTTTATTTGGACGGCAGTTCCATCAGATTAAACCTTTCTGACTAATAGTTGACATTTCTTGGGCATTTATTCTCCAGATGCCTTAAGTCTAACACTCTGGAACAACAAATAAATAGGTACCATATGGCTATACAAATTGACCTGAATTGTTAGAAATATTCCAAACATAATAACATCCTACTCAAAAGTTCTCTTCTTTCCCCTGAGTGTCACCCAAATAAACCTTTTCTATCTAGCCTTGACATTGTGCTGTGTTGTTCTGATTCTACTCCTCTTCAGAGACACGGCTTCTACTGCTTTATGGACTAGGCTCGTGGCATGGTACCAGCTTCCCTCAGACAAGGGTTTCCCTGCACAGCTGCACCACTTCTCACTGTGTCGGAGGCTGGCTTCAATTTTTTCCTAGCAAAGATACAGACTTTTTTCATTTTTCATATGATCACTGTTCCATTGCTCCATGTCCACGAGGTCTGATGGACTGCTTAGGTTAGGTCCAAACATAAGAAAAGCTGGGCCAGGTTTATACTCTTAGTTCTTGCTGGTTTTTAAGCTACCAAAATGGAGAGATGTGCGTGGCTGCCTTTGGAACTGGGAATTACAGATGAAAATTAATGAAAAAGATTCTGACGCAGGGTTTTCCTTCCATATCAAATCGTATAAGTAAAGGGGAAGGAACAGGAAACTAATTCATGTGTATAACAAAAGATGATCACCCCAACATTTATTAGCAGTGACGTGTTTAGTTAATTCCCAGGTTTGGAAAGAACCCAAACATCATACACACAACAGGAACGGGATTTAATAGCAGTACTTGAACTGCTCAGTGTCCCTCTTCATTATATAGTAGTGTCAGTGACAATATTGTATTAATACTTTTGGCTTTAAGCTCACGGAGTACACTGAGCCGCAGGCAAAAATAGATGAGGTATGAGTTTCTGGATTCTCAAAAAGCCTGATAAATCTGTCTGAATTCAAACCTTCTCCCTTGATCTGTCTCTGGATGCCAAATCTACTAAGAAAGAAATCTGAATACAGCTTTTACTAGCATAGTTTCTTGTTTCCATCTCATCCTTCTGTAAAAAACCCCAAATTTTCTTAATCTACAGCCAACATGTCAAGGAGAGATGTGAGCACATGGGCTGCCATGACCCCACACAGGCAGGACCCCTGCTTACAAGGTGAGCATCACATCTCCTGCACTAGTTTTCTAAATCCTCCTCTCTTCTAGCTGGAAAAGTTCCCCCTTAGTTTAAGGAAGGGGTTTTATAATCCTTAAACGCTTTACTGTCTAGTCAAACCCCCCTTTGAAAGTGTCTGGTAACTGGTGAATATCCTGCTCACAACCTGCTCATTTTCTCAGTCCTTTCACATTACTTAATGCCTAAAGTGGGAGAATCCTATAACAAAGAATTTTATGACCGATATTTTGAGGAGTATTGAGCTGAGAGGACTTTCCCAGACTCACCCCGCACTGACACTGACCAAAGGCGTCTGTTGGCTGCTCTGGAGCCTATTTTTCTCCCTTAAGTCCCCTACCTCAGTGGTTGGTTTAGGAGCACTGGCACTTCTGCAAATTAGGGGGGAAGACGAAACAGATGTCTCTTTTGAATGCACTAATTCCCCTGAGCAATGGAATTCTTTCTCCCTTAGTGCTGCCAGCATTTAATTTACTAACAAGACCATCTGGGCAAGACATCAGCCTGGCCACACTTGGCCCAGGCCTGTCCCTGATGGCGAGATCAGACAAGTGTGATCAAATCTGTGACCAGATCCATGATCAGGCGACCACAGCTCTTCTAACCACCTGGCCATTCCCTTCAGGATGCCTGAGCTGCAGAGATGCATGCTCCATCCTAAATATAAATCCTTTCTTAGAAACAGCAAGGAAACATCCTGGATATTTAATCCCAATTAGAAGTCCCTCCTAGGGGATGCAAGTTTATCTCAGGAAAACTTTTAGCTTTCTGCTAACACGAGCCATTCCCCAAGGCGTTCATGCATTTGTGCCCATAATGTTCCTACGGTATTGACACTAGCATATGTGTCCAAAGCAAAAACAGCCTTAGATATGTAAGACAAGTTCTGGTCATCTCAAAAAAATGCTGAATCGTCCTCTGCTGACCAATGTAACGGTTTCTTTTTCACACCTAACTTTATGCAAGATATTGCTGTATTGGCAATTCCAACCCTTTCTGTAACATGAGCATGATCTAAAAAATTTGCAGCCCTCTGCATATCTGGGGAGTCAGCTAGCTATCTGCAGTCTCAGTTTCCCCGTTGTCAGTGGGAATTCCTCCTCCACAGGAGAACTTAGATCTTTTGGGAGCTTTCTTTCATTTTTCTAAGTTCCGATTTCCACTTCCAAATATTTTAGCACAACCGTATGCAAAAGTTCACCTTTCATTCAAAGGTTCTGCCTTGCCCCCAAACATCTGTCAGGTACAATAATCCAAGAGAAACACAGCATGCGATAAATACCCTCTTCTTGTGTTTCCGGGCACTAACAAGCTAACAGTTCCTAACTATAACTTGTTGTGGGCCTTATCAGTCTTTTTTTAAAATCAGTAATTTTTACTCTGTTGTTTGGATTCATCTTTATGTGCCAACACCAAGGTTTAAGAGTAATTTGGAAAAGCAAACAGAGTCTTCTACAACTTGAAAAATAACATTTATCTGCGATGCTGCTGTAAGTGACTTGGTTTGGTTCTGCCATCCCCACCAAGCCTGTGCCAACATCCCTTTTCTTCCCAAGCACTGTGGGTGAAGCTCGCTTACGCCTTCCTGACACATTTCTTCAAAGTGCAGTAAACCTTTATTCCCACAGAAGAGAACTCTTTCTCCTGCTAGTAATGTTTGTAGAATCGGTGTTATAAAGTTCCTCTTCTCCCGATTCCCCTCTGGAAAATTTCCCAGCCCTTTCTGCTCCTCCTCATTTAGTGACCAGGGCTGCACCACAACAAATCCAACTGAAATTCTGAGAGCTGCTGTTCACCTGCTCTTCCTCCTGGCTTTAGCCTGTATCTATAGGAACTGTCTTCAGCTCTGCTATGCTGCTCTTGTCGTCACTGCTTGCTGCCTGCCAATATGTTCAGCAAATGAACAAGGATCACTGTTGGCTCTGGGTGCGGAGGAACTTCAGCATCCAGTGGCCTGGAGGAATTTAAAGTAAGGAGTTTTAGCTGCTACTGCAGCTTACAGCTATTTGCCATCTCTTCACTGGAAACGGCCACAGCATAAAATTTTTATTCTGCTTTCTGTCCCCTGAAACAGTATGACCTGCTTGCTGCGAATCATTTGTACCATATCCTAAAAGGAATTTCTACCAACAGATTTTAGCGCTGGCCCTAATGCATTAACCATAACAAAAACCCTCTTGGTTATTCAGCTCAAACATTGCCTCCAGCTTTCAGATTTCAGGCTCAAAATCCTTCTGGTCTTGTTTTAAACTCCTCAAGGTCATTTTTGCTTTCTATGAGCCTCTCCATTATTCATTCGGCCGTGATTCAATACTGCCCAGACATTCCTCACCTTGGAAACCATGTTAGCCCTTTGTTGCAGGGGCTTGCAGGGCCTTTTCCTTAGGAGAAGACGGATTTCCACGGAGCAGGAAATTTTACTTAGACAAAATGTATCTGTGATCTGGAGACGGAGTTTTTTTTGCTCCCCTCACCAGTCTGAAGCCATCTTCCTGCCTGCACTGACAGCCCCAGTTTCTCATTCCTCCAAGGCTCAGGATTTTTACAGCTGCTCTCCCAGTCTTCATCCTGGCTGGCTCCTTCATTTTCTGCTTATTCTGGGACCTTAAGGAAACTTCCAAATATGTGGCTCTGCTATGTGGGATGGAATTTTTTGAGATGGAATTTCATGTGATAATGGATTGAATGAGGTTGTTAAATTTGGAAGTTTTTTCTCAACAGCAGAAATAAGCCATAGAGAGTAGTGGCCCAATAGGCCTCAATTCACAGCATCCCTTTTGAATACCTCTTTAATTTTTCATCATATATTGGCTTTACACACTCTCTGGCAGGTTTTCTGCTTCTGATGTCTTTAGAAGTAGGTATATTAGTAGCTTTTATGCCTTCAGCAAGTTACTGCTTTTCTCCTGTAACAAGAAAATTCTCATAAGTTCAATTTCAAATCGTGATGTATTGGTTTCTATTTTTCATTGTCTTTCTTGAGGGATGCCTTCTCATTTTCAGTAGTCTTCTTTGTCATGCTAGTGCGGTACTGGTCCTTCTCATGTCTGATTTGAGAGCTGTATGCATTAGTTCTGAGCTTCAATGTGAAGTCTAAAGAATCTCTAGCCCTCAGGCAAAGGTTTAACCCTTTTGGCTGTCCAGTTTAGTTTCTTTTTAATGAGCTTCCTTATTACTATGTCACTGTCTTTTTTAAAATTAAGCAGTATTTTTTTGGCTTCTGTTGCTCTTGTAGAGATCTTGACTCCACTCCTGTCACACTCGTGGTCGCATTACAAGAGTAACACCCTAAACGTGGGTCTGACGCTCAGCTCAGGGCCCAGGCAAGACACATCTCTTCCAGCAGCACTCCCCTGGCCGACACAGGTAGATATTCATGGTATCTGAAAATGTACTTTCAGCATCACGCGCCGGTGACGCTTATGCAGTCGATAAAAGGCCGATTGAAGCATCACTGCTTTTGCATCTGCTGCTCTCACACCCTCCGTGATCTTTCTTCGCCTGCCCTTCTGCCTGGGCAAGCAGCAGCGCTGCACTAACGTGGCACTTCCCCTAATGGAGTCTGGCATTTCAATCTACAAAAATTGTGTCGTTTGCTGACACACTTAAATTGAGCCTAAGCTTTTTCCACTGTAGAGCTGTCATTCTATCCGCATCATCCCCTCCCACCTTCTCAGATAATTGGCACCCTGATATTACAGTGTCCAACTAGATAATCTTCCCTCTGCTGCATTTCTAGGATCTCTATTATGTCAATATTCATACATAAAACCAACTAAAACAGGGACTTTGGTGTCCCCCCACCCCAATTTCTCAGGCTGCTGGTGGTTACAGAGAAGCACGTGTGTGTCTGACATAGATAACAAACAAAACCCAGAGCAACCCCAGGCTTGTGCGGAACTGCTGCCGTGAGGGTACTGAATCATGGGAGCTCTGCACTTCCTAGTGATCTGGTGGCAGCTGTTCTCAGAAGTAACACCCTGACTCAAACTTGCACAGAACTCACAGCGTGATTCATACCCTGCCTAGATTATATGCTGATTTTATGTTTCATTTTTAAAGCTCCCTGAAAGACAGTATTCTGGGGGATTAAACAGCATACCCTGCTGTGGTGAGAAAGTTTTCTAGTAACAGAAGTGAGCCAGGGAAAAGTAATCAACACTTTTTCCCCTATTTCAAACACACACACATACACATGCTCCTATGAATAACAATTTTTTTTCCTTTAGAAAAAGATAATTCTCCTCCTGAGAACCCTCTCCTGCTTCTCAACTCCTCAAAAAACCCAGCTGCATTTTCAGTTATGTTTTAGGCCCTGTTTGACCCTTTTGAACTCGCTCGCAAAAAATGTGGAATGCTGAGGAGTGGGTGTTGAAATCTTGTCTGTATTTTCTTCCTGCATTAATAAATGAGTTAAAAGGAAAGATTTGGTAGCTGACAGGATACTTTGGAGGAGAAAGGAATTCAAGTGATCCCTTTCCAAACAGGCACCCGTATGTCTTCCACTCATTTCTTTTCCTATTGCATGACTCCACAGAATGATTTATATATTTTTAAAAATATTATATTTTATATAAAAACTAAAAATATAATTATATATAATATTATGTATTTTTAATATATTCTACAGATTTTCCCCTGCTCATTCTTTGAGCAGAAATTAAATCATAAGTTTTCAAACTACTCAGAGGCAACTTACTGAAAACAAAATTTAAAAAAATAAAAAAGAACCCCTGCAGGTACCAAGATGACAATAGGATTATGCAGTGCGTATTTATAAAGACAAAACCATGACAGATACAAACGTATTTTTCTTTGAATTGGCTCCCCTTTGACACCTGCATCTGTGCAAAATTCAATTAATTCAAATATATATGACAAGTGTTTTTATAATGGGCAAGGAAACCTGGTTTTCATTATCATCCGTCATTGTGGTAACATCAGGCCAAAGAGACAGCATGACTAAAACTGTGAATCTGAACAACAGTTAGTTATGTAAGTGGGTTATTTAACTAACAGAGGCTCAGAGGACCAAATTCATGAATTAGCTTCTTCAGAGTCAAACAAGGGATAAATCTCGCTGTCTTTTTTAGCCACGTGATGCAAAAGGTGATGCTCAGCTTGTAAATAAAAGCAGCCTGTCTTACATATTTGCTTTCCAGATGTTTACATCCAAATAATATTTGTTGTTTCACTACATATTGTAGATATGGGGAGTTCTGGCTGCTCTTTGACTTCTGCTGGGAAAAAATTAAGCCATGCGTATAAATGCAGGACATGGAATAATTTTAGAGTTACATAATGTGAATTTGCAATTCATTTTATCTACCCTCTGCACAAGGGTGAGAGAGAACACTTAACTTACCTAACTGGACATAGACAGGCCACAGGACTTACCCGAATAAACCAGAGAACAGCTTTCACCTGATGCTGGTTTTTAAATTCCCAGCCGTGGGGGATCTATGGCAGCACCTGGCAGGCTGGGAGCAATGCAGGCACAAACAGGATCACGGAGTAGCTGTTTAACCATCATTAACCAGACTGTAGATCCATTCAAGATGTGTTTCACCTCATTTCCATCAAACACCTGAATTGGTTAATTTTATAAACGATTTTCTCATCATCTTTCCTCCCCACCCCATGGCCCAAGCTCACCCGGTGGCTGTTGGTGTGCTCAACATCTCCTTGATGTTCCAGACGTTGACATTCATTTTTAATTTTTTCCTCAGCCGACACCCTCACTGGGAGCTCCCAGCCTCCACCATGCACGGCCTCTGCTCCCACCTCTCCTACCCTGCAGCGGCAATGCCACCACGCTGCCCTGCAGAGAGGAGGAGAATGGGGAGAGACGGATAAACCCCGCTCAGGGGGGAGCATCCCCCTGTGCCCCCTCGCCGTGGGGAGACCCTTGGGGGGGGGCACGGCCCTGCAGGCCGAGAGCAGGCCCGGCCAACATGGCTGCCCAGGCCTGGGCCTGAGGCCTCTCCACAGGCCCAGGGTGCAGCTGCCCCACGGGGGGCTTCACAGCCCGGGGCTGGGGTCTCGGCATCTCGCCCTGGGGCTGTGGATTCCAGGACTGGCCCCAGCTCCGGGCTCTCCCCCAGCTGCCCGCAGCAGACACCGGGCAGGCCGTGCCCCTCCGCCTGGGAGCAGCACCCTGGGCACAGGGGGCCATCACGGAGCAGGGGGAGGAACTTCATGGCTGTGTGGTCTTCTCGTGTAAGTACCTCTCGCAGAAATGCAGCGTGATTTAATTTCACCCATTAGAAGTATAACAAAAATAACCCATCATCTAAACACTCCCTGGAGAAAGATTCTCAAATATGGTTTTACTGGAATTTTTATCTTGTGCCTCTGTTATCCTCTGTCTTCAGGAATGGAAAATGGGCAAGCTTACTTGACTATTTTTTTCTCCTTTAATTCAAAACAATTTCAGTCCTTGTTAAAATGTTTGGCTGCTGGTTCTGAAGGTACTCTGCAAGCACTAAACCACTGCAGAAAGAAGGTTGATATAAATTGATTAATAGATTAGGGGAACTAGTCACATTCCCCTTTATACTCTTGTATTTATTACATGCTTTAGTATTAAAGGCAGCCTGGAGCTCAGAGGTGTCAAAATTATGGCTTTCTTGATGTATATATCTGGTTTCCTAATCAAATCCCAGAGAAATAAAGCTTTCACTTAAAAAAAAAAAAATCTGGACTTTTACCCATAAAAAAAAACTTACCGGAGTGACTTTGCTGCATTGTTTTTGCTTGTCACTACAGCGCTAGGGCTGGTATAAATAGCTCAGATTTATCATGGCTGTTTGTTAACTCTCAGCTGCACAATGAGCCTCTAACAGGTTGATTTTCTAAGACCAGAGCAGGGAATCACAGCCTGGATCATGTTCTTGCTTTAGGGATGGGATAATGGCCTGGCTGTCCAAGGCAGCCGTGGGCTGGAAGGCAAACCTTCCTCCAGAGAGCTGTGCTGATGGGAACATTAATGTTTATTGCCCTTGTCGAGTAAATAAAACCTTGTTCTGATCCTGAACTGCCTGCAGCTCTGTTGTACAGCCTGGTGCATAACGCTGCTGCCAAGACCCTTGATGTGTACTCAGGCCCTATATGGCCCTGCATCTTAAATGGTAACTTTCCATCATTTTATTGCCTGTAATTGGAAAGTTGGCCTGGAACTCCCTTCAGAAGAGACTGTAGAGCCCTTTATCCATTTACAGCACTTCGACTGCCCTTAGGAAAGGATTTGCTGGTGCTTTGAACACTGGCAATAAGACTCAGCTTGTTATTTTAGGTTATTATACAGAGCTATTCCTATTTCTGGTGTGGCTGGAGCTTTATGGTTTGAGCGTCTACCGAGTTTGTGGAATATGATAAATGAGATTTTTGTATTTCCATCTCTCCTGACAACGGAAATAAATTTCTATAAGGAAACACATTCTTTTAATTATAGGTCTGACAGCTACCTCTAGTTCCAGTCTCCCCCATCCATAACACGCTCTGGGGAGATTAGCCACGTTGCCAGGTGCTGGCTTGTAGCTCTCCTTATATCTGAAGTAACAGACTGTGCTTCTAGCGTTAGGGAGTGTGGCCAGATACTTGAAGCCTTTCATTTAGTAAAAATTAGCAGAAGCTGCCAGGAGATAGACAGCAATATATTTGGTACATCACTCAACTTTTTTTTCTTTGTAATACATTTCATTAGAAACTCACGGGGAGCTCTTCTGTTGATAACGTGTCAGCCTCCCAGGGCGGTCAGGACCAGCATCCCTTTGCCTGAAGATCTCTCCATCCATTCCGAGATGTCCTTGGCCGTCGTCCTGGCTGCTCTCCTCCCCTCATTTGGATGGGATCCTGGTCCTGTGCCCAAAAATGGAGATAAAAAAGAATGAGGAATCCGAGGTCATGGATTTCTATTGGCCTTGGGTGGAAGAGCCAAGCCAAATGGCACTGCGGTGGGTGATGTGCTGGGCAATTGTGTGCATGAGGCAAGGTGCTGCCGAAAAGGGGGCAAACCCCTTGTGGAGCAGGGGCCATTGATCCCACTGCTGGAAACACTGCAATAGTGAGGGGCTCCCGAGCCACAGCTTCTCCCTCTCCCAGCTTTTGCAGCTGGCATCGCCTTGAATTTGGAAAAAGCAGCACTGGGTGCCCCATCAGCAGCAGGGAAAGCTGCGAAGTTGGCATGCAGGGATGTCAATTTGCCTGTGACTCAGCGTCTGATTTATCCCATCCATGCAATGCCCCTGCGGGAAAGACTTATTAATCAGATCTGCATTTCCAACACAGCTCCGTGATTTAGAGTCCCCCATGACTAAAGTTTTGGTGAAGAGTGAAGTTATTATTGCCTCGGTGTCTTCTGGAAAGGGCTGTCAGGCTAGGGAGAGGTACCAAGGTGTCACCAAGGGGTCTGTCACCTCCCAGGACCCCAGGAAGGAAAAGCCCATTAGGGCTGAGCACAGGTCAGGGAGTGCTGTGAAAATGGGGTGCTGCTGCAATATTCAGAGGAAAAGGCTGAAGCCACATCATGCTCAGAGGAGGGGGCCCTCTGTCCAGCCACTGACCTTCTCTGGCTGCTGGCACATCCCCCCAGCTGCCAAGGTACAGCTCAATCACTAATTCGGGGCTCCCTGTTGATGCTGGCTCTGGCACAGTGGTGGTTTCTATGGCAACTCCAGAGGCAGATGCAGGGATGGCTTCAGCCCCAGCCCAGGTATCCCAGGATGTTCCTCCCAAAACGCAGGCAAATGGCCATGTGGCACGTCGGGACAGACCCCACAGTCACTGTGCCGAGCAGACAGTGGAGGCGATGGGGCAACAACACCAAAAACATCTTGTGAATGCTCTTTTCTGAACTGTTTCCAACTTCCCCCACGCTGCGACACCCCCGGCAGACGGTGCAGCCTGCCCCAGTGGTATGCCGGATGCTGCTGCACTCTGCCAGGATTCAGCCTCCCATCTCTCCAGCCCTGCTACTCACCCGAGAATTGTGCTGGTTGTCTTCTCCAAAAGGTCAAGCATCGGTGTTTGATATTTACCTGGACCTGTGAGATTTTTCTAATGTACCAGTGAAAGATCAAATCCCTTGCCTGCTTTGCTACCGCCACTCTCTTCTTTGGTGTGTGTGACTCCACATGGAGCCAAGATGAATGAGGTTCCGGTGATCCCATGGCACCAGGCAATTTGGAGGGTCATCCCCTCACCAGTCTCACTGTGCACCCCTAAACATCACCCACAGACACCACCAGTACAGAGCTGACCTTCCCTTCCTGGAGCCGGTAAGCAGGAGATGTGGTGTTCCTGCCTGGGGGAGCTGGACACAGCCAGATCTGGCTCTCCCAAGCACCAGCCGTGCTCCATCCTTTGAGACAGGGTTGTGGTGCTGGATGGGGCTCAGGAGCCCTGGCATCATTAGGTGTCTCATCTTATTTCTCAGCATCCTGGCAGCCCTCACCACTCTCTGCCCTCTCTCGCACCACGGCTCCCTCCAACAAAGCCCCTCTCCTGCTGCTGCCTTCCCCCCCACAGCCCCTTTGCCTACAGGAGAGGCCAAGCAGGAGCAAGGCTGTGCTGAGGCAGGGCAGCTACGGCTCAGCTCTTCCTCTCCCAAAGTAGGGCTGGATCCTTACATTGCATTGCTCCGCTTGCCCTGGCAGGGGGGAAAGGAGCAACAACCGTCCCTGCCCCACAGCACAGGGTCTGGCCAGGGAAGGGCTCACCAGGCTCTCCTTTGGGATTTCCCAACAGGCTGCACAATGCCCCCACCCGGAGCAGGATAACCAAGAACGACACAACCAGCAGGGTAAAATTCCACGTGTTTCATTTATTCGAGGTGCTACGTCACCTCCTAGGCACTGAGCTACAGGGCACCTCTGTGCTACATGAGACATCGACTGGGTCTACGACGACACAGCACTCACTGCTACACACACGGCACGGACACGCCGCGGCACGGATGGAGCCGGACAGGGCAGCAAAGCCAGCGACAGTCCTGCCACTGCTGCTCTGCACGCTGCCGGCCGCAGCCCTCCTGCCAGGCAGGGTTTTTGCCCGGGGCTCCATTGTCACAGCCGGTGTAAGAGCCGAGAGGGGTTTCTGAAGCACAGCGAGAAACTGCGGCTGCTCCAGTGCCCGGCGTCAACGAGACAGCAGCTCCCTGGAGCCGTGTCACCCGCACGCATGGGTGCTTTGACACCCTGTCCCCGTCTTCAGGCACTTGGTGCTTGGCCGGGGCTGGTCCCCGGAGCCCCGCTCAGGGCACCTCACGCAGGCACAGAGCCTCGACGGCGCCGCTGGGACCCTGGGCCACCCCGCCGATGACGAAGAGCAGGCTGGGTGTCGGGCAGCTGGAGCAGGAGCAGCGGCCAGTGGGCATGGGGGGCAGCGGCTCCCACTTCTTCTGCGAGAGGCTGAACCCTTCCACTGAGTCCAGCGGGCAGGACTGGTTCCCTGCAGGACACAGAATGGCATCAGCCCTGTCACAGCCCTCCCCACACCCCACGCTCTGCCTTTCCCCCTTCACATGCCTTTGATGTCCCAGCCAGAGTCCCCAGCGGCAGCCGGTCCCCGAGCCCTGAGCTGCGGGGGCTCTGCCATCCCAGAGGCGATTACCAGGGGCACAAGAGGATTGGCAGCGTCCCCACAGAGAGGGCTGCTGTCACTGATGCTGCACGGCTGGCTCTGCCTCTGCAGCCATCACCGGAGGGTAAGGGAGGGCAGCTCCAGCCGCAGCGGGGCTCAGAAGCAATGCCACGCCGCAGGGATCCAGCCTGCACCGCTCGCCTTCCCCATCACCTCCTCCTGCCCTGTGGCAGGAGGTCCAGCTTGCCCCGGGCGAGCTCAGTGGGGTCTGGAAGCCCTGGCTGCGGCTCCCTGGGCAGCCCTCCCCACTGCATCCCTGCTGCTGAGTGACAGCACTAACCTTTCCCCAGCTCTCTCGGGAGAGGGATGTGGTGCTGCAACCCTGCGTGGGGGAGCTGCGCTGGCACGGGCTGTGAAAGCCCAGAATGCTGCACATGAGCTGGGGAGAGCCTGGCCGGGGGGTGAAAGGGGCAAGGGGCTCAGCAGGGGCAGCCCGTGGAGCAGGGCAGTAGGGTCCCCGCAGTACTTGGGGGGCACAGGAGGGATGCGGCTGCAGATGGTGTTGCAGTACCCCCATGGTTTTGTACATTCGTCCTCCCTGCTGCTGCGCAGGTCACTGATGTGCCACAAATGATGGGGACGGGAACACAGCCACACGCCTACCACCGGCATTACCGAGGCCACCCATGGCCACCACTCTTCCTCCCAGGCAGCCGGCCACGAAGTCGGCTCTCTTCTCCCTCATGCGGATGGCACGGTTCGGCTTCCTCCACGCACCTGGGGGCAAGAGGGTGTGAGCGTTGCCTGCTGGGGGCTCTGCTTCACACACTGAGGCCAGGACACCCCCATGCCAATGGGTCCCTGGGGCCAGGGAGCATAGGGCAGGACTTGCCATGGGTGCGAGACGCTGATGCTCAGAGCCCGGGTGAACTGTGTCCCTTGGGCACAGACACCCCTCACCAAGGCCCAGGGAGGCATCCTGGACCCTCAGGGGATGCTCACACCCCAGCCAGCGACACGGAGCTCACCTTGCGCGGGATCGAACATCTCCACAGTGTTGACAAAGTGGGGACGGGAATAGAAGTTGTGGGGACCCGGCTGCTGCAGCCCCCCCAGGCTGAAGACGACGCCGTCGACCATGGCGCAGGCAGCGAAGGCGCGGCGGCTGGGCACGCTGGGGTACCGCGTCCAGCTCCTTGTTTCCAGGTCGAAGGCCTCAAAGGCAGTGACGGGCAACTTGCCCTGCCGGCCCCCTGCACACAGACGGGACGCTGCGGCTGCCGGCGCCCCAAGCCGGCACCATTGGTGGGCTCAGCAAGCAGGGTGGGGCCCGCCGGCTGCAGCACTGGGGTGGGAGGGCAGCACGGAGCCACCCTGGGGTGCAGCAGGTTGCTCCCCGGTCCAGGGAGGCAGTGGAGGGAGAGGACAGGGGCACGGGGGGATGCTCAGCTCGCCCCAGCAGCACCTACCCAGGACAAAGATCTTGTTGCCCTGCAGGAAGGCAGAGGCCCCGTAGCAGGGTGTGGGCATGGAGGGCAGGGGCTGCCAGTGGTCCTTCGCCGGCTCGTAGACACGGACCAGTGCCTGGGGAGAGGTGTCCGCACCCATTCCCCCCAGCGCGTAGACGGCCCCGTCTGCAAAAGAGGTGGCGGTGAGGTTGGGGGGGCCATGGGGCTGGGAGTCCCCCCGTGCCCTCCACGGCAGGCAGCACGGGCGCTGCTGAGCCCCATGGCCAGCTGCTGCTCCCGGTGCCTGGGGGATGGTGAGTGTGGCCAGGCCTGAGCCCAGCAGTGCCCTGACCCCGCTGGGACCCTCTCGCCCCCCTCTCCGCCCCATCCATCAGGCGCAGAGCGGAGCACAAGGCCATCGGCTCTAATTATTCTCGGCAGTACCATCTCCCTGGAGACACCATGGCAACACAGCCATGCTGCCAAATCCTGCTCCTGCTCCCCGCGCGGCCAGCACCCCTGCCCGCTCCCACCGCTGCCCTGCCATCCCCTCTGCCCTGCCCACCCCGCTGCAGCCTGGGGCCATGCCACAGCATCCCCAGGCAGGGAGCAGACATGGGCACCGCATACGGGGACCAACCCCGGCTCCCAGCACGCGGGTTGCAGGGCTGTGCTAAGGCTTGGAGGCTGCTCAACAAAGTTTGGGCAGGAATCACAAGGCGTTCGAGGCGCAGCACACCGAGCTGGGCTGGAGCAGCGTGCTCAGCCACCCCGGCACAGCTCCCAGCCATTGGCAGCTGGGGAAGGCCCAGAGGGGCTCCTTGTCGCTCAGCTCCAGGCTGCAACAGGGCTGCTGCGCCAGGAGCATCACCCTGCTGTTAAGTGCAAGTTTGGCTGCTGGGTGAAAGCCTCGTGCTGTGTGCCAAGCAGCAGCGGGATTCGAGTCACAGAATCATTGAGGCTGGAAAAGCCCTTGAAGCTCCTCCAGTTCAACCATGAACCTCACCCTGACCGTTCCCAACTCCACCAGATCCCTCAGCGCTGGGTCAGCCCGAAATCCCACCCAAGCATCCCCAACTGCCTCATCCCCGCTTTTCCAGAGAGCAACCTGCAGCTGAGGCCCATCCCCAGCCCTCACCTCTCTGCACGGCCGAGATGCCCATGGAGGGCTGAGCCAGCGCCGCCTTCTTCTCCCACTTGCCCTCATCCACATGGTAGACCTCGACGGAGGCAAGAGGGCTCTGCGCCGCGTCCACGCCACCCACTACTAGGATCTGCTTGCCCAGGGCGAGGGCAGCAGCTCCAGCCCGCGGCGTGGGCAGAGGCGGGAGAGCGGTCCAGCACTGGGCCGGGAGGTCAAGCACCTCGGCAGCACCCAGGG
>NW_020799116.1:3293313-3297244 GCF_003259725.1 Athene cunicularia
GTATAAGAGACAGGTGCTCCCCAGCCACACGCTGCCGGTGCCGGAGCCGCCCCAGCACCGGGCTGACGGAGCTGAGAAACCACCGTCCTGCCCTGAAGAGGAGCCCCTGCCCGTCACCGCTGCGGGGCTGCCCGGGACGGAGCTCGGCCCCGCTCCAAGCGTGACCCTGCTGGGGTCTCTCCGCAGCGTCAGGAAAGCGCACACAGGTCCCAGACCCTCTACTGTCACTTTTGTCTCCACTTGGCTGAGCCCTGCAAACGAACGCGCTGGGAAAGGCGCTTTCCACCCACCAGCGCGGGCAGAAAAGTCACACCAGAAACGAGCTAGAAAGGTTTGCTTTAAAAAACAGGCAGAAGTGACACAGCCTCGTTAGCTCTGCCAGGGAGAACGCCGCGGTGCAAACGGCATTTGGACGTGCTGCCGGTACGGTACGGTACCGGTAGGGGAGCGAGAAGGGAGGTGTGAACACCGTGGGGCTGCTTGCGGCACCGCTGCGGCGGGAGGGCCCTGCCTGGCAAGCGGGGGCATGGCGAGCCCTGGCCCTCACCCAGGAGCAGGCACAACGGGCAGCGCTGCCTGCGGAGGGGCTCCAGCTAGGCAGGCAGCTCCCCACAGCGCTGCCGAGGAAAGGAAAGCTGTTTCCTCCAGGGATTCTGCCACACAACCTCCCAGGATGCTTGTGCTCGGGCACGGAGGCTCCTGGTAGGGCTGAGCGGGCACAGCACGTGTTGGAGAGGGGTCAGCTTGAAGCAGGAGCGCAGCCCAGGACGCGCAGCAGGAAAGAGGGGGTGTCCCAGTCCAAAGCCCCTCGGCCCCACGCAGTGGCATCAGTGTTCATCCCACCGCTGGCTCAGAGTGTCCTTCTCCATGCAGGCCAGGTAGCGATCGTAATTCTTCTCACACCTCCTCACGCAGCGCAGGAAATAGTCCTCATCAGCAATGGCCTCCAGCAGGTCGGTCTGCACCAGGCAAACGTCATACAGCTCCGAGGTGGGAACGCGCCTGGGGCTGCTGCTGCCCGGCTCCGAAAACACCTGCGGGGAGAAAGCAGCGCACAGAAGCACTCGCCACCCCCTGCGGGCAGCAGCAGGGCCAGGGCTGTGCCCAGCACGAACGCAGAGCCTGGCAGCAGTGCCCTGCCCTCCTCCTCCTCGGTCAGGTACCCGCACACGGCTGTGGGTTGGAGGTAGAGGGCAGGGGCTGCCATCTCCGGTCCGGTGGTAGAAGGTGAAGTTTTCTTCCCTTCCTGCTCAGAAAGAGACTTCGGCTCTGAATCAGCTTGTGACAGATGTGGCTGTGGCTCCCCTAAGGAACAGGCCACACCACGCAGCTGGAAGAAGATGGCAGCTGGCCCCAGGGAAACCTCTGCCAACAGCCTGTCACACGGCCGGGAACAGGGTCTGCACCTTCTGATCTTTACCACAGCTCTGCCTAAAGCCACCTGGCAATCTGTTTCCCTCTCAGCGCTGCTCTGTCACCATCACTGACACAGGGACAGCTCTGAAGAGCTGGTGACTCAAGAGGAGGGGAAGCTGGTATCCAACCGCCTGATCCTGGCTGCAGGATAGCAATGTCCTGCCAGCGGGGCTGAGCCATGCTGGCCAGATGCTCAGCTGCTGCCCAGACCCCAGCGAGGTCTGCTGCCACCATCACTTGATCCCACCTCTCTGATCCGGGGTGGGGGGAGCCCTGGGGTGCCCCGAGACAAGGCAAGCGGCCTGACTGAGCAGCTGTGCTTTCTACAGATGGTGAAAGGAGGAATTCCTTGATCAGGGAAACAGTCTGAGGCTGAAATGCAGCAAGTGGAGCTGCGTGAGCCGTGCTCCAGCTGCTGCAGACACGCAGGCAGCAGCTTGCTGCACGCAGGGGCCGCAGGCTCTCAGCAGAGCTGTCCTAGGTAATTCCCCTCAGTCAGGCACGGTACAAAGCAAAGCCTGTTCCTGACAGGTCTGCTCCAGGCAGTGACAATTCCTGCTATCAGCTACGAACCCACAAGCTGAGAGAGCTTGTGTGGAAGTGAATATCTGACGAGTAACCCATTCCTCACCACTCCTTGGCTGCCTGGCAAACACTGCTGACCATTCACCAGCTGCCACAGGTTTCCCTGCTCCGTGCTATCTCCTCCTGGATGGAAACGGGCAGGGTTCAGGCTTGCCCATGGATCTGCAGCTCTTGTTGGAGCACTGACAGTTGTCCAACTGCCAGCTGCATTTCTGTCCGCCTAAACATTCCCTTTTCCAGGCGTGCTCCACCATAAACGCTGCCTTTTCAGTTCGGTGCCACAGACGAGCCACAGCTGTGTGCTGAGGCTGGCAGGCTCGTGCTCATACAAAAGGGACAAAAACCTGCCTGACCTCACCAGGGACACCCCCCAGCACAGGCAGCTGGCCAGAGGGGCCTCCAGTCACCCACCTGGGGATGAACAATGGTGTCCGCGTCGTCCAGCCGGATGTTGTCATCAATGAAGATGTGGTGAACGCCAGGATCGTGGGGGTCAATCCACAGGGGCTTCCCACCCCGGGAAGAGAAATTATTTCTGGCCCACCTGAAACAGCAAACAGGACAAGGAGCAGTCAGGGGAGGGAGAGGGGAAGGCAGGCCAGGCTCAGGGCCACCTCTGAGCCAGGGCAGCAGGACGGAGACTGTCCTGTCCCTCTGCCCGCTGCTGCCTCCCGGGCAAATCAGGGGGTGTTTGGGGTGTCCTGGGCACCCCAAATCAAGGTGTGTTTGGAGAAAAGCAGGAGGTACACCTGAGGATGGGGACCTGAGGGAAGATGCGAGAGCCCCATCAGGCTGCCCACAGGCAAAAGAGGGAGCACCCCAACAACATAAAAATGGCCAAACTAGGAGCTATCCCAGCCCAGGAGAAGCTCAAAGAATCACAGGAGAGAAGCAAATGCCCAATTCATTTCCTCAGTGCTCTGTTCCTCACCACTCAAAGTGATCTTGGAAGCCTCCAATTCCTTCAAAGGAGCTGAAGTAGTCATAAAGCTTTCTTCCATCTTCCCGGGTGGCCAGGCGCTCTGCTCCCCTTGTCAGCACCACCTCTCGCTTGCCACAGCGTATCTGGCCGGGGGTGAGGTCCACAGGGAGCTGCAGAAAAAAGGTTTCCAAAGCAAACAGGTTGTTTCATGCATTGGCAGAGACACCAAGCAGCAGGGTGGAGACTCCCCACCGCCACAGGGTGGAAGGATGGTGCTGGGGAGAAGACGAGGCATGGAACACCCCCACCTCAACCAAAAACGATTCCCTGCCCAGGGATGGAAAGGAACAACCTCCCAGCCGCACGCTGCCCCCGTTTCAATCTCTGCTCCACATCAACTCCCCGAGGAACAGTTAAAGCCGGTTGCAGCGTTCCTGCCTGTGCCAGGGAGCCCCGCTCTGCCACAGCGGCCCCTTGCCGGGAGAAGGGGTGCCCTGTCCAACCTGGGCTGCCCCGAGAGACCCTTCCCACGCAGGATCCGTGCACACAAGTGCTCCCCCTCCCCAGCGAACAGCTTCACCCCGAGAAGCCGACTGCGTTTTCTCTCCGCAGAAGCCAGTGCTGTTAAAAGCAGCCTGGCACGGGGAGGTCCACACAGGCCATCTGCCTTCCTCCTCATCGTCCTCCTCCTCCTCCTCGGGGTGCCACTCACCGCCACATCCCGCAGGGTGGGGAACTGGGGGTGCTGCCCAGCCAGGGCGCAGCTCACAGCCCGCAGGGCGCGGGGCAGGTCGGTGCCGAAGGTCCTGAAGATGACAGCGAACGCTCTCCCGTCCCGGTGCAGGGTGTCGAGGAGGCGGAAGAAGGCGGGTAGGATCAGGTGGTAGCGCTTGCTGGGTTCCTCCTGGACCGAGAAGACGTCGTGCGGCCGCCCCGGCCACTCCAGCAGCTGCAGGTGGCGGGCGTGGAGGCTACCGAAGCGCCGGCCCGGGCCCGCCTCGGTGAAGG
>NW_020799116.1:3297294-3308071 GCF_003259725.1 Athene cunicularia
TGGGTCTCCAAGCCAGGCTCCATCCGCATAGGCTGCCCCAGCCCCGCGTCTTGGTCCTGCCGGCAGCCGGCTTGGCCCCCCGGTGCACCCGGAGAAACACTTTCCTCGAGCTCCGTGCCCGGACAGCCAGGCCTCCAAACCCGTCCTGGCATCGTTCAAGCATTGCATCCCGCCAGTGCTGTGCTCGCATCTGTGCCAGGAGCATTGTGGGTCTGTGGCCCTGTGGCACTTTAACCAGGGCACATCCCCTGGTAGTGTGTCAAGTGAGGGAACTTGCCGTTGGCTGGACAGACTGGGGGTGTGCTGCTCACGGCCTGCTCGTGGCCGGCTTTTGCTCCCATTACAACTTGCACGGGACAAAGCGAGACCAAGCGGATGGATGTTGAGATGTCACAGCCTCTCCGTTCAGCATCAGAATACCCCTTAAGGTGTCCCAGCTGTTCCTGGGCTTGCTGCAGCCTGAAGATGATCCATTTTGCAGCCTGTTGAGCACACTTTGATACCTGTGCTTCTCTGCTGGTTTCTCCCTCTCTTCCAGATCAGGATTAAGCTTTACATCCTTGCCGCCTTTCTGCGCCTGCTACTGCTTACTCGCTTTGGAGGTGGCAAATCTCACCGCTGGCTGATGACGCCGGCCGTGGCTGTCGGAGCCCTTCTCAGCCTGCCTCCCCTTCTCTGTGGGAGATCCCCAGCCTGTTGCAGAACAACCACATTATCCTCCTCCAAATCCCTCTTTTGCCGTGACGTCTGCAGAACACTTGACTGAGATTAGTCTGTCATGCGGAGGCTCTTACCCCCCTGCTGACCTGTGCTTCCCCTTCTGGGGCTGCTTTTGGCTTGTGTCTGTTCCCTTCTTGTGCAGCCGGTGGCGGCACAGGCACTGGTCCGGGGCTGTGGTGAAACCGGAGTTCTGGGAGGAATGTTGGACACGAGTAGTTCTGTGCTCTGTCTGCTCAGGCACTAACTTTTCCATCACAGCTTTCTTGCTTGTGCAGTGCCCTCTCCCAATAGCATCTCCAACACCCACATTTCTTCAAAAAGGATCTTTCACTGAATCCTCCTCGTTATTTTGAGAGGTATCAATGAGGCTAAAGATTTTATAACTTCTTGGTGCAGCGTCCAGCTGTGGAGCTGGTGAGGCCGCCAGCTCAGCGTGAAAGGATTGGAGTTCTGCTGCTTGCATCACAAAATCCTGCCTGTACTGCTGCTCAGTGCCTATTTTTTTTATTTAAAGCAATCATTTGTGCTTTTGCGCTGGGCAGATAGCAGTGTAGTGCCTTGAGCATGATCCCAGCATTATCCCTCAGGCCATTGTACACTTGGGCCCAGTGATGTGTTTCCTTCATGTGGCCCTACTTAAATTTCCTGTTTCCTCCTCACTTGGCAGTGAGTGCCCTTGGATCAACACCAGTTTGCTGTGACAGCAAGTTGCAGACCGTTGTTCAAACAAAGGAGCAGCAAGAAGTGTTTTCTTGCCACAACGTTCGGCATCAATGAAGCATGACTGAAATAGCCTCCAGCTTTGCTGTCAGGTCTTCAGGAGGATGCTGCACCTTTGGCAGGGACTCAGAATCAATCTTTGAACAGAATCAATTAGGAAGTTGGAAAATTGAACGTGATGCTGCATAGATTTGACGTGCTCAGGCTGCTTAGTGTTGAGATGTCTCAATCGTGGTGTTCTTGGCACGTGCACAGGGAGAGGGTTCAACGAAGGGCTGCTTTACCGAGGGAAATATGAGATCTAGTTACCCAAAGCTGCGGCGTGTCAAACTGTAAATGGGCTGCAGATTTTCCTGGTTTCACCATTGGAACCCTACATCATGGGATGGGTTGGATGGGATTGCCTGAAATCTTTGTTTAGGTTTGAGGATATTCTGCGAGAGATGTTTCAGTTTTACTGCAGAGATAAATGAGTGATGGGATTTTCTTGATGGTCCTGCTAACTTGGGTTATGCCCAGTATCCAACCTGATGCTTGTGAGTAGCCATGCCTGGTTTTAGTAGTTTCAGATCCCTGCTTAAAAATACAAGATTATTTCAGTTGTTGTAAACTAACTTCTTTCTCTCTCCTTTTGAGGTGTGAAGTGTTGTTTTTCCAGTCATTTGGACCTTTTTTGAACTGCCCACTTGCCTAATGCCATGAATATTGCGGTGAACAATGTGGAAGAAAAAGCTGTTCATTCCTGGTCGAGAATTTCCTCTGCGGGACAGAAAGTGCTTGAGGAAGCCCTCCGAGTCTTCAACCCGATGTCCAAGGACCTTTTGGACACAGAAACCCAGCTGGTGGCCTTCATTCAGAGCCTGAAGGAGGAGGGCTACCAGCCCACAATTCTGAGGAGTAAGGATGTGTATGGGTACAGCTCGTGCACGGCAGACACACCCAGTCAAACAAAAGAGAGTGCCCCACACGACTGCACCAGCGCCGCCGAGTCTGACAAGAGCCCGGCTAGAAACACCACGGCCGTGGCAAAGGTGTCTGCTTCGCCCCCCGGTGTTGCCGTAAACTCTGCGAAAGTCTCCACTCAACCTGTCTCTAAAGGGGATTCCACGAATCTCCTCTTGAGCTCTTTGAAGCAGACGAGATCGGGCACGTCCAAGGCTGCGGCAGTGGGTTTCCCTACAAGCATGTATCCTGACGTGTATCCAGCCATGAGACTGTCGGTAGTTCTGGAAGCTCTGGTGCCGCTGAAAACTACCGCGTCCTGTTTGGAGTCCAAGTACACGCGAGGGCGTCTTGGGATCTCACCCTCAGACCTTAAACTCCTTAAGGCTTCGAGTCCGCAGAGGCAGTTTTCTTCAGGCAAGACCACTAAAGTAACAGAAGGTAAGGGGTACAGGCGTTTGATAAAGAAAGCACCGGATTCCGCCAACCTCACTTTAAATCTTCTGAAGGGACCAAGGAGTGGAGTGCTGCAGGAGAGCAATGCTTGCAAAGCCTCGGGAGTCCTCAACGGGAGGGTCACAGGCAGCTCGTCCCAGGGCTGCACTGCAGCACCGCAGTCCAAGAGCTTGAAAATCAAAGATAAGGAAGCACTGGTGAGGAAAACCGAATGGAAGGACACCAGCACTTACCAGGAGAGTGTCGGGCAAAAGAAGAGAAGAGCTACAGAAGCAAGAGAAGCACCGCAACGAAAGAAAGCAAATACCATTCCTGTCCGAAATAAATCTCAACGGGCTCCAAGCACTTTGAACCTGCTGAAATTCCGGGCCATCAAAGTGGGCAACTCTTCCTCTGATGATGAAGTGAGGAGGAGAGCACAGAAGATTCTTAGGGTCAACCTGTCCCCTGTGATCCGAATTCAACCCTTGTCCCACTCTCACAGCGTCCCCTGAGTTCCTTCACTTTGTCACATTTTTTTTTATGTAAGTAAAATACAAGCCTGGCACCAGAGCGTGGAGAAGTTTAAGGGCAACTCTGGATCTCTGATGCCGATCTGTCAACTAACCTGCAGACAGAGCAGCCTGCTCTCGCGCAGTTTCTGCCTGTCACCGCTGCTCTGCAGAACTGCAGAAATACTAAAAACCTGTTTGAGAACGCGGGATGGTGACTCTGGCCAGAGGAGGGCTCGCTTCCCACGGGCGCTCCTCTGAACGCGGCAGGCTGCGCGCTCCCGCAGGGGGAGAGCAGGGGATTTTCTCATGACATTGATGCACTGTGATACTGCTCTTTTTCAAGCTGTACATTTACTGGTTTTATTTTGATCAAATTTTATAACTTTATTATCTATATATCTCTATATCCATATATGTGCATATGACCCAGGAACTGTGGGAAGATGCACTTCCTCCATCCCTCTGGGATTGGGTTCAATAGCTTTTGTTCCCCCTCCCCTTCAGCCAGTCTTTTGTTGAAAGGTGCCAGGTTTTCTTTGTGATTCAGTGTTGTGACAGCCTGTTCTGGGCTCTCTTGAGCAGCTCAGAGGCAGGCAGAGTTATAGCCACTTGTTTCTCTCCAGATATGCCAAACAATTTGGAGAATTACCAGCTGATAGTTGACTGTAATCATTATTTTGGTATTACCTCTGCGTAAGAGTGGGGGAGTGTTACAGGGCTGTTGCCTGCAAGTCTGCCTGATATCTCTAGGTGCCTCCTCCGTTCGCTGGTAGCAGAAGCTCCCAACTCATGGTAGGGTTTGCCTCCAAAGAGCAATTCCTCCTCAGCACCCAGTTTCTCTGCTCTCCTGTACCCCAGGTGCAGATGCAGAGCGTGAACTGTGACTGTAACAACCGAGGGGCTGGAGTTGTCAGCAGGAATTGCGTAAAGTGTCCTGCCCACCACCTGACTGCTGTGCTGTTGCTGTGAGGTTTCAGGAGCAGGTTCTAGGTGCTGGTAGAGAAGGCACAGGCTGTGTTTGAATGTATTAGATCCATCCTGCCAGTCCCAGAGCTCAGTGGGGTACTTGAGATTGAGTTAAAGCAGAAAAGTGAAAGCGTTGAGAGTATATATGCCAGTACTTAAACGTAGAGAGTTTCTGTTGGTTTGTGGGGGTGAAGCAGTTGGAGGGGAGATGGGCGCCGTGTGGTGATGGGTGACAGCTTTGCTGTGCCATCTGGGATGTCACGAGAAGGTGTGTGGCAGGCGTGAAAGCTCCCGGAGCGCAGGCTCTGCCCGTCCCCAGGAGGCACTGTGGAACTGCTGCCGACGGCTGGGCTGCGTGCTGGCCGAGGTCGGGTCTGCTCTCCACGGGGAGGGCTCTGCTTGCTCCAGGAGAAACACTGCGGTAGAGCAGTACATGCTGCCACTGTCACCAGGCAGCTGGGAGGGATGGCCTGGGCTGAGACTGTCTGCGATAGGATACTGCAAAAGCAGAACCTGGTGGCATGGGGAGAGGAAGCAGCGTCGGGCCGGGCACGGACCTGGCTCTGTACGCTGCTGTATGTTGGGATCTCTGCAGCAGCAGGCTGGTAATCCACTCATTCTCTCACCAGCTCAAAATACCAGTTGTCTGACCTCGTAATCTCTGTGGACGTTGGCTGAAGGATTGAACTCCCCTGGGAAGCCCCAGCTCCTCGCGTTTCAGCCCCTCCCTAGCACCTGGCTGGATTTCAGCACTTTGTAAAAGGGGTCAGCATTGATCCCCAGCTCAGAGAGGAAAACCGTGGCACTCAGAGGAGAGAGGAGGTTCACGAGGGACTGAGAAGGCAGGAAAGCTGGGACCCCCGAGGCACAGCTGGGGTTCTTCCCCCCTCGCCCAGGTGGAGCAGGGTGCAGGTTTTCCCTTGGGGGATGATTGCAGGCTCTGGATCATGCACTCAGGTTCTGTGTGGTTTTACTGTGCATATCCAAGTTGCTGTCAGAGATCATAACTTGCAGTGTTTGGGACTGACCTGTGAATGCCGCTGGTTGGCTGCAGAGGAGGAGGAAATATTTTCTTCTGCTCAGTGTTTTAAAATGCCCTGGCAGAGAGTTCCCTGTCCTGACATGATGCTGGATGAACAGGGACCCTCCATCACTGTTAACCGGCCAAAAATTGCTTTGTCCCTTTTGTTCCCACTCCTTCAGACCTTTCTCATTCCCACGCTCTCAAATGGCAGGTCTTGAAGGCTTGCACTGGAGTTTCTCTTTTTGGCTGTTTCCTGAGGAGGGCTCTGAACTCCTGCCTGTGATATCACTGTCTGACGGGCTGCTGGGCAGCTTCCCCTCTTCCCAGCCCCTTATAAGGGCACCAAGAACTGTCTCTGGAGCCTCTTTGTGCAGCGCAGACATCCCAGCTGAGTGCCTGGCCTCCAGTGAGAAAACAACTGTGCATCAACAAGGCTGAATTTGGGTTGAGGTTGCTTTTCCTCCAGCCTAGCAGGAAGCTGAGCACCTCAGGCCAGCTTACCAGGCTCCATCCCTACTCTTTGTTGTGTTTCTTCCCCCAGCTGCACAGCTGCCCTGCCTCCTCACTTTTTTCCATCACCTCGTGTCTTTCGCAGCTGGGTCTTTGCCAGTCAAGGACTTGGCTTGTACTGTTGCTTAACACATCCAGCAAAACATACCGCCTTAGCACTGCCATGACTTTCCCAGCACTGAGCTGAGTTCTGCAGGTGCTTGACGGCTCCCCCAGGGTCCTTCTCAGGCCACCAGCAAGAGATCTCCTCCACGGGGAGAGATGAGCATTAGACACTTCTGTGTCACTAAGGCTCCTGCCAGGGAATCCAGCACCCAGTAGCTCTGTGTTCAGGGACTTGCCTGTCATCAGTCCAGTCTGTCAGCTCTTCTGCACATCTCACGGACCGCAGGGCCCCTGAGTGCTTGGAGCTCAATTCTCTGCCCTCCTGATGTCTCCTCTCCCCCCTCGCAGGTGATTTGGGAACTTGGCTGGAAGGGTTGTAGCTTGTTATTCACTTTATAGCCCCCCTGGTGCCAGTGTCACTGCCTGTCATCCAGCGCTGGCAGACGGGTGCCTGCAGCCTGATGGTGGTTGGTTTCATCGTCCTTCATCTCACAGCTGGGTGTGGGTGCTCCTGATATCCTGGGCCTTCAATACCGGCATGCAGGAGGCTGCAGAAGGGGCCGTGCTGTGGATACTGCTGTCTGGTGTTTAGGGAAGATGAAGGGTTGGATCAAACCAGACCTGCCTAAAACCTGATCTAACCAGAGATCACCCTCCAGAGGTCCCTTCCACCCTGTGTCAGTCTGTGACAGCAGGGTAAGACTTGCCTTCCAGGGATCTGCACCACAGTAACTGGCAGGGCAGGTAGAAGTGTGTTGCCCGGAGTGCTGTGATCTCTGCCGAGTGTGCTGTGTGCAGGTTGTCCAGACCTGTTTCTGTATTAGTCACTTTGAATTCATCCAAGTGCCTAACCCAGCTTATGTTGTTCCTGGGCACCATGACAGCCGAGAGCTTTGGAGACTCTTAGGAATGCTTTTACTGCATGGATTTATGCCACTGTCACTTCTAGAAATGATTCAGCCAGCGGTCAAAGGGCTGTTCGTCCAACTGATTTTGTGGAAATCATTTCTCCTTTTATTCAGCTGCCAAGAAGCAAGAGTTTATGCTTCGCCTCCATCAGACAAGGTCCTTGAGTTTCCTGTGTGCTTCAGATGTCTGTCGGCAAGGTCCGTGGGGAGAGCAGCTTGTCCGGCAGGCAGCTGAAGGGGAAGCTGACATCAGATACCAGTTGAAATCACATTGTTAACTGGTAGAAATGTTTTGTAGCTCATGTCCACTGTGATCAGATTTCACCGTCTGCCGCTACTTTTAGTTGGAGGAGTTTCTGCTTGGCCTCTTCCCTGAAAGCCATGTAGCGTGGTGCCGCTGCTTCCGAACTATTTTTCTCCACCCCACTACCTGCAGAGCCAGCTGCCATGGCGATCCTTGTACAGAATTTCTTAAGCACTTTTCTGCAGAATAAGAAGGGATTATTTTATTACTCCTGTTTTGTAGCCCACTAGTGGTATTTCAGTGCGAGGAGGAGGTGTGCTCCCTTGGAGTGTTGTGAGCACTCCACAGCTGCCCCTGTTCTGCCACGTGTCCCCCGGGCCCCCCTTGTACACCACCAGCACTTCTCCACTGGTGGAGCTGGTGGTGAGCACAGAATTTGGGCCTTTTCAGCTGTGACTTGTGCTGTGTTCATGGCCAGACCTTGCCAGCATGTGGGGGAGTGCAGCTGCTCCAGCTGCTCTCCTCCTTGGGTCCAAGTTCTCTGTTTGGGAGCTGGGCCTTTGGCCGCGGCATAAGGGACACATGGGGACAGAGAGCAGGTTTGTCTCTCAGCTGCAGCTGGACAGTGTGACACCAGCTGGGTGGCTTCTCAGGCAGGAGGGCAGGTTTAGGTGGGAGGATCCTTGTTTCAGCCATGGTTGGCAGGCTCATTGCTGAGCTGTGTGGAGCTCCTGCTGCTCAAGCGAGTTGGGAGTAACAGTTCCTGTTTCAGTCTTCAAAACGGCACTTGTGGTTTGATGGGGATGGCTTTCTGGGAGCTGAAGTGGCCCAAGGAGAGGATGGCTGTTCTGGGGCACCTCACACCTTCCTAACAGTGCTGCAGCCCTCGGCTTTGCGAGCTGGGTGGGCTGGCACCGCTCGTGCAGAGGGCAGCAGGGCAGGTTGCTCCCAGGCCCTCGCGTTTGGGACTCTGCTAGAGCGCACCACGCTGGGGTTTCCCTCTCCTCACAGCCTGTTCCTGCCTGGGACTGGGTGCTGTTAGGAAGGTGCCAGGTGCCTCGCTAGATGGTGGAGCAGAGGTCTTGTCCCAGAACCAGCCTTTGTCACTAGGTCAGCCCTGGGTGTTGAGTGAACCTTGTCTGTAGGTATGACACTGCCAGCACTCGCAGCTTGGCCAGCTGCTGCCTCCAAAGCCGTGGTGCTAAGGCCAGACTCCTCAGTTTGCTTGGGAAAACTGAGGAAGTCTGGTGAAAAAGCAAGAAGCTGGGATTAGGGGAAACCAAAGATGCCAGCAGCGCCTGGCTGGCCAGCTTCTGCTGCGGCGGATCTGCAAACAGGAGCCGGGGCCGGGGCCTGTCTGCCAGGTCTGTGCACTTCCTCGGGTGAGCATCTGAAATACCTTCTCCTGCGGGGATGATTAGGCCTTGCCCTGAGGAGTCCCTTAAAGGCCTTATTATCGTCTGGGACTCTCTCCTTGTTGTCTTAATTAGCCCTTTCCTTTCCTGTTGCTACAGGCAGCCCCTGTGAGAGTCTGGTGATTCCCACAGACACAGTCAGGCACGCGGTGCTGTTGTAAAAGAGAAGGTGCTGCAAAGCTACCCCCAGAAATACCTCCCCCTCCTACCCCTGCTCCGCCACGCTGCCCAGAGGGACGGGACAAAACGAGTGTTGGCATTTGTGGCGGGGAAGGAGTGGTGTGTGTCACCGTTCCCTCCTCCTGCCTGCCAGTGCAGCACTCCCCAGGAGTAGCATGTCCTGAGCAGAGGCACAGCAGCCGCTCTGAGGGATGCGGGGGCTCTGGGCAGGCACTGCCCGGCCCCTCACGCTCCCCTCTGCCAACCTTTGTCTCTAAGAAAGCCGTCCCCACGCCACAGCGTGACCCATCTGCTCCAGCTGGGCCCAGTGCCCCCGGCTCAGCCGTGGCCATCCCCTGGTGTTGGGGGGATCCTGAGTGACGGCCGGGGAGCAGCGACTGCAGCCCGCGGGAGGGCGAGGAACAAACTTTTGTATGATGAATTTACAACAACTGACCATCTTGTTCTCTAGTGAACTTTTTACTGTGTCATTTGTGTAGAATGTTTCCGAAGCTATATTAATATGTAATGTTTAATATAAGGCTGGGCTGCTCCACACTCAGTGTTGTATATTTTGGAATGGCGTTGTTTAGTGAAAAGACAGCGTTAGTATTATTCCGCTCTTCGGAGGGAAATGGGACAAAAACCAGACTGTCTTTTTTCTTAAATGAAGTGAACTTTTTGTTATGAAGTCCTAGCAGGTGTCCAGCCCTTCAGTAAAATGGTGCTCAGAACTGCCCAGCGTGTCCAGCTTTTCTTTGGGCTCCGCCAGACGGCTCCTCCCGGGGCTCCTGCCTCCAGCCCCGTGTGAGCTCCGTGGAATGGGGTCTCCCGTGTGCCTGGCTGCCGCGAGGGGCACGCTCAGCTGGAGACCACCACCACCTCTTCTTCCCCAGTTCCCTCCAGCGAGTTACCCAAGCCCCTTTAAGGAATGCTTGGCATGGGATGGGAAATGCTCCAGGCGAGTGCCACTGGTGCTGAACTGGTGTAAACTGGCATAAATCTGCATTCCAGGTTAGTTCTGAGAAACGCACCGGGTCAGCGTGGTGCTGGCAGGTGCTCTGCCAGCTCCTGCCTGCCTGCCCACCCTACAGCTTCTCTCTAGATCTGCCTGATCTGCAGCCGGGACCCTGCGGCCAGTTAATTCAACAGAAACCCCATTGTTTGCCCGCGTGCGATCTGCATCTGGTTTGTGCTGCGGGGCCGTGGGTGCACTGACCCGGCACTAACGGTGGTGGGACCGTGGCCCCCCCGGGGCAGACAGTGGGCCCAGTGCGGGAGCTCGTTCCTCAGGAAGTGGTTAAGCGGTTCTGCCGCTCGCTCGGGATGTTCAGGGAAGCGTTGGCTGCCCGCTGAGCGCACTGAAGTCGGTCCAAGTGGGGCTGGCCAGGCATGAGAGGCTGCCTCAGGAGCTTGGGGGCTCTGCCGAGGCTTAGGGGGGGGGCCCTCCTTTTTGTACCCCAAAGCAGCAAGCACTGCCGGTTCCCGCTGCCGCCCCCCTGAGCAAAAGTGCTTTGATTGCTGCTGAAATGTGCTGGTGGAGCCGAGGCTGGGGGTGCCCGAGGGAGATGCTTGGCAGCTCTGAAACGCTGGTGACCGAGGGCTGCGGCGGAGCTGCTGGCATCTCCCCGTGCAGACGTGGGCCACCCCCACGCGTTCAGCTGTGCGGCGGCTGAGGGGGTCACAGGGGGGTTGGGAAGTCAGAGCAGCTTTCAGGGGAGCCAGGGGGTGCCTGGATGTGGGCTGGGCCACCTCACTTGTCCCTCAGATCCAGCTGAGGATCCCTCCCTCCCGCTTTTACCTTGCTTTTCCAGGCAGAGATCCTGTTACAGTCGCCTTTATCAGGCCACTTAGGATCTCCTCAGAGCAGATAAGGTTTGCTTGGCAAGATCCCTGTGATAACAGACGTCTCAGCCAGTGCTAATGGCTCTTTATCAGCTCATCTCCTGCCAGCTCTCCTAGCCGAGGAGCTGGTGGTGCCCGGCCACCACCCTGCGCTGCCAGAGCCTCGGCGGGCACAGCCCTGTCCCTCCTTGGGGGTTTCCCAGCACCTGCTGAGAGCACGGCAGGGCTCTGCCCACAGCATCCCTCGCCCCACCGAGATGCATGGGACC